>NC_091434.1:182416473-182787670 GCF_964237555.1 Oryctolagus cuniculus | reverse complement strand
CCTGTGGATTTGCCGCCACATCAGCACCGTGCTGGGGCGTCAGTGGCCTCCTCCCACTGCACCGTCACGTCCCGTCTCTCCCTGGCCCTTGTCTCCCGGTGTCTGTGCGTGCCCGTCTGCTGAGATGAGGCAGTCCCAGCAGGCCGTTGGCTGCACCTGCCCCGTTCTGGGGCATCCTCGCTCCCCTGCAGTTCGGCGGGGTCTCTGCCTCTTACTCTGTCCTGTAGTGCTGAGCACCCGCCCGCCGACGCCGAGTTCCCGGCTCTGTGCCGGTAGTCCCGTCCTAGGGAGTTTTGGCAGGACATGGGCCGGCTGCCTGGTGGCCGTGTCCACCCAGCTGTCACATCATTGTCTCGGGCCCCGCCTGCACACCCGAGTGGTCTTCGTGATGGTGTGCCACCTTGCAAGCCAAAGGCTCATCTTGGCTGCTTGGTTCTGGCCTGGGGCATCCATCCCGCAGGTGCGCGGGCCTGACAGATGCTTTCCGCGTGTCCCTCCAGCCTCTTCTCGTGTTTCGTACCCAAGTCCAGTGTCCCGTGAAGTTTTGCTGTTGCAGTGAGCTGCTCCTCCTGCCACAGTCTTGGCCAGCTCGTCAGTTCTGTGCACCGTTGCCTGGTTGATCTTCTGAAAACACCGTACCATCCGTGCAGACACGTGGCCATTGCCAGCGGCCTAAAAATCTGGAGTTTTCGGGCTGTTGTTAAGGAGAAGACCAGTGTGAGCGCACCCCTTCAGTCCGGGCGCGTGGCACAGCGTAGCTGGAACACGCCGGGGGCACTGCTGCCCCACCCCTGTGTCGCACGGTCCCCCACTCCAGAAGGCCTCCTCATCCGGCTTCCCGTCTTCAAGCCTGGACCAGGCTCCACTTTTCTCCTGGATCTTTCTAGAAATGCTTGACCGTTAAGGACCCTCATGCCCTTCACCTGCACACTACAGTATTGCCCGGCTCTTTGGTCACTTTTGCATTACTTTCTTTTATTGGCATTTCAATTTTATTTTTGATTTCGATTCTTTTCATGTACACATTTTAGAAAAAGATTTGTTTGAGAAGCAGAGTGACTGGGAGAGATGGAAAGGGAGAGAGAGAGGGAGGGAGGGAGACATTGCGATTGATCTTCTGTTTGCCAGTTCACTCCTCAAATTGCCCAGAGTCAGGCCTGGGCAGGGCTGCAGCCAGAAGCCAGGAGCTCCATCTTGGTCTCTCACGTGGGTGACAGAGCCCGAGTGCTTGGGCCGTCATCTGCTGTCTTTCCGGGCGCATCAGAGGGAGCTGGACCTGAAGTGAAGCATCGGGGACTTGATCTGGTGCTTTGGTATGGGATACAGGTGTCACAGCTGAACCTGCTGTGCCCCAACACGGGCTCCTCATTTTCACAGTGTATTTCCCTGACTTTAAGCTTCTTGAAGGCAACAGCTGTACGTTTTCTTCGTGGTGCCACCCCCACCCCTGTTATCTGCACGGTGCTGGCCACGTGGGAGTTACTCAGCTCAGAGTGCAGAATGAGATTTAAGGTTACTCAGGTCTGCTACTCTATTTTAATCAAGGAAGCCTATTTTTAAAACAACCATTTTTCCCTACAAAATAATTTATTAACCTGTACAGCCTTCCCAACTTGCCATCAATATTTAAAAATAAAATTTTGCTCATCAGAAGGAGTGCTCTGTTTGTTGTTTGTGAACTTGATTATGTGTGATTGACAGCCAAGACGTACGGATGTGATCCTTGTTTTTCACGACATGTTGTTGGCTCACCTTCCCTGAGGAGCGTCTGGGAGCAGTGTCAGGATGAAGTCTTGTTTGTGGTCCCATGGTTGAAGCCCAGGGAAGCAACGAAGTAGCAACACTGCTCGCAGCGGCTGCTACTCTCATTGAGGCACAACTCAGCCCTGATGGCGTCTGCATTAAAGGATATTAGAGGAAAGAGAGGTTGGCTGATTCTCAGCTTGGCAACTCCAGAAACTCAATTTAAGGGGTCACCAGCTATTCCCGAGTGTTAGTTGGTGTTCGCCAAACCTACAAATGCTAGTTGTAAAAGCATCATCCCATAGTTTTCTTCCAGTTACCTTACAAAGGTGGGAGGGGTGTGCTTACATCCACTCCTATAGTGATTCTTGGAAGGCATCAGAGGCGAGATCATCAGAGGGTTAGGAGAGGATCAGGTCAGTATTTTGGAGGCATTCTTTTTTTTTTTTTTTTTTTTGTAAAGATTTGTTTATTTTATTTGAGAAGCAGAGAGAGAGAGTTTCACTTCCCAAATGGCTGTAACAACTGGGCTGGTCCAAACCAGGAGCCAGGAGCTTCTTCCAGGTCTCTCACGTGGGTGCAGGGGCCCAAGGACTTGGGCCATCTTCCACTGCTTCCCCAGGCCATAGCAGAGAGCTGGATTGGATGTGCAGCAGCTGCGACTCAAAGCGACATCCATATGGGTTGCCACCCTCGCAGGTGGTGGCTTTACCTGCCACACCACAACGCTGGCCCCAGAAGATTCTTTCAAACTGTGGGAGAGCCTGGAGAACCGCATCTGGACTGTTGGGTTTCTCCTCACAGGCGTGCATAGTCCCCTTTGCCATTTGCAAGTACTGACTGAGCACCTGCTCAGTACTGAGGGCACAGGCCTTAGTCCTGCTCTCGTGAGGCCCGTAGGCCGGGGTCTGTGCGTTGGACCACGTTGGGTGATAGGAACGAGCACTTGTTCTTCAGCTTTATTCTAACTCCTTGCACATGGCCACTTCCTTTGTGTCTTTTTTTTTTTTTTTGGACAGGCAGAGTGGACAGTGAGAGAGAGAGACAGAGAAAGGTCTTCCTTTTGTTGTTGGTTCACCCTACAATGGCCGCCGCGGCCGGTGCGCTGCGGCTGGCACACCGTGCTGATCCGAAGGCAGGAGCCTGGTGCTTCTCCTGGTCTCCCATGGGGTGCAGGGCCCAAGCACTTGGGCCATCCTCCACTGCACTCCCTGGCCACAGCAGAGAGCTGGCCTGGAAGAGGGGCAACCGGGACAGAATCCGGCGCCCCGACCGGGACTAGAACCCGGTGTGCCGGCGCCGCTAGGCGGAGGATTAGCCTAGTGAGCCGTGGCGCCGGCTCCTTTGTGTCTTAAAAATCAATTCTTAAGTTGGTGTGCTTTTAAAACTGGCTGATCTCGCCAATTTTCATCGCCTTGCATCTGGAAGTGACGTTTGAACCTCGCCCCCAGTTCTGAATGACACTGCGCTGTGTGCAGGTATAAACAGCCCCGTCCCTTGAGCAGGAAGCCAGGGCGAGGCACTGGCCAACGTTCCTAGTCCTAGCCCTGGCGCTGGTTGTTCCTGCTTATCTCCGTGTATCAGGGAAGATCACCCAAACTCTCCAAACCAAATTTATCTCCTGTCCTCCATTTAAGAGACGTAGACAAAGTGGTTGATTTGCTTACATTTCTCTTGAAAGTTTGCTATGATCTGTGCTCCTTGGAAGGGAGGGGACGGTTTTGCACAGACCGGTTCTGAGGAGCTCCTGTTAGAGCGGTCTGTGGCCAAGGCAGACAGGCAGCAGAAGCTCCTGCTGGCTCCCTCCACGGCTTTGAGAAGTGTCGCGGCACTGAGAGCAGCCGCCAGCAGCACAGCAATCACTGGAGGCGCCTGAGGCAGGACACTTCTTGGATTTTTTCCTCAGGAGGAGAGTGGGAGGCAGCCTTCCTCTGAGTGGGGAAAGAGACGGCAGGGTCTCATGCAGGAGCGGAGAGGCCGTCTTGGTGATAATCCTGCCTTTTCCGCTCTGCACACCTGGCTGCAGGTGCATCGGGGGGGGGGGGGCAGGTCTTTTATAGCTGATGAGGAGACAAGAAGGGCAGACGGAGGCTGTGTGTATAATTAGTGCAAGCAGCTTAGCACAGGTGGCAATGGCGCCGGAATCGGAGAAAAACTGCTGGTGCCCGTGAGCCACTGGGATGCCCTCTGATGCCAGCGTGACCTTTAGTCCTGGAGCAGAGATCCCCAGAATGTCTGGCCGGGAATGACCGGATGCCAAGCCACAGTCTCCATGTGATTTAGGGAGATGTGCTCTGATCAGGCTCTGGGCACAGAACTGATTGGGAACTGCAGAAGTATGACCTAGTCCTAGGCGCCATTTCATTCCGAGAGACGCCTCAGAGTTAGAGCATTTTACCAGAGTTGAGGAATGAGACTCAAGTCCACCAGGGTCTGCCAGCAGCTAAGGACTTGTGATTAGACGCGGATGTCACTTGCGGATGTCACAACTACAGAAGGTGCTATGCGATGGTTGACCCGGGCTGTCAGGGGCCGCAGAGTCTGGTTCTAGCTGGCATCCATGAGTGTAAAATGCCAGAAGCATTTCCCTCCAAGACTTATTTTAAGTTGACTTTCTTAGATTTTTGTTTGGGAGGGAATTATAGATTGATTTTAAATTTAATCAAAGCATCTCTTACTGGATAAGCTTTTTTTCCAGACCCTGTGGGTATGACTGCACTAGAATCACAACCTGCGGTAGTTGGTTTATCCGTCCATCCGTCCATCCGTCCATCCGTCCACCCATCACAATTCCTTGAGCTTACAAGATGGTGTTCCCTACATAAATGACATACAAGCATATTTAATGTTGAACCTTTAAGCATAAAATATGACAGTGGCTGGCCATTTTGAGCTGGAGGATGGGGCTGAAAAGCCAGTAATTGGGTGTTTCAGTGCTGGAAAGCCTGGTGTCTGTTTATCCAAGCTGGCTTTCATCCATGTCGTGGGGAAAAAACCAACAGTGTGTGTTCAGAAAACCATCCAAGTTTTTCTCCAGCCTTCATTCTTTGTGTACACACTTTATCGGACTTTCAGATTTTTCACTCACTGAGGCAGCCGTCACTTGTCACTCAGTGAGCAGTGGAGATGTGCTGGGAACGAAACGTGCCCCCCTTTCCAAACCTGGCCGAGCCTCTGCCTGTCCTGAGAAGCCTGGACAGGACGCCTAGAAGTGTGCTACTTCAAGCCTGCCTGATCCTCAGCTCGCTTTGATCCTACAATGTGTTACCTTATAGAGAGCAGCCCAACAGTTCTGCCACATATGCTGAGAATAATACTGTCAAATATTGTTAAGCTGCTAGAAATCACTTTGGAAAAGGGCTGAATGAATGTGTATTTCCCATGCTGTCTCAATGCAGTTAAAGACTTTTTTTTACCCATATGTGCCAGAAATGCTTACCTTGGATCCAAGCTTGAATATGAGATATTTCTGCCAAAAATGAACAATTTTTATCCAGTTTTAAGCAATTGAGAAAAAAAATAGTGACTGTGATGGTTGGAGAGAATTGTCAAATACTGCAAAATGAAATTCTAGCTATCTCAAGAAAAGCAAAGTGGAAAGAAGAGGGCTTGGAAATAGAATAAAATCAAGAGATTTGGTGATCCTAGTGCACCTCTATATTTGGAACAAGAGAAGATTGGAGCTGGCGCTGTGGTGTAGAAGGTTAAGCGTCTGCTTGCGGTGCTGGCATCCCATATGGGCACCAGTTCAAGTCCCGGCTGCTCCACTTCTGATCTGGCTCCCTGCTGATGCACCTGGGAAAGCACTGGAGGGTGACCCAGGTGCTTGGGCCCCTGCATCCACATGGGAGACCCGGAAGCAGCTCCTGGCTCCTGGCTTTGGCCTGGCCCTGCGGCCCCAGCTGTTGAGGCCGTCTGGGGAGTGAACCAGCAGATGGAATCTCAGTCTCTCAGTCTCTCTCTCTCTCTGGTTTTCTGCCTTTCAAATAAATAAATAAATCTTTAAAAAATGCCATAAATAAATCTTTAAAAAACAATGCCAACACACTTAGATTATTACTCAAAATTGCTAATGGGGCAGTGGGGGGTTGTGGGGGGGACAAGAGTATGGTTGAGTGAGTCTAGAAATAAATTGGCTTTTGAGGACCTGTTCCCGAGAGCTGGGGTTTACGTTAGATTTGCTGTAGGGAGCCAGTGCCTCACTGAGAGCCAGGAACTTCTGGGTGTTTGAGTCCTGGTCTTGGGTTCACAGCCAGAAGACTGGGCATGTCCTTGGGCCTTCAAAAGACTGATGAGCTCAGCATGTGCACTGTTTGATTAGCCTGTTGGTGTGCATAGTAGTTCGAACTCACTTGCCTAACATCCCTTGTTATGGGCGGGGGGAATTTGGACTTGTGTTGATAGTGAAAAGTGATTCAGACTCAGAGGGTTGGTGCGAGGACCGAATGCACATCGTATGCAGTCATTGTATGTTGGCCATCCTGTCGATTAGGGGAGCTCCAACAGGCCTGCGTAGTTGCCCTGTAAGAGTGGAGACGGCATCTACGGGGTAAGACAGATTCAGAGCAGAGCCTTGAGGGTTCAAAGGTCGTGCCCTCCTAAAGGCCGCAGTAGCCGGCCCATCCCCCTGTGGTTCCTCGGACTTCTACCTCCTGCAGCCCAGTTACTCTCGGGCCTGGAGCATCAAGCCCATTTTACACTTGTGACGGACTTCTTTGCTTACTGAGCTATTAAGCCATGTATGTGTTTGCTTGTTCATTCATTCATTCGGCAAATCGCTGCCATACGAGCTGTCACACGTCTTGAGTATCACCCTGTACGGACTCCCCAAAACAGCTCTGTGCTCCAAGTATTTCAGTCGCTCCTGTTGCACAGGGAAGAACACGGAGGCGTACGTCCAATAGTTTGCTGCAGGTTATGCAGCCAGTAGGTCTGGGATTCAGCCTGGGTACCCCATGCCCGGTTCCTTCTCGTAACTGCCACGCTGCGGCATCCTGCGTTGTCGTCTAGGGAAGGGCTGGCATTTCCCGTGGGGGAAGCCTTCAAGTTGCTTCTCATTCTAGCTCACCCGTGTCGGCTCTGGGAGTCCATGGTAGAGAGGTCCCCGCGTTCGTGGACTTTGGTGAGGCCTTGTGCCAAGCACGTGCGTGTGAGGAACATGTGGTCCCTCTGGGCATGAGTCCTCTCCCCCGAGACAGGAGTTTCTGCCTGTGCAGACCACACGTGAAGCCTGTGGCATGTCTGTGTTACGGACACCACCAAGCTGGTTGGAAGAATTGCTACAGACCCCCCCAAACTGGCTCCATGCCTGCCACACAGCAAACCAATTACTCACACAGGGATGGTGCGGAAAAGTAGGCGTATGTGTGCAGTGCACAGAGCAAGAAGCCAGGCACCTGCTGCTCGATTCCAGGACTCCCTGGGGGACTCGAGGCCACCAGTGAATCTTGTAGTTCCACGTACATGCTCAGTTGTGTGGGGGCCTCTGGCCATCCACAGTGTGCAGGGCCTTCTTTCGGTTGGTCAGGGATGGGGCCAGTGTGCTGCTTATGAAATGGCAGAGGTGGGCTTCAGTCTGGTCTAGGCTGGGGGTTGCTTTTTTGCTCAGGGCCCACAGGTCCCAGCCGAACTCTCAGAATAGAGGCTAGCACGGAGATGTTACACGTACGGGGGACCTGAGTGTTTGTGACTCAGGAGCTTGGTTCCGGCTTGCCTGTGTCATTCCCCTACTCTTTGCACAGATACTGCAAGGTGAGGGAGAGCGTGTGGAGCCTGAGAAAGTCTACACCAGAGGCTTGGGGTATGGCTTCAGCCTTACCAGGAGGCGGCTCAGCCCCTGGGGCAGCAAAACCAAGAATCACAACCCTTAGCGTCTCGAGACCGCCGGGGTGCTCAGCCATTCTTAGGTGGTTTGGCGCCCTGTGAAAGTGGGCATGTGCTCACACGATGCCAGTGGCCTTCGTCAAAGCTCTTGTCCCTCGTACGTTCGGGCATCCCTTGCCTCGTGGGTCAACACCACGTGTGCAGTGGAGCCTCACTGACCTCCATGGCTGGCGTCATGCGTGTCCCTCACGGTGCTGTCATGGGGCCCAGGACAATGAGACTAGACTTCCTAAGGAAGCCACAGTTAGCAGGAGAGCAGAGCCGTGGTTGAGGGGACGGGCACTGGCCTGGCCATCATCGATGCCTGCGGCCCTGTGGTCCATTCTCGTCTTTTCTCCCCTGGCTGCACAGTCCCGTGAGCATGGCTGTAGCGGCTCAACACTGGTCCCAGCCCTTTGATTCTGTTCCGCTGACAGTACAGGCCTGAACAGAGCACTGAAGGAAGGGGTGTGTGAGTGTGAGTGTGAGTGTGTGAGTATGTGTATGTGAGTGTGTATGTGTGAGTGTGTGTATGTGTGAGTGTGTGTGTGAGTGTGTGAGTGTGTGCATGTGTGTGTGCATGCAAGTGTGTGAGTTTGAGTGTGTGCGTGTGTGTATGTGTGTGAGTGTATGTGCGAGTGTGTGAGTGTGTGCGTGCATGTGAGTGTGAGTATGTGTGAGTGTATGTGTGTGTGTGTATGTGCGAGTGTGTGTGTGTATGTGAGTGTGTGTATGTGTGTGTTTGAGTGTGAGTGTGTATGTGCGAGTGTGTGAGTGTGTGCGTGCATGTGTGTGTGTGTGTGTGTGGAGGAGGGCTGCTGCTTATACTTGCTGTCTGGCAACATGACCTTGAGACCGCGCAGTGATTCTTAACCTTGGCTGCCTAGTGGAACGGCTTTTAAAAAGGCGCCAGACCAGGACCAGTGTTATGGCGCAGTGGGGAAAGCCACCGCCTGTGATGCCAGCATCCCCTTTAGGCACCCGTGTGAGTCCTGGCTGCTCACTTCTCCCTGCCAATGGCCTGGAATATCAGTGGAGGATGGCCCAGTGCTTGGGCCCTGCACCCGCGTGGGAGACCTGGAGGAGGCTCCTGGCTCCTGGCTTCAGCCTGGCCCAGTACTGACCGTTGTGACCATTCGCGGAGAGAACCAGTAGGAGGAAGATCTTTTTTTTTAAGTTTTATTTTATTTATTTGAAAGATAGAGATACAGAGATAGGCAGAGAGAGAGAGAGAGAGAGAGAGAGAGATCTTCCATCACTGGTTCACTCCCCAAATGGCCTTAATGGTTGGAGCTGAGCCGATCTGAAGCCAGGAGCCAGGAACATCTTCTGGGTCTCCCATGCAGGTGCAGGGCCCAAGGACTTGGGCTGTCCTCTACTGCTTTCCCAGGCCACAGCAGAGAGCTGTATGGGAAGTGGAGCATGAAAAACAAAGGAAATACGAAAGCAGCAATGCAGGGCCAGTGTTATGGCGCAGGGAATAAAGCTGCCACTGGTGATGCCAGCATCCTGTATGAGTGCCGATTTGTGTCCTGGCTGCTCCACTTCAAATCCAGCTGCCTGCTCCCGGGAAAAGCAGTGGAAGATGGCCCAAGTGTTTGGGGCCCTGCCAGCGACGTGCGAGACCTGGATGAAAGTCCTGACTCCTGGCTTCGGTCTGGCCCAGCGCTGGTTGTTGTAGCCAGGTGGGAAGTGGACTGTGCAGATGGAAGATCTCTCTCCACCCCTGGCTCTCTGTGACTCTGACTTTCAGAATACACAAATCTTTTTTTTTTTTTTTTTGGGGGGGGGGACAGGCAGAGTGGATAGTGAGAGAGACAGAGAGAAAGGTCTTCCTTTGCCGTTGGTTCACCCTGCAATGGCCGCCACGACTGGCGCGCTGCAGCCAGCGCAGGAGCCAGGTGCTTATCCCGGTCTCCCATGGGTGCAGGGCCCAAGCACTTGGGCCATCCTCCACTGCACTCCCAGGCCACAGCAGAGAGCTGGCCTGGAAGAGGGGCAACCGGGACAGAATCCGGCACCCCGACTGGGACTAGAACCTGGTGTGCCGGCGCCGCAGGCGGAGGATTAGCCTAGTGAGCCGCGGCGCTGGCCCAGAATACACAAATCTTAAAAAAATAAAATAAAAAAAGGCAGCACCGGTGTTCAGGCCCTGGCCTCGAGTTTCTGATGGGTCCAGCATTTCGCAAAAATACTCCTGAGATGAGGGTCATGTGTGGCCGGGGTGTCCCTCAGCCCCACTCCGGGACACTGCAGGGTCCAGGGGACCCGCCACGGAGATGCAGGAGCCTCTGCCCGCTGACCTGGGCAGTGTGTGCTCCCCTCGTTCTCGCTGGGGTGTATTCTGGGGGCCCATTGGTCCCAAACACCCAGTTTTGTGCAAGGAAACAGGAGTTCAAAGTCAAGTTGGAAGCGTCTAGGCCGGCTGCGGGTCTGAAACAATCCAGGTGCGCTCTGTGCTGTTCATCTGTGTGTCCCTCTCACCTGCCCTGTCCTGGGAGCTCAA
Organism: Oryctolagus cuniculus; assembly: GCF_964237555.1. Lineage (NCBI taxonomy): Eukaryota > Metazoa > Chordata > Mammalia > Lagomorpha > Leporidae > Oryctolagus > Oryctolagus cuniculus. Next base: position 182,777,559 of record NC_091434.1, on the reverse strand, counting down.
GCCACGTGGCCCACCCTGCTGTTGACAACGCCGAGGCGCGTTGTCCTCGTGGCATTTAGAGATGCGGCGGGAAAAACTAGGGAGACGATTCTAGAAGCCTGGAGGGGCAGGGGTGTGCGAGGCAGGGATGAGCAGAGCTGGGCATGGGCTTGGGGAGTTTGCAGGCGCGATGGCTCAGCTGCCTGTGACGAGGCCTTGCTGACGTGAGTGGCTGGGTAAGAGACGGAGCGGGAGCGAGAGGGGGAAGCTCGCTCCTCACCTCGCCTCCGCCCGGGCTCCGCCACCCGCTGCCTGGTCGCCTGAGGTCCGGCTCACAGAGGGTTCGTTAGTGAACTGGACTTCGAGCCCCTGTCTGCTCTTGGTTTTCAAGATTCCCATTGCTATGTTTCCCTTTCCTTCTGTGCCCCCTGGTTGAGAGGGAAAGAGGCAGGTCGTCCCCGGGAACTCTGAAAAGCGAGCTGTCAGCGCGCTCCGGGAAGCTGAGCTGAGCGGCGGTGTGAAGGCTGCTTTTTAGGGGATGTTACGTTTTGTCAGGTTCTCCGCAGGTAGCTAACCCTTGCAAATGCTAAAGAGAAAATCACTGTTTAAAGTTTTGAGAAAACCCAAGGCGGAAGGAATAAAGAAAGCAAAAACCTCCTTAAATTCTTCTGCCAAGATTGCCGGATCGACTGCCTTATTTCTCACCTCCATCTATGGATTCATACAGCGCATACACAGACAATGGAGTTTGGAAATTAATACAGAGCCGGTGCTGTGACGCAGCAGGTAAAGCCAGCGCCTGCAGTGCAGGCGTCCCATGTGGGTGTCAGTTCGATACCTTTCTCTTCCACTTCCGATCCAGCTCCCTGTTAATGCTCCTGGGGATGCAGTAGAAGATGATGGCTCAAGTCCTTGGGCCCCTGCACCCACGTGGGAGACCTGGAAGAAGCTCCTGCTCCTGGCTTTGGATTGGCGCAGCTCGGCTGTTGCGGCCACCTGGGGAGTGAACCAGCAGGTGGAAAACCTCTCTCTCTCTCCCCCTCTCTCTTTCTCTGTCTCTCTGTAACTCTGCCTTTCAAATAAATAAATCTCTTTTTTTAAAAGGAATTAATGGGTGAGATGCATACACAGATCCTACTTACATATTTCTTACACTGGGTAATACTTTGCCTGCTGCGTTCCAACCTTCTTATTGGGCTCAGTGTGATGTGGGTGGGGTTGGCCTTCGGGGCAGTGGTTGGGCTGCTGCCTAGGGCACTCACCTTTCATGTTGCAGTGTCTGCTCTGAGTTCTGGCTTCCTGCAGTTCCTGAGAGGCAGGAGGCGATGGCCCGAGTAGTTGGGTCCACCCATGTGGGAGACCCAGACAGTGCTGGGTTCCTGGTTTTGGCCTGGCCCAGCCCTGGGCCTCTCTCTCTGCCTTTCAAAAAAAAAAAAAAAAAAAAAAAAAAGAAGAAGAAGAAGAAAGAAGAAGTAAATAATCTTTAAAACAGTGTTGTTGTAACCTTCTCATATTAGAAAGTAAATTCTGTATCAGTTTTTTTTTAATATTTGTTTTATTTATTTGAAAGTTACAGAGAGAGGGAGAAAGAGAATCTCGTCTGCTGGCTCACTCCCCAAATGACTGCAACAGCTGGAGCTGGGCCAGGCTGAAGCCCGGAGCCAGGAGCCTCCTCCGGGTCTCCCACGCGGGTGCAGGGGCCCCAGCACTGGGGCCATCTTCCACTGCTTTCCCAGGTGCAGCAGGGGGCTGGATCAGAAGCCGAGCAGCCAGGACGTGAACCGCGCCCTCATGGGATGCTGGCATCATAGGCAGTGGCTTTACCTGTTGTGGCACAGCACCAGGCCCTCTGTGTCAATATTTTAAGGACTGCATAGTATATCTCTTTATGGCTGTTATCACTCATTCTCTAATGAATTACGGCATTTAAGCCGTTTCTAATTTTTTTTCCAGTTATATTTTGTTATTAGTTTGTAGTTAATAGTTGGAATGCCATCACTGTACTTGTGGTGTTCATGTATTCTTTTATTTATTTATTTTTTTAAAGATTTATTTTATTTATTTGAAAAACAGAGTTACAGAGAGAGGCAGAGACAGAGAGAGAGGTCTTCCATCTGCTGGTTCACTCCCCAGATGCCCACAGCAGCCGGAGCTACACTGATCCGAAGCCAGGAGCCAGGAGCTTCTTCCAGGTCTCCCATGTGGGTGCAGGGGCCCAAGCACTTGGGCCATCTTCCTCTGCTTTCCCAGGCCACAGCAGGGAGATGGGTGGGAAGAGGAGCAGCCGGGACTAGAACCGGTGCCCATATGGGATGCCAGCACTTCAGGCCAGGGCTTTAACCCGCTGCACCACAGCGCCGGCCCGGGTGTTTGTGTATTCGACAAGTATTTGCTGAGTGGCAACCCTGTCCTAGGCATTAGAGCAGTGAGTCTTAAATCAGAGACAGAATTCCTGGCCTGTGTAGACTGCACTCTCTGTGAGCTGTAGACCTGAGCAAGGTAAATAGATAACTGATACACTGTTCTTGGTGGCGATTACATAGCAGGCAGGAAAAAAAAGGCACTGGCAAGGAAGGGAAATATTGAGTAGGGGATCGATCAATTGAGAGTTTGAGCAGGATTTTCAGGAAGTGCCTCAGCCAGAGGAATTTAGATGCAAAGGGACGTGTGAGGGGGCCAGCTAGGGGAACCAGCAGAAGATGAGTCCAGGCCACAAGAGCAGCAAGTGCCAAGGCCCTGAGGCACCGAGCATTGGCGGGATCATGAAACTGGAGTAGGGGAGTGAGGCAGGTGCTGCTGGGAGGTCCTTTAGGTCCTAGGTTCCTGGAGGGAGAGCTCTGGGAAAGTTTTGATCCGAGGAATGACGCACCGTGAGTTCTACTTTGCTAAACAGTTGCCTACGGGCAGGGGCTGAGCTGGGTTAGGGTGCGGCGGGGAGATGGTGTGAGCTGGCGGGGCTTTGGGCGCACTTTGAGCCCCTGAGGTTTGCTGACAGATGGGATGTGTGATGTCAGAGTTTTCGCTCCGAGCCACTGGACACGGAGCGGCGGTGGCCTGCGTTGAGGTGGAAGCTCGTGCGAGGGGCGTGGGCTGAGGCAGGGGCGTTAGGAGCCGGCTTCGGCTTGCAGATGTTCCACACGCAGCCGGGCTTGGAGCAAATCCTCTACAGCTGTGTCTCACTGAAGGCCAGGTTGTCTCCAGTTTTGAGACGTGTAGCTGCGACGTTGGGGGTTTCCCTCATCATGGCTCTGATTCAGCGTGTGGCCTCCCTTTCAAGACTCATTTGCGCTCTCTGTGTGTGCACACATCTTGTTCTAGCCATCAGTCTGTTTACCGCAGATTCGCTGCTGGCGGGCCGTCTGCAGATTCTCTACGGCCGCGTCCACTCGTTTCTGAAATGACGATGTGCTCTTAGCCTTGCTCTCCCACTGAAGTCCTTGTCGCTCTCTAAATGCTTCCATGTCAGGTGGAGAATAGGTGGGCGGGGCTGGTGATCATTCGCTCAGGAGCAAAAAAAAAAATAAAGAAATAAGTGTGGTCTGTAAATAGAGCTGCAGGCCTAAAGATGTCGTTAGCATCGGAAAGCCCTTTGTGCCAAGCAGTTACGGCGCTGGGTGGCCGCCGCTCTGTTATGAAGACAGGAAAGGAAACTACCCTTGCAACTCTGCAGGCAGAACGCCCAAGAGCACATTAAACGAGTTCTGTAAACCTCAAGTCATTTTCCTGCAGGTGGAGAAGTGTCGTGGGGAAGAAACGTCCCGTGTGCCTTGGCCTTCCCCACTGCCGACCGTGGCAAACTCAGTGACGTGCTCTTGTCTGTCATCCAGGCCCTATGTGCCCGCAGTGAGGGTGCCCCCAGGACTGTAGGTGGGCTTGGCTCCTCCTGTCACCGTCCCCCCGGGATCCAAGACCTGCACGCGCGGCCTGGCCTGCAGCGTCCCAACCGTGGCACGTCAGTCGGCGCGGGTCCCTGGAGGGTGCCATGTATGGTCTGACTTAATTAGCATCACGCCCAAGCCTGCTGAACTGACAGGGCCCCGAGCCGGGGAAGCCAGCCCGGTCTTTGGGGAAGGCCACGAGGGACCTGTGTGTAGAGGGTCCGTGGTCTCAGACTTGGAAGAATGACAGCGGAATCCCCTCCTCCAGACCCCCTCATGAATCGCGTTTATGCCAAGCAGCTCTCCCACGTGGGATGGCTTAGACTCATGCGGACAGCTATGCATAGCCACGGGAGACTGCCCCGGGGAAGAATGCCCGCTGCTCCAGGAGCCGCCTCCCAGGGAGACCTCGGAAGTCGCCTCTGAGGATGACTTGGGCGTTCCTTGCCTTTTTAGGGCGCACACGCCTTCGGGAATCTGATGGGAACTGCTGGCCACCGCGAAGGCTCTCACACACCCAGCGTGACGAATGCAGCCACAAATCTTGTGCACTTCCTCCTGTCCGTCACCCACTCCCCCGTATTTGTGACATTCGATCGTGTGTTTCATGATTATTTGTGGAGTGTCTGCCATGCCCTGAGCACCGTTCTAGGTACCAGGAATGCGGCAGTGCGCACAAGGGAACCTTCTGTTTGTATCCACGGATTAGCGGTGGTTAAAGCCTGCCCGGGTGAAAACCCAGGTCGTTTGTTCTTCCTCGCCTTTTTATTGTGCTTTCTCATTTTTCTAAACCGAAAAGCATTACTTGCATTACAGAAACATAATAAAGGAGACAAAAATTCATGGTTGGTTTCTTGAGAATAATATGCAATGACAAATGTTCCTTGGAAAGCAATAATAGTTTGAAATGAATTTGTATTTTATCAGACATGATAATATGGGGGTCTGCTGATAAAGGGCCTGGAACACGGCAGAATATGGCTAACTCAGTCTGCAGTTACTGCTGGTAGCGCCGGTGGCTGCAGCCTCTAGGGGTTGACGCCCCTTGGGCATTAAGGTTTCCTAGGAGTTGAATAGCCCTGCATGAGAAGTGCTTAGCAGTCGTGGCCTGCAGACCAACTCCTGTTTTGTGAGTGCTGTTATTGGAACACAGTGAGGCTCATTCGTTTGCACATTGTCTATGGCTGTTTGTTCACTCTGAGGCGACACTGAGTAGTTGTGACAGAGACAAGCGTTTGCTGTGGACCCCTTTACAGGCGGAGCTTGCCGATGCCTGCTGCAGGCTGGTGCTGTCCGGTAGCACTTTCTACAGCCTTGGACATGTCCGCTGTCTGTGCTGTTACGGTAGCCACCAGCCACGTGTATCCACGGAGCCCGGGAAATGCGGTTGGTGGGACCGAGGAATTCACATTGACGTACAAAGGGCCACCTGTGTTGGTCACTCCCGCACTGGGCACCGTGACTCTGAACCACAGCCATGAAATTCTTTCAGAGCGGCCTCCTGGGTCCCGTTTTGTGTGCCATCGTCCTACTTGGCTACTTCTCTCTGCGACCTGCCCAGACTCTCAACCTAACATTTTCTTTTCTGAAGTGTCCTAGCTGTTCTTAGTGGGTGAACTCTGGCCTTTTTAGGAGTACAGAGCTCGTGCAGTAGTCTACCTGGAAATATCCCACTGTGGGGAAGTCGGGTGCATCAGAGGAAAAGGTGGGGGCTGGCGGAGAGTGCAGAAGAACTGAGACCCCCTTTTACCCAGGATAATGCACTTCCGGTTTTCAGAGCAGGTTCAGGCTCACAGCGGAGCAGTGGGAGGCACAGAAGGCTCCTGTCCCCACGCATGTGCGACCTCCACCACTCGCAACACCCCCTCCAGAGCGGTACATGTTTGTGACAGACGAGGCGACACTGGCACCTTGGCTTTGCTGCCACTCAGAGCCCGTAGCGTACGTTTCAGTTTGCTCTGGGAATTGTATGTTCTGTGGGCTTTGACAGAGGGGCGGTTAATGAGATGCTCCGCCCCTTTTGGGGGATTAAGGGCAAGATGTGTGCGCTGACTTGAGTTGTCCCCTAAAGTTCGCGTATGGGGAACTCTATCCCCAGATCAGAGCTGTCGGGCGGCAGGACTTTGAGAAGGCCACGAAGGCGCTCCTCTTCTGAATGCCCAGTGATGTTGTCCCTGCTGTGGGTTTATTATCAAAGGACCAGTTTGCCCACCTGCTGTCCTCAGCCTCGCTCTGCCCTCCCACTGTGGGCTGCCGCAGCTGGAAGACCTTGCCAGATGCTGGGCCCTTCATCTCGAGCCTCCCCGCAAACAAAACCATGAACCAATCAGTTCCGTCCACTGCTAACCACCCAGTTTGAAGTGTTTTGTTATGGCAGCAAAAATGGACTAAGTCGGGCTGGCGCTGTGGCATAGCGGGTAAAGCCACTGCCAGCAATGCTGCCATCCCATATGGGCGCCAGTTCATGTTCCGGTTGCTTCACTTCTGATTCAGCTCCCTGCCTATACCCTGAGGAAAGCAGAAAATGATGGCTCAAGTGTTTGGACCCCTGCACCCACGTGGGAGGCCTGGATGAAGCTCCTGGCTTCAGCCTGGCCCAGCGCTGGCTGTTGTGGCCATCTGGGGAGTGAATCGGTGGATGGAAAATCTTTCTCTCTTTCATTCTGAATTTCAAAATTAAATAAATAAATCTTTTTTATTTATTTATTTGACAAGTAGAGTTATAGATAGAGAGAGAGACAGAGAGAAAGGTCTTCCTTCCGTTGGTTCACCCCCAAATGGCCGCTATGGCTGGAGCTACACCGATCCAAAGCCAGGAGCCAGGTGCTTCCTCCTGGTCTGCCATGGGGTGCAGAGCCCAAGCACTTGGGCCATCCTCCACTGCACTCCCGGGCCACAGCAGAGAGCTGGCCTGGAAGAGGGGCAACCGGGACAGAATCCGGCACCCATATGGGATGCCAGCACTGCAGGCGGAGGATTAACCAAGTAAGCCAAGGAGCTGGCCCCAGATAAATAAATCTTAAAAAAAATTAGCTAAGACGATGTGCAATCCACTGTTTAGCCTTTGATTTCTCAGGAAAGCTCGCGGTGGCCGACCTGTAAGATCAGCTCCCAGCTCTGGAGACAGCGTTGGGAAGGTGGGTTGAGGGCGCTGGAGAAGGTGCTGAGAGGAGAGACAGGGGAAGGGAGAAACGCATTTATTTGCTTTATGATCTGTGATACTCTCTCTCCCTGCTGCAAGCTGAGGGTGCGGGGTGGGGGCTTCACACCTTCAGGCCTGCTCTTCCCGCTGCGTGCACTCTTCCTTGTAAAGGGTGTGATGGAGGCTTCCGTGCCTCCCAGCAGCAGCCATTAGACCCAAGAGAGAACAGCCAGCCTGGTTGTCCTTGGAAGACTCCTACTCCTAAGGGTGTTATTATTTGTAAGGCAGAGAGAGAATGAAAGGCAGGAATCTTCCATCTGCTGGTTCACTTTCCAAATACCCGCAAAGCTGGAGCTGGGCCAGGCTGAAGCCAAGAGCCTGGGGTTGATTTAGACCCAGGCTTGGCCGGTGCCACGGCTCACTAGGCTAATCCTCCACCTGCAGCGCCGGCACACCGGGTTCTAGTGCTGGTCGGGGCGCCAGATTCTGTCCCGGTTGCCCCTCTTTCAGGCCAGCTCTCTGCTGTGGCCAGGGAGTGCAGTGGAGGATGGCCCAAGTGCTTGGGTCCTGCACCCCATGGGAGACCAGGAGAAGCACCTGGCTCCCTGCTTCGGATCAGCGCGATGCACCGGCTTCAGCATGCCAGCCGTGGCGGCCATTGGAGGGTGAACCAACGGCAAAAGAAGACCTTTCTCTCTGTCTCTCTCTCTAACTGTCCACTCTGCCTGTCAAAAAAAAAAAAAAAAAAAAATAGACCCAGGCTTGTCACTGAATCGGGAACAACAGGAGTAGTGCCCTTGTCAGTGTGCAGAGAGCTCTCGCTTCCAAACTGACCAGTGCCATGAGGTCTGTGAACTTTGCCCTTTGAACTTGGTCTCTGACCCTCAATCCGTGTGTAGCCCAAGGTTGAGTTAAGATTACTATTTTCCCTGACAGGTGTAACGTGGTTTCATCTTGAGATCACAGTTTTAGGGAACATGCTCTAGTGTTTTGGTCTTTTAAAGAGATTCATATTCGTTTTATTCAGTCTCGGGTTCTGGTAATGATCTAAGACCCCGTTCTTGTCCCCTCCCATGTGCTGTCTCGTTATTCACGCGGGATACCAGGAAGGCGACGCGAGAATCCCAGAGTCTTTCAGGGAGTGATTTAAGTGACGTTTCATCACCGCTGGAGATCTCGGTGGTTCATTGCTCCATGTCTTTAGTGGAAGCTGAAACGAGGGCCAGGGAAACGAGACTGGCTTCGGAGACACAGTGTAGTCTGCGAAGCCGGGCTGGCTTAGCCTGCAGGATTCGGGGCATTGAGATTTCTGAAGCTACATGAGGTTAATGGGAATGTATATTATGAAGAAACCGTGCGTGTGTTTCAATCTGCACCAAAATACGCTTATCTTTTAATCCCATTCTCCACAAACTTTCTGAAGCACCCTCTTAAGTCTAAATTAAGGACAAAATGGAGCTAAAATGTTGGTAGGCCATTAAAATGTACAGTTTTATGTGTAATAGAAGGTGTAATGTATGTTCTATTAAAATAGCTCTAGTTTGAAAATAATTTTTTTCATTTTTAAAATATTTACTCATTTGAAAGGCTGACGGAGAAACACACACACACACAGAGAATATCAATCTTTTGTCTGCTGGTTCACTCCCCAAATGGCCACAAAAGCCAGTGCTGGGCCAGCCAGGATCCAGGAACACCATCCTGGTCTCTAATGTGGATGGCAGGGGCCCAAGTACTCGGAACATCCTCCATCGCCTTCCCACACGCATCAGTAGGAAGCTGGATCCGAAACAGAGCAGTCAGGACCTGAACGGCCAGAGATATAATAGCAGCTTGGTGCCGCGACACTGGCCCTGAAAGCAGATTTCTAAGCCAGGACCACGGCCAGATAAAGGAGCGCATGTGTGATCCGCCGCGACCAATCAGTGGAGGCTGGAGTCAGCAGCATCCGTAGGAGAGACTGAGTTCAGCCCTCCGCCTGGCTTCCGCGTGCTCTCTGGGCTCAGGGCCTGCGTTCTGCCTCCCGCTGTGAGCATTTGCAAGGCTGGGAAGTGGAAGTGGCCATGAGGTGGACGCCAGAAGCAGCTTTGGGAGCAGGTGTTTGGCAGAGGTGAGGGTGCTGCGGGGGACGCCCGTGTCCCCTGGTGGAGCGCCAGGATCGGAGTCCCGGCTCCACTTCTGATTCCAGCTTCCGGCTGCTGTCCACTCTGGGAAGCAGCAGGTGATGGCTCCAGTACTTAAGCAGGTCCTTGCCCTGCGCTGAGGAGCCCTGAATTGAGTTCCAGGCTCTTGGCTTCAGCCTGGCCCAGCTCCAGCTGCTGCAGGCGTTTGAAGAGTGAGCCAGCAGACGGAAGATTTATGTCTGTTTGTCATTCTCTCTCTCTCTCTCTCTGCCTTATAAACAATAAATAAATAGATAATAAAAGTTTACTTTGAAAGTTTCTGGTTACTGTGGTGGTGGAGAGAAAAGCCGGTTGGGGGTTCTGTCCGAACTTCATGTAGGCGGTGTTTTATAGCCATCGCCCTCCCCGCTGCCCCGAGGTGCTGGGAGACCTTTGGCCTAAGAGATGCGACCACCTGGCTTGCTGGGCATACAGCTGAGCTGCTCGGGCAGTCTGGGCCTAAATCGGAAGCAGAAGGAGAGGTTCGCCCGCGTCCCGGGAGTCCTCACACCCGGCTTGCAAGCTGCCGTCTTCTCCCTGTGCTGTGTTCCGCTGCAGCCCTGGAATAAGGTTTTATTCTGCTCGTGAGAAGAGCTGGAAGCTGCTGTCGTGAGTCTTTTTCTGACATGGGCCAAGAAGCCGGGCCACTGTCATTTACCCTCCCTACGGAACAGCCCAGGCCACCGATGCCGCTCTCTTCCTTTGCTGTGACGAACCCTAGACTCACTGAGCTGCAAGGTCTTTAAGGACCAGTTAGCAAAAGGTCAGCTGTGTTTGCAACTCCGTTTTTCTACAGATGAGGCTCAGAGTGTGTCTGTGCCTAGCACAAGGTTACTTAAGAAATGAATGGTGGCCAGTGTCACGGCTCACTAGGCTAATCCTCCGCCTTGCGGTGCCGGTACACCGGGTTCTAGTCCCGGTCGGGGCGCCGGATTCTGTCCCGGTTGCCCCTCTTCCAGGCCAGCCATCTGCTGTGGCCAGGGAGTGCAGTGGAGGATGGCCCAAGTGCTTGGGCCCTGCACCCCATGGGAGACCAGGAGAAGCACCTGGCTCCTGCCTTCGGATCAGCGTGGTGCGCTGGCCACAGCGCACCGGTCGCGGCGGCCATTGGAGGGTGAACCAATGGAAAAGGAAGACCTTTGTCTCTCTCTCTCTCACTGTCCACTCTGCCTGTAAAAAAAAAAAAAGAAAGAAAGAAAGAAAGAAAGAAAGAAAGAAATGAATGGTTAGAATCAAGTCTCAGGACTCCCAGATCCTGATTGGCCCTTTTATAAATTAACATGTCCCCCCAAGTCTGTTGTGTCTTGAGGTTTATTGCATTTATGTCCTTAGACACAATCCCGAATCTTCGAATGGGGCGGGAAAGGACTTGAGGCATTGACACTGGACATTCTAAGGTTTCCTGAGGTGGGCAGCGTCTGTAACTCTCTCTGGTCCAACTTGAGCATTTCATGGGGTTTTGTTAAACCACAGCATGATAAAGGAAGTGAACTTACAGCCCCTCCCGAGGGCGCTGATGTGTAGTAGTGTCTGTGGGCACCCTCCCAGGGAAGACGAGCGAGGAAGCCCGGAGCCCTCGCCTGGCCATCGTGGTTCTACTCTCCTTACCAGTTCCCTCCAGGACTCGGTAACAGAGTCTGCAAGCCAGCCGGAGCTGTGGAGCCTGTGGAGCCTGTGGAGCCGCTGTGTCGGATCATCTGAGCTGCTAAATGTGTCCGGATACTCACCAGGTGGGCAGAGCCGCCTTTCGTTCCTGTCCCGGGGGATGCAGCTTCTCTGTGCAGTTTAGTCTGATAAACTCGTTGGTTCTGGGTGTTTTTGTCCAAAAGGGATTGAACACCTAGTGGTACCGAATGGCTCGCACATGGAACGTTCTACCACACATTCTATAACAGCTTCTGCAGACGTGTCGGGGAGGAAGGTCAGCGTGTGGCAGGAGACACTTGCCAAGCGTGCTTTCACAGCTAGCTGCACGGTCTGTCCTCCCCCAGCGGTAAACTGGTATCAGGCGACCTCCTATTATCAGAAAGCTGATAAGGGGACAGAAAATAAAACAGGAGCTCTGATCCGAGCTCACAAAGAGCTGAAAGCAGTTGGGTTGGGGAGCATACAGGGAGAGCAGCTCAGGTTAGCTCATCGGGGATGCCCAGAATCCGTGGTAGCTGAATGCACTCTATGTGCCGTAATCGACTCCCACGTCACAGCCAAGGAGCGGTGGGTGGTTGAGCTCACCAAGAAGGCTGTGCTGACCCCGAGGAATTCACACTCCATCCTGCTGGCAGCAGGTCTCCATCGAGGGGCATTTCACTGACGAGTAGCATGGCTAGATTTCTCACCTAGGAAGATCATGCTGGGGGACCCGGACCATGGCGTAATGAGTAAAGCCACCGTCTGCAGTGCCAGCATCCCAAACGGGTGCCAGTCCCAGTCCCGGCTGAACCGGCTGCTCTGCTTCTGATCCAGACCCCTGCCAATGTGTCTGGGAAAGCAGCTGAGGATGGCCCAAGTCCTCGGGCCCCTGCACCCACATGGGAGAGCCAGGTGAAGCTCCTGGCTCCTGGATTTGTTCTGGCCATTGGGAAGTGAACCAGTAGATGGAAGATATCTCTCTCTCTCTCTCTCTCAAATAAATAAATAAATCTTAAAAAATAGATCCTACTGGCTGCTGGGTGGGGGATGACATGGGAGGTCAGGGTGGTCTTGGCACAAAAGTGGAGAAGTGAAGGTAGAGATGAGGTGTAGATAAAAGAAAAGGGAGGGACTTGCGGGAAGCCCTCCCTGGCAAGCTGTTAGACTTCTGCTTTTTATAAAGATTTTATTTATTTATTTATTTGAGAGGTAGAGTCACAGACAGTGAGAGGGAGAGACAGAGAGAGAGGTCTTCCTTCCGTTGGTTCACTCCCCACATGGCTGCAACAGCTGAAGCTGCACCGATCCGAAGCCAGGAGCCAGGTACTTCCCCCGGGTCTCCCACATGGGTACAGGGGCCCAAGGGCTTGGGCCATCTTCCACTGCTATTCCAGGCCATAGAGAGAGCTGGATTGGAAGAGGAGCAACCAGGACTCGAACTGGTGCCCATATGGGATGCCGGCACCACAGGCAGAGGATTAACCTACTGCGCCACAGCGCCGGCCCCTAGGCTTTGTTTTCAGACGAGATCTCTGCAGTCAGTAACTCCACTTCTGCCATTTTCTCCAGAAACCAATGTGTTGAATGTATGCCGGGGTGGGAAGGGGACGGCAGCTGAGGGCGAGCTGTTGCCGGCTGTCGGGCTGCAGCTGGGGAGGTGAGCTTTGGCCAGGAAGGCAGCAGTGCAGGCTGCGAGAGCTGGTCAGATCCTGTGTCCTCTGGGCTGGCTTTCCCCTGTGTTCTCAGGCTGAGCTGTCCCCGCCTCCACGGACGAAGGCGGTGACCTCCTGGCTCTGACTGTACACGTAGATCTGACCTTCGCATCTGTCAGTCCGAGCCGGTTAGCACAACTCGTGGTTCAGAGAGTTCTGTGTCACTTTCCAGGATTCAAGACTCTTTTCCACATTTTTACACAGTTTGACGCATTAAAATCCTGTGCGTGTTTCTCGGGTTCACTTTCCAATCGTTTTTCAATTCCTATCTTGGAATTACCCAAGTAACACATTGTCAGAACTTGGAATGTGCGCAGCCGCGGGACAGCAGCACCCTCTGGAAGCCCGCCGCCCTCGCCCTCACCTGCTGCTGTGAACACCGTGGGGGTCAGACGCGGATGCACACCCGTAAGCACAGCTCGGCTGCAGAGCCGCATCTGTTCCGACCAGCCAGCGATGGCGCAGCCCCGGGAGCTGGGAGCCCGTTCTTCCCTGGGGGTGTATTCTCTTCCTCTCTGCACAGTTTCCTTCACCCTCATCCCTCCAGCTCCTCTCGGGCAAGGGTCATCGATTTAGACACACACACACACACACACACACACACACACACGTCACAGGAGTGTCCGGGAAGGGTTGTGAGCACTTCTCCTGGATATTGTTTGAGGATGACACAACACAAGCAGGGTGACGGTGAGTTTGCCCAGAGAGTAGACGCCTGGTATTCAGATTTGTTGTTTCCTGCCTTCAGTTCTGCCCTTCAGCACAAAGAAGTGTCCGTTGCCCGTCTCACCTGGACGAGGCAAACCACCTTGTGTGGATGCTGCACGTGACGTTCCCTAGCAACCAGCTCCGGCGCTGCGTTCAGCATCGTGAGGACTGATGTGTCCTGGCGCCTGTGGCGCGTTTCTCCCTTGCCAGATGCTGCTGCTTCCATTGGTCGCAGGGGTCTCCTTTGGCTCACACCAAAGAGCACTTGCCTGAAGAACTGTCCCCATCCGCTTGAAATCCACCATTTGCAGGACATTTCCAAGCTGTAGGATGCTCTCTGTCCTGCCCTTTCGTTATTCCTGGGTGGTCACGGTCCCCAGGGTGGCCCGGAGTCCACAGCCACTGCTGCTTTTGCCAGGCCCCAGTGGTGTCTCAGCTCTAAAATTCTGCAGTGAGGGGTGGGCATCGTGGCTCCGTGGGTTACGTCCTGGCTCGGGACACCTGCATCCCTTATCAGAGGCCTGCGATTGTGCCTTGTCTCTGCTTCTGATCCAGCTTCCTGCTAACGCACCTGGGAGGCAGCAGATGATGGCCCAGGTACACAGGTCCCTGCCGCCCATGTGAGAGACCCAGGTGGAATTCCTGGGTCCTGGCCCAGCACTGACTACTGTGGGCATTTGGGGAGTGAACCAGCAAATGAATGATCTGCCCTCCCTCCCTTCCTCCCTCTCTCCCTGTCTCCCTCTCTCCCTGTCTCCCTCTCTCCCTCTCTCCCTCTCTCCCTCTCTCTCTCTGCTTTCCAAATAAATCGTGTAAAAAATTCTATGATTTTGCAAACAGCTGTAGACCCATTCATTCATACGGCTCAGTCGCAGTCCGTTGGTGGGCCTTGGCCAGCCTGGACCACTCATGATTCACACAGGTGTCGAGGCTTCCGGTTCTACCCTCTCTGCTCCCCACCACGAGCCCTTCTGTCACAGCCAAGCACAGCCACTTTGGGTTCATAATTCTCTGTCTGGTTTCAACAAACTCTTATTTGGCTTTCCTGCCTATGAAACCAAACGCACCCACACAGTCATTAGCAAGTGTGGGAACTGTTGTTGGGACTGAATATTTATTGTACACCCACAATTTTTGAGGTGCAAAACAGAACAGGAGTGCCAGGGCATTGCTTTTGTCTAAGATGCCAAAGGAAGTTAAATAGCATTTGAGACAAAGGCCCATAGGACAAAGCGACCCCCGGACCATCTGTGGGCTGGAGGAGAAGATGTGGAAGGAGTCTCACGCAAACCAGGAGGGGTGGATGCAGGCTGGACCTAGGCTCCGCCCTCAGCTCCGCCCTCGGTGCTCCGTGGATGTCCTTCCAGGGCTGCAGAAAGAAAGGGGCGGAAGAGGAGCCAAGTCCAGGCGGGGCCTGAGCAGCAGGAGTTCAGACTCCGAACGTCCCCAGCAGTGTTCCCTTCACCTCACACAGCCCTAGGGTGGAAAGCAGGAGTGGGTTTCCGGCGCGTCTCTGGGAAGGGGCGGGGTGCCTCAGGGTCCCATGATGCAGGCCTGGGTCCTGGCTCCCCCACTTGTTGGTAGGCGACCTTATAACTCCTCTGAGCCTCTGCTTTCTCATCTGAGAAACGGGCACAGCACCACCTGTGTGCAGGCTGATCTAGCAACCGAGAAATAAAGCATACTGAAAAGTTGGTACCTTGCCTGACCCAGTGGCAGTGGTCAGCCGGTTCTGAGTGTTTACTGTCCATCATGTATCCTCAGGGGCTTGAAGAAGATCTGTCCTTAGGCCAGCTTCCCTAAGCAGGTACCTAAAGAAGTTACAAAACCTAAGTCCTTAATAACAAGGGAGAAATGGGATTGGCGTAATGACGTCACCTGCAGCACTGGCATCCCGTATCGGAGTGCTGGTTTAAGTCCCAGCTACTGCACTTCTTATCGAGTTCCCTTCTAATACTCCCGGGAAGGCAGCAGAAGATGGCCCACGTGCTTGGGGCCCTGCCACCCATGTGGGAAAACCAGAATGGAGGATCCAGATTCTGGCTTCATCCTAGACCAGCCCTGGTTGTTGTGGCCATCTGGGGAGTGAACCAGTGAACGGATTTGTCTCTCCCTGTCTCTATCAATCTGCCTTTCAATAAATAAGTAAATCTTTAAAAATAGCCGGCGCCGTGACTCAATAGGCTAATCCTCCACCTTGCGGCGCCGGCACACCGGGTTCTAGTCCCGGTTAGGGTGCCGGATTCTGTCCCGGTTGCCCCTCTTCCAGGCCAGCCCTCTGCTGTGGCCAGGGAGTGCAGTGGAGGATGGCCCAGGTGCTTGGGCCCTGCACCCCATGGGAGACCAGGAAAAGCACCTGGCTCCTGGCTCCTGCCATCGGATCAGCGCGGTGCGCCGGCTGCAGCGGCGGCCATTGGAGGGTGAACCAACGGCAAAGGAAGACCTTTCTCTCTGTCTCTCTCTCTCACTGTCCACTCTGCCTGTCAAAAATAAAAAAAAAAAAAAAAAAAAAATGGGCTAAAACCTGCGTTTCAGCATTCAAAGATCTATTGAAGAGAGAAGAAGAAAGCCATGGAAAAAAAATGAGACAGCATTTTAAAATTTCTTCTAGGAAAAAAGCCACTCCTGTGTCTCAGCTACCCGAGCTGCCCCATGTGGAGGTCTCTGTCCCGTACACCTCTGTCCTCCCCCACTTTGCAGCAGTAGTGACAACTGTGGGCACGGCGTGTGGTTGGCATCGGGAGGCACACGTGTGCTGTGTCCTATAGAAGGAGAGCACTCGATCCAGGTAATTAAAGGTGTCAGCTCCTTATCAGGAGAGGGTTCTATTAAATTGTGTACAGTAAATATTTTTGCAAGCTGGAACTCTGAAGAAGACTTATTGATCTATGGCAAACTGCCAGGCAGCTGGCAAAGGTTTGGAAAGTGGGTCTCAATCCAGGGCAGGTCCTAGGAGGGGCGGGGAGAACGCAGCCTGGAGAAGCTTTGTACGGCCTTTATCGCTGACCCTCAGGTGGCTGCAGTTTCTCCAGGGCTGCTTGGCGAGTGCAGGCGGAAGGAGGCAGATACGAGCCGTGTTGGCACGGTTGCTCAGATGGGGCAGGCAGCCGGGGTGGCATCCTGGAGAAGGGAGGGGAGTGCAGTGTTGCGATGCCAAGACTGTGTTGGCCCAGCCCGAGGGGCCGGGGCTCCGTTAGGCGGTGGGAGGCCAGGATGCTGCAGACTGGACCTGCAGGCAGCCCAGCCTCCACCTGCACCTGACCTGTGCACTGAGGTCCTCGCCTGCCCCCAGGGTCCACAGCTGCCTCCCCCTCTCCTGCCTCAGCATCCGGTGGCCCAGGGGGTGCTCCATACATGGTGTTGCCTGACTGAGGCTTGTGGTAGGTTGGGTCCATTTCTTTCCTCATGCTTTTGGTTCTGTAAAACCGGCCAGGCACCCCGCAGAGGGGCCAAGGCCGACAGCTGAGAGGGCTGCCCAAATGCTCCCCGCTCCTAAATCTCTTCCTGGCTGAACTTGGCCATGCACTGCCTCTCTGCCTCTCTGTCTAGTTCACAGCTGCATTCCCAATTCTTAGGACACTTTCTGGCACATCATAGTTGCTCAATAAATATTGAGTGAGGGGCTGGCATTGTGGCACAACGGGTTAAGCTGCTGTCTGTGGTGCCAGCATCCCATATGGGACCTGGTTTGAGTCCCAGCTGCTCCACTTCTGATCCAGCTCCCTGCTAGTGCACCTGGGAAGCAGCAGAGGACGGCCCAGGTGCTTGGGTCCCTGCCACCCACGTGGGAGCCCCAGATGGGGTTCCAGGCTCCTGGCTTCAGCCTGGCCCAGCCCCAGCCATTGCAGCCATGTGGGGAGTGAACTAGCCAATGGAGGATCTCCTTCTGTCTGTCTCTCCCCCTCTCGCTGTAACTCTGCCTTTCAAATAAATAAATAAGTCTTTTAAAAAACTCCTTGAATGGATACATGATGCCTGCCTTCTTTGCCCTGACGTAGTTATCCTGAAAAGGCTCCCTTGCTGGAGCAGAGGAGGGGGCCGAGAAGGACTCTCCAGTGCTGAGGCTTCCACACCGTCCCGTTGACCCATGCGTCGGATGCAGGGAGCGCTGGCCCACGATCTGGATTCCAGGTGCCTCGGTCATCGGGAAACTCCGGGCCGCTGGGCTGTAGGCTAGCGGAGCACCCAGAGACGAAAGACTGCAGAAAAGGTCACCTTGAACAGGGAGACAGGTCTGCATCTGACCCTTGTCCTGCCTGCAGTCCCCTGTGCAGGCAGCTCCTGGCTCCCCTGCTGTCCCCCTCCCCTGTTGTCCCCTGCTGCCTTATTTGGGCCCCCTGAACGCCAGGCCTTCCTGCCGCCTGGCTCTTTGCAGATGTGTAGCTCATTTGCACCTTCGGTGGTTACGGAAGAACAGGAGAAAGGAACCCACAGAAAGACAATTTCGCTGCTCACTAGAGCGAGAGGACGCGGTCGTAATGCAGCCTGTGGTGTGGGATTGGTCTTCCCCGGTACACTCAGCACTGCCTCACCTGCCAGCACTCCCGGTGCGTCTGCAACAGAGATTCCCGGGTGCTTCCACCAGGGAGGTTGGGCGTTTCTGGTGTGCAGTGTGGGGGATTCCTTGGAGGCAGGACCCGACGTGGGGCCTGTGTCCCGATGCTCGGGAAGCGTACTAATCTTCCCCGTGTGTCTCTGGGAGAAGACAGCCCTGCGCTGCGCTGGGAGTGGCGTTCCCTGCAGGGAGCCATTCCTGGGCTGTTTAAAGCAGGCTTTATGCTTGGCAGCTTGAGATCATTTCACACGCTGAGACACCAGCTCATGACTGACAATTGTAATTTAGAATGTTGGACGGGCTTTTCAACTGAAAAAGAACGAGCGTCACTAGCCACAGGCAGACGGGGAGAGTCGCTGTCACCGAGCCTGGCAGGCCCCGCCCGGCCTCCTGGGCTGCACAGCTGGGTGGGGGCTCCCCCTCTCGCTCACGGCCCTTCACCTACAGAGGCTGCCCTGTGACCCTGCGTGATGTGCATTCCCTCCTAGCTGCTCCTTCCTCATCTGTTGAACACTGGGGGTCAGGACCCCTGGTGGCCTCTGTCCCTGGAAGGGCCAGGCAGTAGGAAGTGGCAGTCTGGGGAGAGCCTGGCCGGGACAAGGTTTGCTGAGTGATGGCCTCTGGCCACTTACTGCACAGCATGGGTCTCTGTTTCCTCGTCGTGAGGGAGACCCATCCCACCGACCTGCTGGGTGCTGTGATTTTTAGAGAACCAGTGTTGTAGAGTTCCTGACACAAGGGTGGCCTTCGTTAAGCTCAGTGTTAGCATCGGGATTAGCCATGGGACAATACACTTCAGAAACACTGTGCATTGTTTAAAGTATGGTTTTATTACTCATAATTCTATTGCCCAAGGAACTACATTCTCTAAAATTTATTACCATCATTTTTAGCATCTCTACCACCACCACACCCATCACTACTGCCACCGTCACTACCATCATCACCATCACCATTAAAAACAACAGTGAGAGACTCTTTGTGGACTTGCTTGCTAAGCACTGTTATAAATGTTTTATATTTATGGCCTCAGTACTATATTCCAATACCATTAGCTTTTCTCCCAGTACTAATAGTGTGTGCCCCGTAAGCCACAGAGTTACCCCATAACTGGCCCAAGTCAGAGATGGAGAAGTGGTGATGGGGTCCCTCTTCTGTCTGCTTTTCCGACTGTGTCGATTTGATTATTTGTGTTTATGTCTGTGTATCTGTATAGGTTGGTGTAAGTGTTGTCCTTGTGACAATGAGGCAGCTATGGGGTCCTTACTAAAGGCTTTTAGTCCAGTGCGGGCAACAGAGACAGAAAATGCCCAAGAGAGACCCAGCAGTCCTGCAAGAAGTCTTTATGCTTTAGAATGCTCGGTGGTTTTTGAAATCCTTTACAGCGATAGAGCTGCAAGAAAGGGGAAGGCAGGCAGGGTGTTGGTCCCGATGAAGTTAAAACCTTCACTGAGACACCTGTGTTGTCTAAAAGTGGTTCTCTTCGGCAAAGAGATGCTGTAAATTAGTCAATTATATAAGCGAACTTTCTGTCAACCTTTCTCTTCCTCACCCCCAACTTTGTTTTCTTCCCTGGTAGCCAGAGAAGCATGTAGGAGTCATCTTTGGGTTCAGGTTGGAGGGCACTCTTGTTCTTGCCAGAAACTTCTCATAAAGCTGGCTCTAAGGAAAACAGCTGGAACTCTAGGGCCCCTGCCCTCTGCTGGACATTGGATGGTGACGGGAGGAAGGCGGGGTAGCGTCTGTTCTCTTGGCTTGTTAGGAACAAGAGAGAAAGAGAAGCACTCTCACAGATTGCCGGCATCAGGCGTCAGCGCCGGCTGAGCTCTGTGCGTGAGTTTGTGTTGTTAGACGCCCTGTGGAGGTGCGGGAGAGCAGTGGCTGACACTCCCCCTGGCCAGCCACTGGGCCATGTAGCTGCGCAGGGCCTGACCCAATCATCCTGCCTCTCACAGCCATCAGAACCACTTCAGGCTGCTAGCAATGAGTCTCTGCATAAAGTCACATTATGTCACCACTTAGAAAACAGAGCCTGGGGGCACCTTTGCTCTGGGTGTGTCTCTTGCCAGTCGCAAATGATTGTGCCCTAGGGTGTCACCTGTGACCTAGAAGCTGGAGCTACTGAAGGAAATGTAAATCAGTAGTTCAGAAACATACGGGGACTTCCACGGCAGGTGTGGGGGGCAGAACATGCCTGGGCGTACGCATGTGTGTGTGCAATTTAAATCCCTGAGTGGGGGCAGTTTTGCACGCTCAGTTGTCTGAGCAATGCCCCTGGGGGCAGCTTTCTCTTTCTTCTCACCAAGGAGTGGCAAGGTGATCCTTCCTCGGGAAGGGAAGCCAGGGAGGCGTCATTTCGGCAGTGGTGGCGTGGCAGGGCCAGAGCAATGGCAGCTGTCTGGTGGACCTCGGCAGCAGGGTCAGGAGAATGGGCGTGCGCTGCCGTTGGCAGCAAGCCTGCAGCTGGGCATCCAGGGTCGGGTGAATAATGGCTCAGGCAACCACTTACCCCAGCTACTGGGGAAGGACAGGTGTCAGAAGTCGAGGCCACCCAGGAGATCAGAAAACCAAGACTGCACACAAGCAAGGTGTCTACTGAAGGGATTGAAATCAGCCAAGGAGGGGCAGGTGTCTGGCTTCGTGTGACACCTGCAGCCATATTGGAGCCGGTTTGAGTCCCAGCCCCGCTTCTGATCTCACCTTCCTGCCTGTGCACACCCTGCGAGGTGCAAGTGATTGGGTCCCTGCCACCCGTGTGGGAGACATGGCTCGAGTTCCCAGCTCCTGGCTTTGACCTGACCCTGTCCTGGCTGCCACCGACATTTGGGGGGTCAACCAGTGGATAGATCTGTCTCTGTCTCTCCCTCTGTCTTTCCAATAAAAATTATAAATAGAAAAATTCTTAAAACACACAGGAAGAGTTGCAACTGAAAAACAGTGAGGTAGAAAGCGACTATCGCGCCTTGCCGTGAGAGTGTCCCTACTAGTTTGATCACTGGTGGATATACTGCCCGAGCCCCACTCTTTGATGGAGTTCTCCCTTTCCCGGCACGTCTGGACTTCTGTAGGCGCTCTCTGCTGCAGGATCACATGGCGCTCCTTGTTTTCTCAATATTGTATGAATTATGCATCCGTACATCCTCAACTATGTCACGCAACATGAAGCGCACTGGCCCCTTCTCCCACATCAGAAGCGAAGACGACTCGACAGGACCAACTCGCAGCCGGAAGATGTGCACAGAGACACACGCCCTTTTACAGCAAGTCCACGCGTTCGCGGAGCCGAGAAGGAAGGCGGGCTTCGACTTCCTCCTCCACCAGAGCTGTTTTTGACCCCGTCGGAGTTATCTGCGCACAAGCTGGAGCGAGGGAGGCAAACTGCTTGCCGGTTGCTGTTGCTATGGAAACTGGCAGAGACAAAAGGCCACAGAAATGAAGGAATAAGATGACATCTGAGGATTAAAAAAAAACAAAACAAAATGGGGTTTTCTTTCTTCCCCTCGCTTCCTCGTGCTGTGGCTCACCGGGCACTCAGGTGTGGGCAGGGGAGTGTGGAGAGAGGACAGGTGTTGCCCCTGTCTTACCCACTGACCTGCATAAGCCGGTCAAGGGTTCTTGATTCATTTCTCCTCTATGGCTAAACCTATCTCCCAGGAGTCTCAGGTCGAATACCAATCCCATTTCTCCCCACAGAAGGAGCTGTGAGTGCCCCTGCCCCCCCACCCCACCCCGGGAGGGTCGCTGGCGGCAGTGGAAGGGGAGTTTTTCATCTCTTGACACCAAGGAGTGACTGCAAGTCTGTGCACGCTGCAGCCCTCATGTCCAGTGGTTCGGTCATTAATCATTGCAGTCGTCCGACCTGGGGGAGACGGCGCTGAATTCCAGATGCATCTCCTCTAGCTGGAGGAGGAAACGTGATGGCAAGACTTGAAAAACCCTGAAATCTTTGACCGCCTTTTAACCGGCCCCTTCCCACCTGCACCTGGGATTTTCTTTTTTCACACTTGGGCTTCAAGGGACATTTTCTTCTTCAGAAATTAGTCTTGACTTTTCCAGTGTCTTCTAGTAGAAATTTACAAATGACAAAGAAAATATGACTTGAAACAAACACGTGTTGAATAAAAAGGAACCATCGATCTACCTTTGGTGTCACTGGTTCCAGTCTTCCTGCTGTTGGATAAGAGAGGTGCTGAGCCAGTATTTCTCTAACTGATCACCGAAGTCAGGATAGGGGTGGGGATGAGGCTCTTTTGTTAAAAAAATAAAACTATTTTTAAAAATTCATTTTTCAGCTGGCTCACTTGGCTAATCCTCCACCTGCGGCGCTGGTCCCTGGGTCTTAGTCCCGGTTGGGGTGCTGGATTCTGTCCCAGTTGCTCCTCTTCCAGTCCGGCTCTCTGCTGTGACCCAGGAAGGCAGTACAGGATGACCCAAGTGCTTGGGCCCTGTACCCGCATGGGAGACCAGGAGGAAGCACCTGGCTCCTGGCTTCGGATTGGTGCAGCACACGGCTGTAGCAGGCATTTGTGGAGTGAACCAATAGAAGGAAGGCCTTTCTCTCTCTCTGTCTGTCTGTCTAACTCTGCCTGTCAAAAAAAAATTCATTTTTCTTGGAGCTCCTTCCCAGACCTTCTGAGTAAAGATTCTCTTTCTCTCAAAATTTATTTGAGAGGTAGAGTTACAGGCAGAGAGAGAGAGAGAGAGAGAGAGAGAGAGAGAGAGGTCTTCCATCTGCTGGTTCACTTCCCAGATGGCTACAATGGTCAGAGCTGAGCCAGGAGCCAGGAGCTTCTTCCGGGTCTCCCGTATGTGTGCAGGGGC
This sequence comes from Oryctolagus cuniculus, assembly GCF_964237555.1. Classification (NCBI taxonomy): domain Eukaryota; kingdom Metazoa; phylum Chordata; class Mammalia; order Lagomorpha; family Leporidae; genus Oryctolagus; species Oryctolagus cuniculus. Next base: position 182,754,973 of record NC_091434.1, on the reverse strand, counting down.
CCAAGTACTTGGGCCATCTTCTACTACTTTCCCAGGCCATAGCAGAGAGCTGGATCAGAAGAGAAGCAGCTGGGACTCAAACAGGCGCCCATATGGGATGCTGGCGCCGCAGGCAGAGGCTTAGCCCACCACGCAGCGGGGCTGCCCCTTGAGGGCTCTCTGACACGGACCTGAGGGATAAAGTCATTTTACAGATGTGTATTTGATCCCTGGGATGAAAGCCTTCTTCCAGCCAGGTCTTCCTGATGACCTCCAGGGAGTGACTCTGGCTGTCTATTGTTTAGCTCTCTGGTTGACGAGGGATTACTTTTGGGTAAGCTTGAGCCACATCTGCTCTCTTGGACGAGAGAGCAGAGCCGGTTTGATATTTTCTTTGAGCAAAACTTTTCTCCCCCACGGATGACTCAGTCACTCCTGTTTTTTGCTATCTCAGTTTCTGCACTCAGTGAGGTGTGACATTCTCTGACCTATGCATGGCGCATCAGGCTTCGGTTTCTTCTCAGCCTGATCGACTGCTCCGCCCGCCGTCAGTGGGTTCTCCTGCTCTGGAGTTTCCGTGAGATCTGGCTTGATGGAATGCCAGCTTCTTGCTGTCGTTCGGTTTCCATTGCTCACGTCTAGCCACTCCTCCTCAATGCATCACAGCCCACTGGCTCTCAGACTTCAGCTGCATTGCACTTGCCCAGAAGGCTTGTTAAACCCAGGTGGCTGGGCCCACCCCCAGGGTTTCCAAGTCAGTAGGCTTGGGCAGAGCATTAGAATGTGCGTTTCTGGGGCAGACACAGCCATGTCAGAGTACCTGGGTTCAGTTCCCAGCTCCGGCGCCTGACCCTGGCTTCCCGCTAAAGTAGACCTGGGATGCAGCGGTGATGGCTCCAGTAAGTGGGTCTCTGCCACCTGCACAGGAGACCTGGGTTGTGTTCTTAGCTCCCAAGCTCAGCCCTGGCACAGCCCTGGCCACTGTGGGCAGTTGGGGAGCAAACCAGCAGAGGGGAGTTCCCTCTTACTGTCTCTCAAATAAATAAATAAGAAGTTTTAAGAAGAATATGCATTTCTAGCAATGCCCCTGGTGATGCCACCACTGCCAGTCCAGGGACCACACTTCAAGAACCACCGCCTACGTTGTACCCACATCCCTGGGCCGTGGAGAGCTGATTTGTCCCTGTGCTACTAGCCCCCGCATTGCAACTGACAAATCCAACAACAGTAAATATGTGTTATACTGAAGTGGACAAATGAAACAAGACACCTCTGTGACTTCAGACTGGTTCTGAGATCCTGACTCCAAGTGTTCAAGGCCGACGGCTCCCTGGAGAGACCTGTGGGTCGCTCTCTTCCCCGTGGCCTACTGTTGGTCTCATTTGCAGCCCCAGGACAGATGGCCGGATTGGCACCCAGGCTGCTGACCCTCCTACACTTCCCAGCTCGGGCTCAGACTTCTCATGGCCGCAGCTGGGGTGGGAACACTCTTCCAAGCCTCTGCACTCCATCTTGCTCCCTGGGAACCACTGTGGGGCCAGTTGCCCAAGGTCCCTGTCTCCTGTTACAACCTAGAGGGTCCGCATTTCTGCCTGCGGTTCTCAAACCTCCTTGGGATCAAAACAAAATTACTTGTTCATACTACAGAGGAAAGGGCAGCTTGAATTAGGGCCAATTTGACAACACATATTGGCTGTCCACCAAATGGACTACAGTTTTCTTCTCGGGTGTTCATATAAGGGTAACATTGCCCGATAATGACCATGTCAGCAGCAGCAGCAGTTAGGACGAGTGACCTAATTTAATCATCTGTGCTCCAAGGTTGTGTATTTCTTTTTAAAAAGCAGGATTGATTGATTGATTTATAAGAGTTGCAGAGAAAGACAGAGCTCTTCATCTGCGGATTCACTCCTGGCATGGCCACAACGGCCAAGGCTTGGCCAGGATGGAGCCAGGAGCTTCATCCAGGCCTCCCACATGGGTGACAGGGACCCAAACACGTGAGCCATCTTCTGCTGCTTTTCCTAGACCATTAGCATGGAACTGGGTGGGACGTGGAGCAGCTGGGACATGAACCAGCAGCCATGTGGGATGCAGGCATAAAAGATTTATTTTATTTGTTTGAAAGAGTTAGAGACAGAGAGAGAAAAGTCTTCTATCCACTGGTTCACTCCCCAAATGGCTGCAATGGCCAGAACTGCGCCTATCCAAAGCCAGGAGCCAGGAGCTTCCCCCAGGTCTCCCACATGGATGCAGGGGCCCAAGGACTTGGGCCATCTTCTACTGCTTTCCAAGGCCATAGCAGAGAGCTGGAACAGAAGTGGAGCAGCCTGGACTCAAACTGGTGTTCATATGGGATACCAGTGGCCTGCAGGCCAGGGCTTTAACCCGCTGTGCCGCAGTGCTGGCCCTACTATTACGTTTTGTGTGTCTCATTTTATAAATCAGCACATTGAGTGTTAGACTTGTCCTAGGCCACAGAGTTGAAGGCATTGGTCTCAGGTATCTGATTTCAAGTCCAAGTGCTAAACTCTAGTCCCATGGCCTCTAGTCATTCAATTTCTTAAGACGACAGTTTAAATGATCCAGCTTATATTGAATTCCATTCTGTAATGAACAGCTGTACTAAGTCTCCAGCATATTTTAGACTGTTTTTACTGGGAGATTTTTTTAAAGTGATTTTGTCTCTCTCTTTTTTTTTTTTCTTCTGTCAAAAGACCCTTTAGAAGGGGTATAAAACCATAAACATGGACCTGGAATGCCCACCTGCTCAGGCCTGTAGAGACTCAAAGATTGGTTTGAAAGCTACCAGAGAGAGTGTAGATTTCACACTGTGGGAGTCAGGCCTGGCTGGCACCTGTGCTCTGCTGGGACCTGGGCCAGTCAGCAAAGTCCCCAAGACTCAGACTGTAAAGTCCCAGCGATGAACAAGGCCCTGCCACGCCATGCCTCTGGGTGATCCGTTAGTTGATTAATGAGCTTGAACTAATGTCGATCAGATTTTAGTACGGAGATAGGCTCTATTTTATGAAGAGATTAAATCTAGTCATAATTAGCACAGTGCATACACATGTGTCATGAGCAGGATTTTATAGTTTGAAAAGACATTTTATTCAGAAGGAGGTACAAGTTGCGAATCGTTTATGTGACCGCTGGTGCTTTGCGCAGGACACGGCCCCACCTCTCTTCTCCATTTCTAGAGAGAAGACAGCCACACTTTAACCTAACCTTGGTCTGCTTGGCACAAACACATTTGCATAGTACGCCGCTGGCAACAGGTTAATTGTCAAACTCCTGCACACTGACAGATACACTTAGAGAGGAGGTTAGCAGTGCTGCAGCCTGGGATTGTCAGTGCAGATCTTTCCGAGAGGTTCGGGGAAGCAGGATGCGTCCTTGCTCCTTGACTTCTGTCGTCACTACTGCAGAGCGTGCACTGGCCCTTGGTGACGCTGCCACCGTGAGTGACCGAGCTGTTGCAGAAGTAGCTCTGTGTGTTCACGGGGATCGTGCGGTTCTTCTTCTATTGGAGTGTTAAGGGATTTTGTCATTGTTCTCACTTTATCACACGGTTAGTGTTTTGTTGAAAATGGAAAAGGAGGTCTGATGTGTAAATTAATGTGTATTTTGTAAAGAGAAATGTTGACAAGATTGGTTTAATTACCAACTCAAACTATAACTATTTAATTAAACTATCTTTAGTGATTTTTTTCATATCAAGTTCAACTTTTAGCTTTCAACTGACTTTTTTTTTTGACAGGCAGAGTTAGAGAGACAGAGAGAAAAGTCTTCCTTCCGTTGGTTCACCCCACAAATGGCTGCTACGGCCAGCGCGCTGCACCGATCTGAAGCCAGGAGCCAGGTGCTTCTCCTGGTCTCCCATGGGGTGCAGGGCCCAAGCACTTGGGCCATCCTCCACTGCACTCCCCGGCCACAGCAGAGAGCTGGCCTGGAAGAGGGGCAACCGGGACAGAATCCGGCGCCCCGACCAGGACTAGAACCTGAGGTGCCGGCGCCACAGGCAGAGGATTAGCCAAGCGAGCCGAGGCGCCGGCTTCGACTGACATTTTTAACCTCTTGGCTTTAAGAGTGGTTAACCAAATGAGCCCTGCCATCACCAGGTGGGAGAAGGTTAAAATGTACTTTGGTGGCAGGTGATCCAGATCTTAGCCTATAAAATTTGTATTTATTTAGTGACTTAAATAAAAACAGTTTACCAAAGTAGATGATTATGGAAAAAACTAAATCTTGCTGTATAAAATGTTAGAGAGAGATTAAAACATAAAGGCCTCAGTACAGTTGGGGACCATTTTCAACAGTTGTTGGAAGTTGTTCGTCAACCCTGGTCTTACCATCAGACATCTTTCTTTTCCAATTTATCTAAAATATTAGCTGGGAAATCTATTTCTGTTGAGACAAGACCCAGTCCTGGGCTTGGCTCGTGGCCAGCTTTGTTTTCGCAAGGCTTGTATGCACCATACGAACAGGAATCGGTGCCATTATCTGTGTTTCCTCCCCGTTCTTAGCTCAGCCACCCCAGATAGAGGCCCTGGAAATGTGTCTACCCACGCACAGGCGATCACGCTTCTACACACACCTGCGGACACCTCCGACTCTTCGCTCCCTTTGGAGTATCCCACATTTCTCTTCCACAGGGAGGAAAGGAGAATAAAGATAACCCTGCTGTTTTAGCCCCAGCATTGTACCCCGTGCAGCCCGGGGTTTGTAGCCGAGAGAGCCGTGGTAACTGGATGCCTGCAGCCCACGGATTCCCGGTTCCTCTTCCTGCCACTCCCTCTCTGCTGTTAGCTCCAAATCTGCCCTCCTCACTCCCTCTGCCAGTCACCGAATTCACTTGAATGGGAAGTCTATGCATGGAATGTAAGCTCAGGGCAAACGGCTGTGACAGTCCTGCTTTGTCACAGCCGTTACCTGGGAGAGGTGATTGCACAAACAGCCTGTGTCATAAAACCTTTTCAAACTTAATTTCGGAGCTCCACATCCATGACTGCAGAACCTTTAAAAACAGTGTTTGCTCGATGGGAGAGAAAGCAGATCTACCCCTGTTTGCATGTTTAGCACCAATGCTCTGTACGCTGTTGCCTTCTCCTAAGGTTTGGATCAGCCAAGTCATTGTATTGTATTTTGTTTTGTTTTTGTCTTGGCCAAAGTCTTGGCTTTTGCCACAGTGGATTGTCTATATTTATTTATTTTTGTTTATTTGTTTCTAAATTTCAAAGAGTTTTCTAAAAAAAAATCACAAAATCAGTACATCGAAGTTCCTTCTGTCTCGAAGCCCGGGTTATGTGACGGTTTGCCGAATCACGGCTGGAGTTACGTGGTGTAGTAGTTAGCGTGTAATCCAGACGGGCAGCTGCGTACGGTCTTGAAGGATGCTCGGCTTCTCTGGGGAGAGGCTGTGCAGGAATGGCATTCTGAGTGTGGAGTCAGGCGTGGAAGGAAGACAGGTTTCTGGAAGAAAGAGACCATCTCTGGGCCATCTTGGCAAATTGTAGTTTAGGGGCGGGCAGTCTGAAATTAGTTAATCTAATTTAGATTGTGAGGAAAATGCAGCCATTTCCAAGAGTGTGGATAATTTCAGGCTGAAAGCAAATTTTAACTGACAGGAATATCTCCAGTCTAGTTAAGTTAATGAAACCTTAACTAGGTTACAATGGAATCGGAGGATGAGCGCTTGAAATGGACTTGTGAAAAAGGAGCAATTTCACTTCATGTGTATTAGCCTGGGCAGAAGGCTGATTGGGTCTGAACAAAACTATCTTTAGCCTCGTCGAGCTAATGAAATCTTAACTGGGTTACAAAGAAATCAGAGAGCAGAGCTGACACTCCGGAAGCTGTCACAGTGCCACGGAGAATGACAGGTGGACTTCATGACAGGCACTGGCGGCCAAGTATTGCTGATGGCAGGACCAGGTCACATGCCCACAGTGACTGACACACAGCAAAGCAAAAAGTCAACAAGTGCTTTTTGTAATTTTCCCACCAGACTTTTCTTCTAATGGTTAATCAATATTGTTTTCAGCGCATAGATAAATAATTCAGCTTTTACTTATAACCCCCAACTGCTCTGCATTTTTTAAGTATTCTGCTTCTGATTTATATTGTCTCTGTGGACTGAGCTTGCCCAAGTTTTTAGATTACCAAAGATTATTACGTGATTTTTAGATGTAAATTACTAATGGGAGTAACCTGTAACCTCTCTGTAGAACAGTTGACCGATGGGTCATCCTACAGGTAGGCATGTTGCAACAGGAGAATTATTAAAAAGGAGCTCAGATTCTCTTTAGATCAGGCTCCTGAAAAACCAACATGGACCAGTCCCATTCAGACTTTGAGCATGTATGTTCCAAGCTCCTGCTGTGTTGGGCGCTGGACAGGGTATGCAGGTGATTCGATGAGCAAAGCACACAAGAATTCTTGTCCCCTGGGAACTTCATTCTGGTGCAGGGGGTGGACAAGCAGTAAACACCACAGATAGGTCAGTTATCTGGTTTGGCAAAGGTGGCCATTGCCATGGAACACAGGATGGATTGATTGGGGTGAGGGGATGGGCGTGCAGCTGTGGGGCTGGGCCAGAATGTGACATTGAACAGCACAGGCAGGGTAAGCCTTGCTGAGCAAGCAGCCCCTGAGCACTCACTGAGGTCTCACTGCTTGCTGAATCCTGAAGAGAGACTCATCGACCTACCCACCCATCTACCTACCCACCCATCCACCCACCCACCCACCCATCCATCCACCCATCCACCCACCCACCCATCTATCTATCCATCCATCCACCCACCCACCCATCCACCCACCCACCTGCCCATCCAACTGCCCGCCAGCCCATCCGCCCTTCCATCCACCCACCCATCTACCTACCCACCCACCCACCCATCTATCTATCCACCCATCCACCCACCCACCCACCCACCATCCACCTACCCATCTACCTACCCACCAACCCACCCATCTATCTATCCACCCATCCACCCACCCACCCGCCCATCCACCTGCCTGCCAGCCCATCCGCCCATCCACCCACCCACCCATCCACCCACCTACCCATCTACCTACCCATCCACCCACCCATCTATCTATCCACCCATCCATCCACCCACCCATCCATCCACCCACCCATCCACCCACCCATCCACCCACCCATCCATCCACCCATCCACCCACCCATCTACCTACCCATCCACCTACCCACCCATCCATCCATCTATTCATCCACCTACCCACCCACCTACCCATCTACCTATCCAGCCACCTACCCATCCATCCATCCACCCATCCATCCATCTATTCATCCACCCACCCACCTACCCACCCACCCACCCACCTACCCATCCACCCACCCACCCATCCACCCACCTACCCATCCACCTACCTACCCAACCATCTATCCACCCACCCACCCACCCACCCATCCACCCATCCACCCATCCACCCATCCACCCACCCATCCATCCATCCATCCAGATTGAGTGTCTGACCCTCTACTGGGCTTGAAGATGCAGAAAAGAATAAGACATTCTCTCTGCCTTCAAGATATCACAGTTACTTTTAAAAAAAGCCCACACAAGGAAACCAGTGGTGACTCTGCAGCACCTGTCTTCCCGTGAGCCTTCATCCAGGCTCAGGGAGCCCTTTCTGCCCATCCCTCCCTTTCTCACCTCTGTACTTTGTTCAGTGTCGTGGTCCGTATCACTGTGGTGTTGTTACCTATTTATTTCTGTTTTATTTTCCTCCACTAGACTATCAACTCTGAGAGGAAGGACACTGTTTTATTCATTGCTCTATCCTTATAGTACAGAACAATATCTGGTACCTAGAAGATGCTTAATAAGATTTGTTGAATGAATGAATGAATAAATAAATGAAGTGCTATAAAAGTGGGATATGTTAAATACGGTGTTGCTGACCTTGTATTTCCCAACATAGTAGTCAGCAGAAAAGGCAATTTCAACGTAAGCTCCCCTGAGAACAGTATATGGGAGAAAGTAATTTTATTACAGTAAGAAAATGTAACATATTTTTACCAAGTTAATAATTTTAATTGTAAATTGTAAAATATTGCCAACAAGCAGAAGGGTACATAAAATGCCTATATCTGCTTTTGATATGGATTTTTATTTTATTTTATTCTACACATACACACTTCCCTGCAGGTTTTATAGTGTTTGATAGCAGTGATTAAAAGCGAGCAGCTCCTGATCACTTCACTAGAGAAGTCTTGTCCATCCGACAAGGAATTGCCCTGTCTGTCCCCAGCAGCACCAGCGGAACCGTACGTGAGCTCCCCTGTGACAGGTGACCTACAACCCTCTGGCATCCTTCTGAGCAGATTTGATCACATTGGGAAACGGATGCAGCAGGACGTGGTGTTAGCAGAGCGATGATGTCTCTGAACTGCTGTCTGTCTGCAGCACTGGTTTCCTCTGAGGAGGGAGACAGGAAGAGTGTCTTACAGACTCCTTTTACAAAATAGTCCACCTTAGCTTTTGCTACAAATATCTCCAACCCCTGGTGATATCCAGCTACAATTGTCTAACTACCTCCCAAGTTCTGAGTTAGCAGTGTGGGCTGGGCTCAAGTGGCAGCTCCTGTTTGCAGGGGCTCCCTCCCACATCTGCAGGCAGCCGAGGTTGGCAGAAGGCTGGCTGGTCCAGCGTGGCCTCAGCTGCAGTGGCTGGTCCCTGCTCTATCCTCTAGCAGGCCAGCCTAGGCTTGTTCACGTGCCAGCTGGCCTGGATGTTGAGAGAGAGCACAAATGGACAAGGGCAAGGGCAATTTGTTGCATTCCATTGCTCACAGCAAGTCACAAAGTCAGCCCAGATGGAAGGGGTGGGGCAATAGACCCAGCACTCGGCAGGAGGTGCTGCAGAGTCACGTCTGGGTGAGTGTGGGCACAAGGAGGAAATGGAATGGTTGTGGGTATTTCTGCCGAGAATCTGCCCAAAGCCCGACATCTTCATTTCAATCTATGTCTGCTTTACTTTTCTGTCTCGAGTCACTGTTTGAAAATCTGAGAAAGTTCCTGATTTCTTGACCTGTTAGTGCCTCTGAACTTCCGGTGCCATGCTGGTATTGCTGGGGATAGAACCAGCCAGGTGACGTGTCCCGCCTTCAGGGTGCAGCTGCAAATGGGAAGAAGAAACATAGGATGGCATGTCCTCACAGAAGTTTGTTGAGCACCTGGCACGTCCCAGGCTTGAGAGAAGAGCGAGCCAGAGAGGAATGTGATCCACGCTTGGTTCTCGAGGTGTTCACATCATTTAGCATTGTTTCAGCATTGCTCTCATGCCCATATTCAAAGAAAAAGTCCTGTAGATTTTACTTTATAGAAAATGAATAAAGGCCGGCGCTGCGGCTCACTAGGCTAATCCTCCACCTAGCGGCGCCGGCACACCGGGTTCTAGTCCCGGTCGGGGCGCCGGATTCTGTCCTGGTTGCCCCTCTTCCAGGCCAGCTCTCTGCTGTGGCCAGGGAGTGCAGTGGAGGATGGCCCAAGTGCTTGGGCCCTGCACCCCATGGGAGACCAGGAGAAGCACCTTGCTCCTGGCTTCAGATCAGCGCGGTGCGCCGGCCGCAGCGCACCGGCCACGGCGGCCATTGGAGGGTGAACCAACGGCAAAGGAAGACCTTTCTCTCTGTCTCTATCTCTCTCACTGTCCACTCTGCCTGTCAAAAAAAAATCTAAAAGAAAATGAATTAATTTATTTGAAAGAGAGTGAGAGCAAGCGAGAGAGAGAGAGCTCCCATCTTCTGGTTCACCCCCCAAATGCCCATGATGGCTGGGTCTGGGTCAGGCCAAAGCTGGGAGTTGGGAACTCAATCTATGTGTCTCATAGTGGCAGGAACCCAGTCACCTGAGCCATCACTTGATGACTCCTAGGGTCTGAATTAGCAGGGAGATGGAGTCAGGGACTGGAGCTGGAATCTGAACCCAAGCCCTCTGATATGTGATACAGTCACATACAGTCAGTGACATACAGTCAGTGTCTTAACTGCTGTACCAAGTGCCCACCCCGGATGTTACTTTTAAGTGCATCCTTGGATGCATCCTTGCCACCACGGCCTCAGTTCTGTTGTCATGACTACAGCACAGCCTCCTTGCTGGTCTCCCTGCACCATCTGGGAGTCGGCTCTTAGATTCTGTACTATTCCCTTCCTACCTACTCGTCCATATCCATCCGTTGTTAACCTCCAAAGTTAGACCTTTTTGAAGCTTAGGAACATGCTGGGGGCTCCCATCCTTAGGTCCCACTCTCATGCCATGTTTCTCTCTGGTGGTTTCTGCGGTCCTTTTCAGTGCACTCCTTCTGGTCCATTTCCATATCCTTCATTTATTCCTGAGCCTATGTGGCTTGTCCCACCTCCTCCTGAGACACGGCCCTGAGTTCCTGTCTCCTCTCTCGTCTTCTTGGGACTGCAGGTCTTCTGCCTTCTCCCCTCTTTCTGTGAACTGATTTTGAATTTACCACAGATTTAAGAAATTCTAGCTGCTCTCTATTTAAGATAAAAAATTTTCCCTTTGAGCTTTTGGTGTTGTTTTTCTTAGAAGAAACAAAGTTATTCATGTTTATGAAAAAATTCAGTAAAGGCAGCCTGTCTGAAGTCAACAGCCTCCTTAGCCAGGCTCTCTGGTGCTGTGATGAAAGCAGTGAAAGGGGTGAAGCACTGTCCCTTGGGAAGACAGAGACAGAGAGAGAGAGAGAGACAGAGAGAGAGAGAGAGAGACACAGACGGAGACAGAGAGAGAGACAGAGACAGGGAGAGAGACAGAGACAGAGACACAGAGAGAGAATTAATGAATATCCAGGGTGAATACTTGTCATTTTTTCAGGGTCTTCTCCAGCCTTACCGAAAGGAATCAAATGTTCTGGTTAATATTGTCAGGGCTTTGGCTGCTGTTCAGTCTTGGTGACTAACTCTGGAAATAAAGGGAGTCCAAGGGACAGAAAATCTGGGAGAAAAACAGAACCATGGCCAGACATGCTTCCCTCCCTGCCACAGAGCCCCTGATAGTGTTGGAGCCCCTGAGAAACCCCAGGAATTCATTCTTCAGTCTTGCATCTGATAGGATGGGTGAACAGTACTGATTTTCTTAATGAGAGGACAAAACTATAATAAAAATGTTAAGTCCTTGTGGCTTAAAGTTTTATTTATTTAAAATACAGAGGTATATACAGAGAGGGACACACACACACACACACACACACACACACAGAGAGAGAGAGAGAGAGAGAGAGAGAGAATCTTCCATCCACTGGTTCATGGTACAAAGGGCTATAATAGCCAGGGCTGGGCCAGGCCAAAGCCAGGAGCCAGGAACTCCATGGTCTCCCATGACTTTCTCTACTGCTTTCCCAGGTGCATCAGTAGGGAGCTGGATGAAATAGGTGCTCATATGGGATGCTGATTTCAAAGGCCATGTCTTAACCTGCTGTACCACAATGCCATCCCAGTCCCTGTGATTTTTTCAAAAATATTTATTTTATTTATTTGGGAGGGAGGGAGGGAGGGAGGGGAAAAAGGAAGGGGAGGGGAGGGGAAGGGAGGGGAAAGAACAAGAGAAGCGAGAGAAATCTTCCATCTGCTGGTCTACTCCTGCCAGGGTTGAGCCAGGCCAAAGCCAGGAGCTTCATCCACAGTTCTCACATGGTGCAGGGGCCCAAGCACTTGGGCCATCTTCCACTGCTTTCCTAGGTGCATCCTCAGGGAGCTGAATCTGAAGTAGAGCAGCTGGTGCTAGAACCAGTGCCCATATGAAATAACAGCATTGCAGGTGGCAGCTTAAGCCGTCGCATCACGATGCCATCTAATCCTTGTGATTTCTAAGTGAGGTGACATGGCATATACTGGTTAGGAGGGACTAGGTAGAGCCAGGTAAACTTTGGCAAGGGTCAGAATATTTTTTTTTTTGCCAAGGGCCATTTGAATATTTATATAACATCATTCTTGGGCCATACAAAATTTGTATCAGCTTAAAATTTAGCCTGCTATAGATTTATTGAACTTCAAACCATGCCTGCGGTTACCCTGTGGGCCAGGCCAGATGATTTCACAGGACTTCTGTGGCCCACAGGCCAGATATTCCCCCCTGGGTCTAGAAGGAAATTCACACAGGCTTAACTTCCTAAAACAAAGGCTGTAATGAGGACCCTGTGGCTGAGCTGTCCAAGGTGCTGACTCGTCTCTGTTAACAGACCGTCTGTCATTGATCTTTTTCTCAAAAATTTTGCCTCTGAAGTTGGATACCTTGAATACTGCTACCCTTAGCACTGTGAACTCTTGCCCTCTCTCCTTTAAAATTATTCTCTGGCCCTAAACCAGTTTCTTCCCACTTCACTGCAAATGTGAGATTTTTATAGTTCAAAGAATATATCTTAAATCAACCCCTGAAGAACAAGTTGTTAAAGGCTCAGTTCTTGGAGCACATGGTGTGATGATTGTGGATTACTTTGTAATTTGTTTTGATTGGGATCAGGGAAAAAGTTGATTCCAGTTTCATCTTCTGCTACAAAAGAGATATCCTCAGATATGAGTTCTGTTGTCTTTGGTGATGTCAACTTTAAAGGTAACATTGTCCTAATTGCTCCTCTCTTAGGAGCCTTTTGTGACTAAAACTGATGAATCTGTCCAAACCTTTTTTCAATATTTTTTAACTCACTATGGAAATAGTTAGGTGTGAACCTTATAAAGCTTGTTCTTAAATTCCCCTTTTTTGATCCTAAACTCTTCACCTCTTCACTCACGTTTTTTAAGCCCTTTCCCCAGCCCATCTTCATGTTTGTGGATGTGAAGTGTAATAAGTGTATTTTACCTACATTACTCATCACAATATGTATATCCCATAGTCTTTAGCAGCCCTTGCTATTACGGCAGGAGCCCTACCTGGAGTTTCCAAAGTCCCAAGGGGCTCATAGGAGATTGGATGGGAAAAATTGCATCTTTACTTGTAGCATCTAATTGAAATTTACTGCTTTCTTCCATTATATATACCACCAGTAGATAACATAGATTTTCATGCCATGTCATAATTATTGCAGGTATATTGAAATATCATTTATGCTCAACACTACTTTGGAATTATGCAATTATTATGCACACCATCAATCCCTGTTACTATGTTAAATACATATATCACCATATCACTAATTTGTTTTTAAAAACATTTGGATAAATAGCATCATATTTTAGTTTCCTCAGTAATGTGGTATATTCTGTTTTATGCATCTAAAAACATCTGGAGAAGGCATTAATAAATACAATAGGCTTCTAAAGGTGGCCACGGCATAAAGAAAGTTAAAGAATAAAAAAAAATCCCAAGTTTTTGTAATTATATCTCTGTGGCAGCTCAGGTATTCTGATAATCATTTTGACTTTGTTAGGTGGAATTTTATATTTATCTTGAGGACAGAATGAAAAATTTAAGAAACTGAGAAGTTACAGTTTATATAAAGGAAAGATAAGCTTTTCTGCCTAATTTTCTGATGTATTTTGGTGGTGACCAACATTTTATTGACCTTGGTCTTTAGCAGTACACTCACCTTGAATCCTCAGGAAAACATCCTTTCTTTTTTTTTAAGATTTGTTTATTTATTTGAAAGAGTTACACAGAGAAGGAAAGGCAGAGAGAGAGAGAGAGGGAGGGAGGGAGGGAGGGAGGGAGGTCTTCCATCCTCTGGTTCACTCCACAATTGGCCGCAACAGCTGGAGCTGCACTGATCCAAAGGCAGGAGCCAAGAGCTTCTTCTGGTCTCCCATGGGGATGAAGGGGCCCAAGGACTTGAGGAATCCTCTACTGCCTTCCAAGGCCATAGCAGAGAGCTGGATTGGAAGTGGAGCAGCCAGGACTTGAACTGGTGCCCATATGGGATGTCGGCACTGCAGGCGGTGGCTTTACCCGCTATGCCACAGTGCTGGCCCTGAAACCATCCTTTCTTAACTGATTTTCATTCCACATGGGAAGCTGAGATTATTTATAATGAAATATATTAAATTGTTAATTGTTTCATTAAGATATGTCTTTCGCTTTTCTCTGTTAATTGCACAAGTATATGCGTTTCCTCTACCTTTCATTCAGTTGGGTCACCTGCATGACACCCATATGTATTTTCTCCTCAACATCATTTATAAAGATATTTAAAAAGCCCTGGCCTGTGTTTTTCTCTGAGAAACCACACTCCTCAAATGCTTCCCTACTCAGAGACACTTTTTAATAGCATAAACCAACTCTTTATATATGAACTTCCAACCTTACCCCATTGCCTCAATCCCATGACAATTCATCAAATCGAATTTCAAAAGCATTGAGTGGGGGAAATATTTATTAATGATAAGAAAATCCCCTCTCCTTTTACATTTCTACTTCCATTCCCATGGAATCCTAACAAGTTACAGACATAAGTTTCCCCTTAAGTGGCTTTTCCCTTAATGCATATTTAGATTTTGTAGGTGTCCATTAAAATGAACATTTTTGTAAATGTTAGATGTCAGGGAGATGAGGTTTAGATAAGTCATCAATGGGAGTGAACTTTTGACTTTCCAAGGGCTTCGTTAGTAAAAGTCAATCCCAGATGTTGAGTTTTTACAGACATGTATGCCCTCACTTCTGGCTGACTTTCTGTGCAGACAGTGTGGACGGTTGTCACAGCTGAGTCAGAGCAACCAGAAGTTTTTCACAAAATGGTAGGAAGTGGCTGCATCTGGTGTCTGAATGGGATAGTTCCAAGGTATTAGGAGACTGTTTCATATAAAATCCGGGACTCTTGCACTAGTACACACACACACACACACACAAAGGTTTTCCCATATTTGATTAATGAACTCAATGTGTTATATTTTTTTTTTTGACAGGCAGAGTGGACAGTGAGAGAGAGAGACAGAGAGAAAGGTCTTCCTTTGCCGTTGGTTCACCCTCCAATGGCCGCCGCGGCCAGCGCGCTGCGGCCGGCGCACCACGCTGATCCGATGGCAGGAGCCAGGAGCCAGGTGCTTTTCCTGGTCTCCCATGGGGTGCAGGGCCCAAGCACCTGGGCCATCCTCCACTGCACTCCCTGGCCACAGCAGAGAGCTGGCCTGGAAGAGGGGCAACCGGGACAGAATCCGGCGCCCCGACCGGGACTAGAACCCGGTGTGCCGGCGCCGCAAGGCGGAGGATTAGCCTAGTGAGCCGCGGCGCCGGCCCTCAGTGTGTTATTGATAATCTGTTGCCCCCTGCTTCTCCGGAGTGCATCTAGTCTAGTGAGTTTTGCGTAATCAACACACTTGATGGAGCTGTTAAGTTTCACGTTAAGTTTTTCTTTACCATTTTCTTATAGCAGTTGCCAAACTCCCATTCAGCCTCTCAGATCCACTCATCCAAGCCTGCACTTCAGCCTCTCCTCGTTGGCCAGTTGTTAGCTTGCTCTAGCCGTAGTGACTGTAAACAGCTGCCATGCTAACCAGCACTTACAAGGATTGCTGGAACAAGGTGGCCCGCGGTGGCTTGCGTGCTCTTATTGTAGGTTACATCAGTCATGTCTAGGCCACCTCAGAGTTCTTATGAACAGAAAATGCTTTCTCAATGAGCCAGCCTTCAGAATGGGTGGCCATTTGTATGACTAAGTAACATCTATGGCTGATCTCATTCTCTACATCCTTCAGAATTCAGGCGTATGCCACTTCACTCTGATGATTAACTAATGTTTACTTTGTCAATTTGGCTTTGTGGCAAGGTTTGCCTGTAGAATATTATTCTGTTCAGCTATTGATAGGGAGGGAAAGTCAGGGGTATGGGTAGTTTCTTCTGGCAGCCTTAGAGGATGAGCTATGATTGACATGAGCCCAGCCATGGTCATCCCACTCTGTTCCTACAGGTGTTTCCTTTCCTAGCTTCCGTGAATCTAAGGGTATCCATGAGACTACTATGGATTTGATTCCAAAGAAAAGTTCAGACCCTCATGAAGGGGACTTCTTTCCTCTACCCACTCCTTCCTGTGTGGCATGCTAGGGCACAGGTGTATTGTCCCAGTTGCTGTAGCTGTCTTACAAACATACAGCAATGATCAAGCGAAACACAGAATGCTGACCCTGTCTCCTGATATTTTTGTGTTTGTAATTCCATTTCCAGACTTGGTGTTTGGTAGGGCAAATAAACAACTTTTCATAAGCCAGACTTACAACACTCACAGTCAAGTTCATGATTAACTGAAAGTTCATGCTTAAAGTAGGGTTTTTAAAATCATTTTATTCTCCTGGGATTTGGGTTATTATCAAGTTATAGGTTCTGGTTTTCAGATGCTAATTATAACTAAGACTCAAACATTTTAGAAGTCATTTTGAGGACAAAATATCCAGTCCCCTTGGTGGAAGGGGAAAATATATATAATTTGGAGCGGCAGGGACAGTCAGCAGAGAGAACATTAATCACTTTGGGAAATCCAGCCAGCAAACCTCGAAGAAGGGAAACAGTCAATGAGTTGAGCTTCTCTAGGCAAAAAGAAGAGCAGAGAAGGTCCAAAGGCTTTGCACCAGGAGAGGCGTGGTGCTTCTCACAGACGTTGCCCAGTGACTGTGTGCCAGGATACGGAACTGCTTCAAGGGAAGCAGTCTGGCGTGAGGAGTCTCGAACCCTGTCCCGGCACAGAGACTGCCCTGCTGCTGGCTGGTGGGTGTGAGACGGCAGCCTCGTGGTCCTCTCTCCTCTCCCTGGGCTGGGGCCGAGGTGGGCACCACGGGGTCAGTTGTCTCCACCAGCCTTCTAGGATGTAGGGTGAGGAGGAAGCAGGATGTTGAGAAGCAATGCAAACAGAGCATCAGGCAACCTGCACAGTGCCCTAGAAAGTCAGCACCCCAAATTTCAACGTGGAGAAATCTTCAGTCCCTCCATGTCCATGTCTGTGGCACAACTGGGCAGCACCGAATGGAAGCAGCCCGCTCACGCTGAGGTTCCGAGACAGTTCCAGTGGCCCAGTTGGCTAGGATGTAATAGTATTTAACATATACACCTTCTGTGGTTAGAATATTGATTGAAAATCAGGACGGGGGTGGGCGGTGGGCACAGCAGTCAGGACGCTGCTTGGGATGGCTGTGTTCCGTAGTGTAGTGCATTATGCGAATCTTGGCTCTGCTTCCCACCCAGCTTTCTGCTAATGTGCATTGGAGGCATCAGATGATGGCTCAAGTACTTGGGTCCCTGCCACCCATGTGAAGGGTTCAGGTGGACTTCCTGGCTCCTGGCTTTAGCCCAGCCCAGCCCTGGCTTCTGTGGGTATTTGGGGAGTAAACCAGTAGATGAAACAGTCAGTTTCTCTCTCTCTCTCTCTCTCTTTCTCTCTCTTTCTCTCTCTTTCTCTCTCTTTCTCTCTCTTTCTCTTTCTCTCTTCCTGCATGCCTGCTTTTCCAATAAAATGAAAATAAACTTAAAAATTTAAAAATCAGCAGGCCCACATTAAGATCCATGTTCTGCATGGCACTCTGGTTGGAACAGGGTAACCCGTGTCCCAGTTAAGCCCGTGTGTGCTCTGCACTTGACCACTGCCACCCTCTCTGTTGCCCCCATGACACCAGTGCTGAGTGGTAGACTGTCATTGCTCTTTCCTGGTAGGTTTTCTCCCACTAGAGACTGTCTCTCTCCAGAGTGGGAAAACAAAGGAAGAGTAGGCTGCATGTCTCTCCCACCCAGCCCACTTCTTCATTAAAATTAGTTGCCTGCTGGCAACAATGGGCCTTAAAATTTGCAACCCCAACCGTAACTGCGGTCAGAGCACACATGGAGATCTGCCTTTGTGACACCTTCAGACTCTTTCTTCTTAGAAGAGTGAGGATGATAAGGTCGATTATTCTTACAAGGCAAAGCATCTTCAGTGCATGGCCAGACCCCTTTGCCGCGAGACAGCTAGTCTGACAAATGCCATTGCTAATTAGTGCATCAAGTCGCAGGAGGGGACTCACTCTCTGTGATCACAATTAGTGCTTTACAGAAGGCCCTATGGATTGAGACACGCAGTGCGGCCTGCCTCTGACACTGACGAAGTCCTGGGTGTTGGTGGTGGGATCTTCATCTCGCTGGCAGGGGATGCCGCCACCAGGGTCATTTGCTGTGAGAAAAACCACTCTGTCCTAGTGCAAGGAATCAAACGTATGGCCCCATGGTCGTGACAAAGGGGGCCTTTTTTTGCTTTCAGTGTCTGGACAAGTTGTTTGCAGCCTGGTCATCTTAGGCGTCAGATAAAATGCTGTCCCCACAACACCTGTAAAACTGCTGCTCTCCTCTTCAGTTCTCCCCTAAGCATGAAAGCCGAACATGTGTGCAGTTTTTTAAAAGATCTGTTCATTAGCCAGACTATTAATCTGCCCACTAAAAGTAAGGAGCGCCATGGAACAGGGAGGCCTCGATGATTTTATGAGCAAAGTGTCAAATCGAAGAGGCGTCAGGACTGCTGGACCTGGGTGGGTGGCTCTGGGAGCAGAGAATGCTGTGTGGGGCGCTTGGTGCTTTAAGGTCAGCAGCATCACTTTGCTCCAGTCTGGGAGAAGGGATCCGCCTAGGACCTGCCTTCTGGGCTTCCAGGAGTCACTGGGAAAGCATCTGTGAATGCCCTCAGCTCAGCCCAGCAGAGGAGCCTTGAGCAGCCTGGAAGCTGGAGTGGAGAGGGAGACCACCCAGGCTGGAGCCGTCCCTGGAGGAGCCTTTAACAAGTGTTGATGGGCCAGGTCCCAGCAGCCAAACCGGTGACTGGCCAGCCATCTGGAAGGGCCCTGGTGAAGGCAGCCATGGCGAACAGGAAAGTTGTTTGAGCAGGCGTAGCACAGGGGTGGGCGGGGGGGCAATCCGCCTGTCCTCCGGAGACAAAGCAGGCCAGGCCAGCACCCGTGGGTTCTGGAGCATTGGCAGGGCAGAAGATTTGGAGCAGACACCATCACCAGGAGCGTCCAGTGGTGCTCATTAATCTTGGGGAAGAGAGTGAGCAGGTCTTCCATGCGTCAGTGTCGTGAGTCATGAATGGGGTTGGCATGGCAGCCTTGGGCTTCGCCTTTGCTGGGTCAGGAAACAGTGAGGACTCCTGGAATCTGGCCTCCAGCGGACTGCATCCCACGCAGCTCCACCTGAACCTCTGTGTGTCTCTTCTGGGAGGTCAGTTTCTCAACGGTCACTTAGTTCTCCGAGCGCCTCCATGCGGGCCTCCAGCTCCCTCCCAACAACTGTGCAGGGCTGACAGCCCTGTTTAGGTTCCCACGGGGGAAATCGAAGTCAGCAAAGTGGTTGGATGAAGTCAGGCTGAGGAGAGGGAGGCCAGGACTCGCATCCGGTTCTCTAACTCGGATCAGGTGCTGTTTCCAGGGTGAGACCCAGCGTCTTCCGAGGTGAGCTCCAGCGCCGACAGGAATTGTCGCCTGCTGTCTGCTTCATGTGGGGGAGTGGGAGGAGGAGGTTCCTGTGAAGGGAGGTCTCTTGCCATTGCTCATTTAAAACAAGAGCTGTTTTGAATACAGATAAACCCAGGGGCGGGGAGGACTAGGGGGACCTCCGGGGGCCGTGTAAAGGTTAACAAGGCTCCTTGAATTGCTTCAGCCCCCTGCTCACACCTGCTCCCATCTGTCTCCCCTAGGAGCGTGGCAGCAACGTGTCTAGACCTGGTGACAGCTTTGCATCTTCTGGAAGTGATGTGTTTGTATTTCTGCCGACATTAAAGAAAGTGAGCTCTCTATCTGTCCTGTAACCAACTCTTTTTTTTGGACAGGCAGAGTGGACAGTGAGAGAGAGAGACAGAGAGAAAGGTCTTCCTTTGCCATTGGTTCACCCTCCAATGGCCGCTGTGGCCAGCGCGCTGCGGCCGGCGCTCCGCGCTGATCCGATGGTAGGAGCCAGGTACTTCTCCTGGTCTACCATGGGGTGCAGGGCCCAAGTACTTTGGGCCATCCTCCACTGCACTCCCTGGCCACAGCAGAGAGCTGGCCTGGAAGAGGGGCAACCGGGACAGAATCCGGCTCCCCGACCGGGACTAGAACCCAGTGTGCTGGCGCCGCAAGGCGGAGGATTAGCCTAGTGAGCCGTGGCGCCGGCCATGTAACCAACTCTTTAATTCCACTTCACAAAGCAAACGCTCCCCTTTCCTGCCCTAAAATAATTTTGTGATTTCTCAGTCAACGTAATAGTTAGAGATTCATTCATCTGTGCTGTGCTTCTAGGCTAAAACCCCTTTCAAAGCAAATGTCCCCCCAAGTGTTTGCTACCAAGTTGGGCCAGGGCCCACCTACGACCGCGTCCACTCTGCAGGCCAGCTGGGTCATCCACGGGAGTGAACGCCTTGAAAAGCCATGCCAGATCCTGTGGAAGGCCACTGTCATTCAGCCCCGACGTGGGTGGTTGGGGCTGGCGGGGACTCTGCCGCTCTCAGCTTCAGCTGGTGAAGCCGTGACAACGCAGACCCAGGGTTGCCAGATCTTCCGCTTTTCAGTGCGAGCTCGAGGTGGAAGATGGCGTGCCCTGGCTTTCTGATGCTGTAAAACTTCAGCATCAGACTAAGCACAGCACATCTGTGTCCCAGCGATGGTACCGGGGACCGACTGGGGGAGCCCTAGGCCTCTCTAAGAATCTCCTTTTTCCTTTAACACAGACACTGGCATTTTCTCAGTCTTAGGTAAAACCCTAGGGAGATGTGGTTTGAGAGAACCCTCTCTCTCCAGCCAGGTCACTGCCTCTAGATCCTCCCATAGACGTCTTAGGCTGTGAGCTGGTGACCGAGTTGGGCGTGACCTTGGCAGAGGTAGAGGGCGATTTCCCCATCTGTGAAACGCAGTGGTCACGCTCCAGGGCCTCCGGCGGCTGCCTGTGACCTGCTGGCCGGCAGCGCCCTGGCAGTGGGAGCCGGGGTCTTTGGGATTGAGATCCTTTGATTCGTACGCCGGCTCCTTAGGATCTGTGTGAATTGGAGCCCATTTCTTTAGCCCCTGGGAGCCTCAGTTTCCCGGTGTTTCAGTGGGGATAATGTTGGTCCCCAAAGGGCTCCTAAGGGTGTTCTACGCATTGGAGGACGTGCGTGTAAGAGGTCCAGGCACGCGGGCTAAATAAATGCTACCTGCGAACGTCTAGTTTACAGCAAAGTCTTGTTGATGTCGGGTTTTTGTCCTCACTGACACTCGGGACCACTGCAGGGAGAAATGGAGTTTGTTGAGGGCTCCCAGGCAAGGTGTGAGGGGGACTCTAGTGCTGTGTCCCGGGGCTTGAGGGGTGGTCCGTGGGGCTGGTGGGGTCTGGTTTTGGGTCCCGGTGCTTGCCTTCTAGTTAGAAAAGCATTTTCTAAGTGCACACACATGCACGGTGTGCCAAGTGATGAAGTTTATTTAAGAGGTGAGAAAGCACACACACACACGCGGGCACACACACACACACACGGGCATAGGTGAGGAGCATAGTGGGCCAGAGGGAGGGGGGCTGGCGAGGGGAGAGCTGGCGTCTCAGCACCTCTTTCAGCTTGGTCTTGGCGAGCTGAGTGTAGTCACCTGGGAGGTTTATGGTCCCTCCAGAAAGCTCTGCGTGGAACTTCATGCACAGGTTGACATGGCACCTTTTCCTGAGGTCCCGGATGAACCAAGGCATCCTGGGAAAGGGGTGTTCTGATTGGCAAGTGGGAGAGAGGTACATGGGGCAGGGGCTTGTAACTTGTAACTCCCGCTGCGTGGCCCTCACTAGCTATCTTGTATCAGTTTGGCGGCCTGGAAAAAAAGAAGACCATGTGAGAGTAGCGCAGCCGGTGTGGCCAGGGCAGGGCATGGCTGGGTGGCAGCCAAGTCTTGGTAGCACAACACTGGGGAGGCTCTGGGGTGAAGTCTGGGGACCAGAATTTCAGCCACACCCAAAGCGACTGCCTGCACTACTCTATTAGTTTCCCCAGGGATGCTACACAAAACCCCACAGACCTTGTGACTTGAAACCGCGGAGTGATTCCCTCCCGGCTCTGGCAGCTAGACGTCCACGTCAGTGTGTTGTCAGAGCCAGGCTTTCTCCCGGCGCCCGGGGCTGCTGGTCATCCTTGGGGTTCCTTGAGTTGCAGTGGCATCACCGTAGTCTCCACCTTCTCCGTCGTGTTCCTGTCTTCTCTGCGTGTCTGTGTCTTCGCAGGTTCTCCTCCCTGCATGCCAGCCTCCGTGTCTCTCCTCCTCCTGTTATAGAGACACGGGTCACAGGGGATTAGGGGCCCGTGCTGGTCCATACCCTCTCTTCTTGCCTTAATTACACTGCTCAGAGATGGCTCCTGACTTGTGAGAGCTTGACTTACGGTGCTTGACTTTTCTGTGGTGTGCAAGAGACATTCATTCAGTGGGAGCTGTCTTGGGCAGTAGCATTGCTTTTTGCTGGGCCAGTGCCACATGGTGCCATCGTCTCCCGCAACGCTGGATGTTAGCTGCCTCAGCTCCCTGTGATCGTGAGAGCAGTCAGCTGGCACTCACTGTTCCGTGTCTCTCAGCTCTCAGTTTGGTGGGTAAGGAGTATGCAATGCATTTTTGCTTTACGATATTTTTGATACCGTGGGTTTATTGGGGCATAACCCCTTCACCAGCCAAGAAGCATGTGTCTATCCAAATGAGGCTACCATCGTACATTGTAGGAATTAAGACTTGCAGCTGTCTTGTGGGGGACACAATTCAACTCACAGAGGCGCAGGGGCAAGTCCTTTAACCCTAGAATGTCACTGCCGCCCCTTGTCTGCCTGCCCCATCTCCGAGGGCCGCTCTGTAGCTCAGACACAGTCGTGCTGGGAAAACCTCGCGGTGGAGTGCAGAGCGTTTTATAACTGCACAGCCGTTTCTTGTCCCCCTGGAAGGGACATGATAAGGTCAGATGGCGATTGTTGAGTGTGTGCGTTCTTCTGGAGCGATCATAAAAATAAAAGCTTGTAGTGTTTATTATTAATAACCTGCTTGCTGCTTCCCCGGAGGCCACAGAGCTGCTGATGGAATCTCCGTTTGGCTTCTCCCGGCTGCCCCCTCCCCATCCTGCCCTGAAAGTGTGCCCGTGGGCTTTGGCCCGGGAGGGAAGTGATTGCATTGTTTCCCCTCCCCAGGACAAGAAGTACTGCTCCAGGATCATGGCCAGTTTGTCTTGAGGTAGCCTGCTGGCCACATCCAGGCGGACTGCCTGCTGCCCGGAGGCCTGTGCTTCCTCGTGGCAGACCTGTGCGTTTCTGAAGGCCTGAGTGGCCGCACATCTGCGGGAGCTCAGGGGTTGATGTCTGGGGGAGGGGAGAAGGGCAGATGGCTTGGCTGCCCATCCCTGGGCTCCTTGGAGCTCCCTTCATTCTCTCTGTGCTGCCCTTTTGCTGGGTTTTCCGTTACTCTTCCTTAACGCTCTCTCCTCCACATTCCTTCCCCCTTTCCTGCCTCACAGCTGCGCCCATTCCAGCACACAGCTGTCCTCCCTTCTCCCTCGCAAGTCCTTTTCTTTCCCGCACTTGGACGAGATCCTGGGCTCACCTCTGCTCCTCCCAGGCTGTCAGCCCCATACACGCTGCCTCTCTTCGGGGACAGTTTATATCCGAGTTACGGACCTGAGACCACTCATTCTCCTGGCTCCCTGAGTGAGATTCTGCCGCTAAACGGAATCCACAGGGTTTAGGCGGTGGAGCTGCCCCCTGATGGACAGCTGCTTATTTGTGTCCTTTTGTTGTTGGTGGGCTGATTTGTGCCACTGCAATTCTGGAACTTTCTCCCAGGAGAGGGCAGAGGGAGGGCTTCCTGTTGAGACAGCACCACCCCCAGCAGCAGCTCCTGGACCAGGAGAGGATAGGGGAAGCCGGTTCTGTCCTCGGAAGGCCTGACCCTCCGTTATAAACAAGCCGCCGGACCACTCAGTCATTCAACAGTCGCTTGTCGAGCTCCTGCTATGGACCAGGCATCGTGCTGGGTGCTGGGAGCTAATGTTAGGTACAGGGTGCTCACAAAGCCTCCACGATCTTAGTGGTCACCGTGCAGATAATTACAGAGACCATCTGTAGTTGCAGGCTGGCTGAGCACCGTGGAGCATAACCTGACCTCAGGTGATGGGAGTGGACTGAAGGATCCCTGGGCTGCAGTGACCTGAGCTGAGACCTAGTAGGGGGCAGGGTCCACTGAGGGAAGACGGAGGGGACAGGGGCTCAGGCAGAGGGCGGCCTTGAGGGCAGCTAGGCCTTCCAGCATCCGGAGATCAGAAGCGCCGTGGGAGCCAGGAGCAGGTGAGCAGACGGGCTTAGTGGCCCGAGGCCGGAGAAGGGACAGCAGAAGCTGCGCTCACTCTGGAGAAACAGGGAGAAACCTGTGAACAGGAAGTAGTAAGCCAGGCATAGAATTTGTATTGTACTCTGCGTTCACAGTGCAGACTTGTCTGGGATGTGACGCCTGCACAGGGAGGGCCTGAAGGGGTTTGTGTGCGTGTGCACCTCACTAGGGGTTTACAGGGGCAGGCTCTGTGCTTGTAAACACGCGATGTTGATGGTTTCTAATATCACTGAGCACCTGTAATGTGTTAGGCACTGTTCTTTTTCTTCTTTATAGTTTATTTATTTGAAAGGCAGAGTGCCAGAATGAGAGAGAGAGAGAGAGGGAGAATCTTCCATCCTCTGGTTCACTTCCCAGATGGCCACAACAGCCAGGGCAGGTCCAGGCCAAAGCCAGAACCAAGAACTGCGTCCCCGTCTGCCACATGGCTGGCAGGGACCCAAGCACGTGGGCGTCTTCCGCTGCTTTCCCAGGCGTCTTAGCAGGGAGCTGGATCAGCAGCAAAGCAGCCAGGACTCAAACTGGCGCTCTGACCCGGGATGCCGGCAGTGTCACAAGCAGCGGCTTAACCCACTGAGCCCAGTACCAGCCCTGCAATTCTCTCTTAATGTCACATAGTATCACAAAAGTCTTGTGCTGCTAAAGCATCTCAAAAGGAGACTGAGTTCTCTTCTACCGAAGGCTGCGCGCTAACTTCTCCATTCCTCTGTGTGTTTTGCATTTTCCTTTCTGTGTTGTGCGTGCCCCCTGTGGTGTGTAAGGGCTGGTGCGTAGCTGGCGCTCTCCGTCTGGTTGCGGGTGAGGCTCTGAGGCAGACTGCCAGACTGCAGGGAGATGCGTTTTGTCCTCCACGCTTTGCAGCAGACTGACCGCACTCGCAGATCCCTCCGCATGGCCTTCTCCTCTCCCTGGACCTCTCTCTAGAGGGCCACAGTGCTCCCTACATCTCAGTCTGAACAAAGAGAAATGTTTCCAGCATGGATTGACCTGTGGGGCCGAGGGCCCCGCCTGCAGGTGGAGCGAACCCAGGAACAAAGTCTGGGGCCTGGGCCCTGGGGCCGCTGCTTGACTGTGGGCCCAGCCTCAACACACTTGTCTCGAGGAGGCCTTTGAGCTGTAGAAAGAGGTCACCGTCCCTTCACTCCGGCTGCTCCGGCTTCACTTCTCAACGCTGCCCTTGTGCCTCTTCATTCCCGAGTGGACCCGCCCACTCCCCACAAGGTACGGATTCCCAGTGTTTGTTAATAACGAAGGGTGTAATCTCTTAGGTGATGCTATCTAGGGACTTCCTTTACTTACTGATTTTTTTTTTTTTTGCCATTATGTTAGTCTCTTCTCTTTTTTGCTCTCCTTCTTTCTTCTCTCTCTCTCTCTCTCATGTGTGTGTGTAAAGGAGAAAGCAAATAAATAACATCAGAGAGAGGGAGAGAGAGAGAGATGTACTGCTGATCTTGGCTCTGCCTTTTTCTCGAAGCACCAACTCCTCGCATGGGTTCTGGGCCTCTCCAGCTGTTTAAAATGGCTGCCTCCTGTTTACTTCCTTGCTTGTCTGTCTGAGCAAAATGGAAAATTCAGAGGAAGGTGTGTTGCCTTCTCCCTGAGCAAGAAAGCCGAGCAGGGAAGCACTTCCACCCCACGTTACTGATGGAGGCTGCTCTCTGCAGACTGGCTGTGAGCCCAGGTTGACGGAAATGCACTTCAGATAAATGCATTCTGCCGCTTTCCCTCTCGGGGACAGACATGGCAGAGTCCCAGTGGGTCATTCCATCTGTCCCCTGGAGCCAGGATTACTGCCTACCTCATCTCCACAATGACTTTTTCAACATGACTTTTAAATAAACCATAAAATGGAAATACGCCCAGCAAGTGGAGAAATATTCTATCGGTTGAAAAGGCTCACAGAATCATACAGCTTGAGAAAAATAAACAAAGCAAACAATTTAAAAGCAAAAGCAAGCAGCAAACCTCTACCTGTTTTGTTCCCCTTACTCCCAGCAGGACGCCAATGCAGACCTCAATCATCCCAAGGAAGAATGGATCCCACGCAGGTTTTCTGCTCACGGTCCCCAAGGAGGAGGGTCCTGGGCAGGTGGAGCTGGCAGGGAGCCCCCAAGTGTGTTATTGAACCGCAGAGAGGGAGAAAGACACAGCAGGTGCAGGGGCTGGAGAACAGAGAAGTGGCAGAGTTTCATTTAAAGAGAAGACTGGTCTTGGGGGGGCCCGGGGAGCCAAGACGAGGCTGTGGAGTGGAGAGCCAGGTGTCTACTGGCCAGAAGTTCAGGAAGTGATGCTGGGGAGTGAGGGGCATGCGTCTGAAGCTGCATGTTGGCAGCTGGGGGAGGCGATGACAGATCGACGTGGCTGGGCCAGGCTGATGCTGCAGACCATCGACCCCAGAGCATCGCTGAGCTTCGGGGAACATGGGCACAGTGTAGTGGGCGTGGCTTCTGCCTTTAAGGAGCCTTGCACCAGTCAAGGAGACATCTCTGCAGCAGCCATTGTGTGAGGTGCCCTCATGGACAGGAAGGCCCACCTGTGCTCAGCCGAAAGCAAAGCTAACCAGACCGCGAGTGGAAGAGGGCTCCTGGAGAGGAAGAGGGCATGTGCTCCTTCTCGGAGAACGGCATTAGGACAGGAAGGGCAAGGCGTCTTACGTCCTGGCTCCGTGTCACTTGCCAACACTCAGTAGGGCGATTCTTGCCAGGATGGGCCTTAGAGGTTGGCTGATTGCTCCCAAATGTTAGAGGCAAAGAGAGCTTTCCCCTTCGCACATGGCAAGCACAGAGGGAGTGTGCATCAGCCCCCACTGTGGTAGCGGTGCCTGCTGCTGGACCAGCGGGTGATGTTCTCAGTCATACGGCTCAGGAGCGTGCTGGTGTCAGTGTCCTGAGGCTGGACACAGCTCCGCTGGGAGGACACTCGGTGACCAAGCCCAGGGCGCTGTGTAGAAAACCAGAAAGCCGCCTTGCATTCACGCAGACAGATCCACGGTCACATGGGCAGATCTATGAACAGAGCTGAACTACGTATAAGTGATAGAAACGACTGTGCAAACATGGAATAAGGGGGCTAGCAGACCAGAGTGGGTGGTGCCGGAGTCCTACAGGTCTAAGGGATAGACCAGCGTTAGAGGCAGACTCACTGACTGGTGGGGCCAGGAAACCTAACGTCCAGCTGCTAAGGCCCCCTCAGTCACCTGCCCGCCTGTGCACCCTGCCTCCCCACTCCTACCACCGCCGAGGCCCACCTGCCCAGACTGCTCCACCAATTCTCCGCTTCTGTTTTCTTCTTCTTCTCCTTCATTAGGTACTCAGTGAATGGCCCACAAATGTCTGTTATTTTTCTCATGTGAAGAAGTCTTCTTTTTTTTTTTTTTTTTGACAGGCAGAGTGGACAGTGAGAGAGAGACAGAGAGAAAGGTCTTCCTTTTGCCGTTGGTTCACCCTCCAATGGCCGCCGCGGCCGGCGCGCTGCGGCTGGCGCACTGCGCTGATCCGATGGCAGGAGCCAGGAGCCAGGAGCTTTTCCTGGTCTCCCATGGGGTGCAGAGCCCAAGCACCTGGGCCATCCTCCACTGCACTCCCTGGCCATAGCAGAGAGCTGGCCTGGAAGAGGGGCAACCGGGACAGAATCCGGCGCCCCGACCGGGACTAGAACCCGGTGTGCCGGCGCCGCTAGGTGGAGGATTAGCCTAGTGAGCCGCGGCGCCGGCCGAGAAGTCTTCTTTTGAACCCATTGTCCGTGTCAGCCAATCTCCCGCATCTTTTCTCCTTGTTTCAGGGCTTCACAGAAGAGTTGTCTTGCCCTCCCTTGTGCTAATTTCTCTCCTCCCCTTCTCTCTTAGACTCACTCTAATCTTGCACTCATTACCCCCCCCCCCCCACCACCACCACCACACCCCTGCCGGGTCTACCCTTGGTCAAGTTTCTGATGGCCTGCACATCGCTAACAGAAGTTAGGTGAGCTGCCCACCTGTGGCACTGAATTCCTTACGTGGGCAGGCGTTTAGTTAGGCTTTAAACCCCTCTCTGTGGGGTGGACTTGAAGAGACAAGGAAGGAAATGGCATGGTTTTTAAAGGACATTCCTCTCCCCCTTATGCACTGAAGAGTGGGCGTGATGAAGCTCAGATCTGTTCTCTAGCTGAGGCCTGAGCTGGCCACCAAGATGTGCTTCATCCTTTTCCAGGGCTTTTTTTTTTTTTTAATAAAGATTCATTGTATTTATTTCAAAGGGAGAGAGAGAGAGAGAGAGAGAGAGAGAGATTGATTGATTGATCTTCCATCTACTGGTTCACTCCCTAAATGGCTACAACAGCTGAGACTGGGCCAGACCAAAACCATGAGCCTGGAACTCCATCTGGGTCTCCCATGTGGGTCACAGGGGCCCAAGGACTTGGGCCATCATGTGCTACCTTCTAGGCCCAGTAGTAGGGAGCTGGATTGGAAGAGGAGCAGCCAGGACTTGAACCAGTGTTTCAGTATGGGCTGTCCATTGCAAGTGGCAGCTTAACCTGTTGTGCCACACCACCAGTCCCCTTTCCCAGCATTTTGATACGAAGCCCAGGTTGTGAGCACCTTAACAGCCACATGGTCTTAAGACATGCTTCTTGATCGGAAGCCAGCTTTTAACTAGGACTCCACTTAGGGGCCTCTGTGGCCGCTCTTAGCTGATTGCCTGGGGTGGCAGGTGCTAAACAGTCTTTACCTTTGAGGGCACACTCACTCGGGGATATGCAGCGTAGATTACATTCGTACACACTTTTCCACACACAAGCTTTTCGTCTCTCGTCTCTGGTGGTTGCATCGTAGTGAAGGGGAGGGTCCATAGGTGGGTGAGGATCAGCGTTTGTTCGCAGGAGAGACGGTGTGGACAGGTGGGTGCAGGGTGAGAACGAGCCCAGGAGTGGACCACCCACCCTCATACACACTTGCGGTTTGAGTACTGCCTCGTCACAAGTGCTGACATGCCTGTCGCCCCCGTGATCCCACGTCAGCGTTCATGGGACATCTCTCCCAAGCTGCCCCTTGTCTCTTGGGTTTACACTGATGCGTACTTGCAGGCAATTTTCCCTGTGTGACCATAGAGTCATCTCTGAACTAATTCTGTGAACATTTCACCGGGTGGACTGGATCATTACCGGAGACCGTCCACCCCTAAGGGTCCACGTGGGCCGAAGGTGTTGATTCAGCGTGCCAGTTCCATTTACAGAATCCCAGGGCAGCCGGCACCTTCTGCATCGTAGTCAGCGTGCACTTACTGTTTGTCTTTAGACGTGTGTCCCTGTGTCCCACGACTGAGATTTGGGAGTTTGTCTTCCTATTTTCATGCTGTTTCCTGTTCATAATTTAGCATGTCTGTGGATCCTAGTGTCTACTTTCCCTTCAAGATTTCTCAGTCTTAGTGGGCCCATCAGCCTCTCACTTTATATATTGGATGATGGAACGACTGCTTTCATTTGTTCCTTTAAACTGTTTAAATGTTGTTCCATTTCCCTGTGACTTGAATAATTAACAGGAGTAAGTGATGCCTATGGCTGTATACCTTGATAGACTCTGACACATGGAAAGGCTTCGGTGTGGCCCATATTTGAAGCTGCTCACAGCCTGAAAACATTGGCCCCATCATTTCCGGGTCATTGTGATGTGCCATGTGAATTGCAAAAGGCAAATCCTTCCATTACATCCATCTTGATTGCACCTGCATAGAGGTTGTCAACGTTAGACCTTTATTTTTAAAAGAAAAAGACCAAGAGTTAAAAATACAGTGGAAATCTTTTATGCTGCTGATTTTAGCAGACAGGACTAATGTCTGTGTTAGAAGCAAACTATATTACATCCTATTTCTTTTTGCAGTAAGTAATAGTTACGTTGCAGGAGAAATAATTTGACTCTGGGGGTTGTCCCACCATTTTCTATTAAGAGAGGCATGAGGAAATGAGCCCCCTGTTACTCCATATAATTCTTGGTTATTAGAGTTATGGTTATTGTAATATATTTAGGAGTCCGTGGTTAATGTCGTATATTTAGGGCTTATAAGAATTCAGCAGATGGCTAAATTAGTTAGGAGGTAAGGGGATCTCACGTAAGGGGAGTTCATTTTGGAGGACGAGGCCAGACTCTTGGACGCTAACCTTGTACGATCCATGGAAGGAGACAGCCCTTTCAGTCTTAAGCTTGGAGGGGGAGGTGGAACCAACCATAAGGAAGTGGCTCAAGAGCCTGCAACCCAGGGGCAAGGCAGGGAGACCCTAGAGTTGCACCATTCCTTTTGTCCCTGTCTCACTCTGTGGAAGCCAAATCAGTTATCTGTTCACAGGACCCTCAGCATTCAGCTCCCTTTTGTTATCTCTCAGTGTTTAGTGAAACTTTTGAAATGCTTTGGCTCACATTTCTCCTTTTTGTAAGGAACTATATTTAAGGGTAACACAATAGCCTCAGTTGGTCGAGGAGTGTTCCACTTTATAGAAGAAAGTCAGCGAGTAGTAATAGAAAGAATTCTTTAAAAATTCCACCAATCCCAATGAAATTTATTGATTCAAGAAAGTATCATTCATTAGTATGAAAATCACTGGACATGTGGCTATTGAGGAAATGGACATTTGTTATGCTGCCACAATTATAGTGACAATACAGAGTCCTTTTTTTTTTTTTTTGACAGGCAGAGTGGACAGTGAGAGAGAGAGACAGAGAGAAAGGTCATCCTTTTGCCGTTGGTTCACCCTCCAATGGCCGCTGCGGCCGGCGCACCGCACTGATCCAAAGGCAGGAGCCAGGTGCTTCTCCTGGTCTCCCATGGGGTGCAGGGCCCAAGCACTTGGGCCATCCTCCACTGCCTTCCCGGGCCACAGCAGAGAGCTGGCCTGGAAGAGGGGCAACTGGGACAGAATCTGGCGCCCCGAATGGGACTAGAACCCGGTATGCCGGCGCCGCAAGGCGGAGGATTAGCCTAGTGAGCCACGGCGCCAGCCAGAGTCCTTTCTGATCTTGAGAAGAAAACATAACAACTATAGGACAAGATGATCATCACCTCATCTGGTATCCAATCATAACAGCACTAATGGCTCAACAGCCTGGTGTTATATGTCTTTGATGTTATTAAACGCAACTACACAACATCATTTATGGTGTTTTCTAGCCCAGAGAGTCTAACATCAATCCATCAAGCCTTTATATAGAAATTTCAGTTTCTAGGAAATACGTGGAAAAGACGAACAAGTTAAGCATCATCGCAAAGAAATAATCACACAAATCCAGAAGCTGAGCTAGTCTGCAGGACCACGGCCTGGTGTGTTCCAAATCAAAGTCAACTGGGAGAACTTGCTAGATTTAAAATATTGAGGAGGCAATCATCCTGGATTCGATGCCAGTTTGAATAAGCTAGCTGTAAGGACGTTGGGAGAGTATAGTGCAGCCACGTAGTGAACGTGTGAGATGATGTGAAGTTGTACTCAAATTGAAAATAAGAAATCACTGATTGTGAAGGAAAAGGCAGTCCATACCCTGAGATCTCACATAGTTAGCTCTGCGTGCACACGTGTCGGAAAGAGAGCCAGAGAACCAATGTCCTGAGATAACAGCGCTTGATTTCCAGGTGGTGGAAATACGATGTTTGGTTTTGATTTTTAGTTTCTGCTTCTGTATTTTGTAATAGTCCATAACTCCTGGGAACTGCTTCTGTAACTTTAACAAATCATCATAAATGAAACTAATCAAAAAAGGAATTAAGATCTATTGGTTCTTTTGGAGCTCAAATATTTTTTAAATAACCTTTTTATTTTGGAGTAGCTTTAGGTTTATTGAACAGTCACAAGAGAGCTCAGTTCTTTTTCCCAAATTGTTAAATACATTTGTCAAAAGAGAGAAATTAACTACGCTGTCCTTAACTAAACCCTGACTTTCCCAGATGGCACCGCTTTCCCCACTCACGCCCCTCCCCTGTCCTGGTGCCACGTCGCATTTGGTCATCACATCTTAGTTCTCTGCTCTGCACCAGTCCTCAGCCCTTCCTTGTTTTTCATGACTTTGGCAGTTTTGAAAAATGTTGCCCAGGTACCTTGTAGAATGCCCCTCACTTTGAATTTGTCTGATGGTTTTTCTCATAGTCAGACTGGAGTTACAGGTTCTGTGGAAGGATTCCTTGGAGGTCAGGTGCCTCTCTTACTGCATTTTATCAGGCTACAATACATGATATCAACATGACTTATCATTGGCTGTTAACCTTGATGACTTGTTATGATAGTGTCCATTGGGTCTCTCTGCCATTTTTCTAGTGACAACTGCTTTTTAAGGATTTTATTTCTCTGAGAGGCAGAGAGAGGTCTTCTATCTGCGGGTTTACTCCCCAAATGGTCGCAACATTTGGAGCTGGGCCCATCCAAAGCCAGGAGCCAGGAACTTCCTCCAGGTCTCCCACATGGGTGCAGGGGCTCAAGCACTTGGACCATCTTCTGCTGCCTTCTTGGGCCATAGCAGAGAGCTGGATGAGAAGAGGAGCAGCCGGGACTAGAACCGGTGCCCATGTGGGATGCCGGTGCTGCAGGCAGATTTAGCCCACTGTGTCACGGTGCTGGCCCCCAGTGACAGTTTTTTCAAGGTACACTTTTTCCCTTTCCATAGTTTATTATCTGAAAGGGAGTCACTGGAGGTTTGTGTCCATGTGGCTCTTTCTGAACCAGACCACTGGTCAGTCCGAGCTGAGCTCAGCCCACTTCAGAGGGCAGTGTCTGATACCAGCACACACTTGGGTTGCAGCATTGGTGGAGATGGTGGTGAAGCAAGAGGGCTTTGTAAGGCAAAGGTGGCACCCAGGGCCATAGAACCCAGGTGTCGCTCCCCCTCTTCGCGGAGGAACGACACAGGACCCTGCGCTGTTCTTTCGTCTACTCGGTCCTTCCCGGGTTGGCTGCCTTCCCTCCACCTCCGTGGAAGGGCGGTTCCCCCTGCCACTTTCCCCACTTCCGTGGGGGAGCGGCACACCGCCAGCCGGCTCTCTCGGGGGCTGCTCAGATGTTCCTTCAGATAGGTGTTCCTCAGGTGTTCCTCTTAGATGTTCCTGGTGCACGTTGTCTCTCTCCTCCTTTATAGTCCTCTTCCACCAATCCCAACTCTGCTACCCACATGCCGAGTACGCTGCTCTCCTCCAATCAGGAGCAGGATCAGCTCCTGCAGGTCATCACTCAAGTTGGCGAGAGGCAGCTGCGTAGAAGTTGTTTACTCCCTTCTCAGCGCCATATTGTGGGAGAGCAGATGCATAGAATAAGTCTTAATTCCAGTAACAGTCTAGTCCGAGTTGCTCCCCACACCCAGGTTCCTTGCTTAGCCTCTGCCCATCCGTACTGACCCTCCTCAAACCTGGAGACTTCCTTCCCTTGCTCAACTTGGAAACGATGGGTCTCATTTTATTTGAGAGGTGTTCTTCACATAAATATTTCCGTGGAGATTCATCGCTACTGTTGCATGGTCAGCAGAAAAAAGGAAGGGATGGTAGCAAGAGTGACGGAAAGGTGCCAGCCGCGTCCTCATGCCTGGTGGCTTACTTCACAATGTGGGCAATGGGCTTTGCTTTCATCAGCCAAATAGCAGTGCAGAATTGCCATCTGGGGAGCCCTGGATGTCCCCAAGTCCTGTGATGTTAGTGAGGTCTGTTCCACAGGGCACAACGAGGGCACCAAAGGGCAGTGACGCAGATGTTACAGGAACATCCTCTGCTGGGGGGAATAGCAGAGCAGATGGAAACCAGAAAGCCGTACAGGTGCACCTTGGCCTCTACTGCTCTGCCCACACAGGCCACGCAGCCCTCATGCTCTGTAGCCCTGCTGGCTAACAGCATTCCCAAGCTAAAACCGTCAGAGTGCCCTCAGCAGCTGCATACTGAGAGGAGCAAGAATGATCGTGTTACCTCTACTTGGCTTTGATTATGTTTCTAATACTAGATCTCGGAGGTCTCCCTCAACTTCTTTGCCCCGTAGAAGGTTGGTGTTCTAGTTTTGGCAGCCTGAGAATCCTCCTGTGATACCTCGATGAGGTCTTCTCCCGGGACATGGAAACTGTCGGGCTCATATCGCCCCTCAGGTCTGTCTCCCTCCTCTCCCTCTCATCCACCTGTCTTCTCTGCCTCTCTTCCTTTGGCACAGTGGATAGGATGCGGCTGGGGACACCTTCGTCTCATATCGTAATGCCCGAGTCTGAGTGCCAGCTCCACTCTCTACTCCTGTCTTGTGCTGATGTGTGCACCCTGGAGGGCAGTGGAGGTGGCTTAACTGGTTGGGTCCTTGACACCCTGTGGGAGACCTGGCTTGGGCCCAGCTCTGACTGTTGCAGGTATTTGGGTAATGAAACAGCTGCTCCCAACTCAGCCCCCACCTTGGCTCCCACCCCCTATAATGACTCTTAAATAAATAAAAATAAATAATTTATAAGTATGGGGCTGGCTTTGTGGCATAGAACCAGTATCCCATATGGGTGCCAGTTCAAGTCCTGGCTGCTCTACTTCTAATGAAGCTCCCTGCTGAAGTACCTGGGAAAGCAGCAGAAGATGGCCCAAGTGCTTGGGTCCCTGCACCCACGTGAGAGATCTGGAACAAACTCCTAGCTCCTAATTTTGGCCTGACTCAGCCCTGGTCCTGTAGCCATTTGGGGAGTGAACTAGCAGATGGAAGACCTCTTTCTCTCTCTCTCTCCCCACCTCTCTCTGTAACTCTGCTTTTCAAATAAATAAATCTTTAACAAAAAAAGATAATAATTTACAAGTATCATCATGTGATAAGTGAAGGGTCCTGGTTCAGGCAAACACTGAAAACATTCTTGGGAGATGTTTTTCAAATTTGGAATGGTTCAAGTATTTTACAATTCTACCAGCAAATTTGTTTCCCTTTAGAGCATTTGGAAATGAATGTAAATTTATAGAGTCTCATATTGAATGGCTTTTCCTACTCATCTCTTCTTGCTACTCTAGATTTAGACTGAGACGGTACTTGGCTCTCCACCTCCTACTCATAATGTAAATTTGAAAATAAATTCAGTTGAATTTTAAAAGTGCATATTTCAGTGACAGATTTTTAGGCCTAGATGCGTATTTTGGGGAATACTTGATTCAGGTCTCTACACATTCGTGCTGATTACTCCCACCGCTCAAAACTGACGGTGGTTCTGCAGCCGTGGGGGGGGGGGGGCAGCAGAAAGTCGGTTATATGCAGATTTGTTGATGGGGCACAAAAATCTGAATACATGAAAAATTTGAATGTTTTAGACCCTTAGCAAAACATGTGGAATAGCTGAACCTTTCAGTCATTTCTTATTCTTTTTGTGAAGATCTGTCCAAGGTATTTTGAGTAGGAGACTCCGTCTGACTTATGTTGAAGCGCAGGAACCTTTTAGCACCTTTAGAAAAACAATAGCCCATGCGCCTTTTTGTAATACCTGAACTTAAGGTTTTCATACCAAAAATTTTTAGGTTATTAGTGTTTTTGCCTTCTTGACTAGAATACACATTTTGCCAAATTTCTCATTAAAACAGAGTATATAGTGTATTGCTAGATTACTTTGTGCTATGCACAGGCCCAGTAGTTTGGTTAATCATGAAAAAGACCAATATGTCGTTTTCTCCTACGACAGTGAAAACCGAACTTTCCATTGCTGGTGTGTGTGCTTGTGTTTGTGTTTGTGGGGGATCCCGTGGCCTTCCATAAGCAAATACTAACCGGATGCGTTTGTCATCGGGGTCCGCACGGTGGCTGTGCACGTGAACTGCGTCATCCTCACCTGTATAGCACTGCTCAGCTCCACGTGGCCGGGTCAGGGAAGGGCCTCGGCACGTTAGCCACTCACCTCTGGAGAGAAACTCAGGCCTCTCAGGCTGTCAGGAAATTCAGATTGCAGTCTGTCTCTGTACGCGAGCAGACCTGTGACTGGGCGTTAAGGAGGCTCCTGGTGCGGCTGCCTAGTGACAGGGCCCTCGCTGTCCCTGCACGTCCCTGCCCATAGAAGCACAGCACAACCCACATCTTCCGTGCAGGCACAGCGGGTTCCTTGTGTCTGCTTGCCTCACCAGCCCATCCGACTGCAATAGAAGAGCTCCCAAGCCCAGAAGGCGGGGCAAGCCCAGCATGTGGGTAGCTCTGATCTTCACGGTCACCGGTGAGTGGCTCGCTCGCCCCTGAGAGTCTTGTAGATGAGCAACAGCTCTCCCTGGTTTTCCTCCATGAACTTGACCACATTTCTTAAGATCTTCTAATCCTTCAGCTGAGTAATGGACAGTTCCTGCCTCTCTTTCCAAATAAAGATACACAAGCAGTCCCCGTGGTAGTCGGGGAAGTACTTTTCATAGGATTTTCCCGTGCCACACTTGGTTCCTCAGAGAGCTAAGTGTTGTGTGAAACTGTTCCTCCTTAGAAGAAGCAAGTTTGATTTTTCCGATTTCTTCTTTTTCCTTCCTAGCTTCAAATACTTCTGTCTAAAAGTTATCTAGGAAGTCTGTTTCTATTTCCCTTCCCTCCTTCCAGATGTACCTCCAGCCTTGCATGATCCCTGCATAATGAGTCTCCAGTATATAGTGGGACTTGGAAAGAGACACGTTAAAACGGAATTAAAAGGCATGTTTATTTTGGTGCAAAAGCAATGAAGTCTGTGCATCGCTTTTTCACAATATTTATTTTCCATGAATTTTTGGAAGGACCCCTCTATATTTAAGTGAGTCACGAAGATGAGGACTTAGTAGCCAACATCACCTACATTAAAATAAATTATAACTGCTACTTTGAGGCTTTGTGTAATTGGCTTTCCAAATGTTGAGGGGCTTTCGTGTCTTAGGACAGTGACGAATCAGCTTCTCCCTCCTACCCGTGAGGACCACGCGTTCTCTCTCTTAAACCAGGGGAACTGAGTGCTTTCACACTCTTCTGCTTTGTCTTGGCTAGATCTTTCTCCATTGAATACAGAGTAGGTCTCAGACAGCGTGCCTTCCTAGGTTTAGATCTTCAACTCCGTGTATGCCCCTGAGCTAAGGCTGGGATACCTTCAGCTGTCTAGAGTAAAGCTAATTGACGTGTCCACACATTGTCGGATCCGTATCTCGAGCTTAACATGCCCCAACAGAACTAGATTCTCCTCCCCCAACGCAGTTTCTCCCTCAGTCTTACCCATGTCAGTAAATGTCACTACCACCCATCGCGTTGCACAAATGGGGTTTGATTCGGGTCTCCTCATCCCTGCTCAGTCTATCAGTGAATCTGTCAGCTCCAGGTTTTGGTCAGCTGATGATCCCTCTTCACTTGTTCTGCTCTAGTGGGCTTCTCCAGGTGGAGACCTGGTCTACCTCCTTCAACAATATGCGTCCTGTTTTCTCTTCTCTATACAGCATCCAGGTTGTCCTTTTGAAACAATCAAATTATGTCAGCCCTCCAGGTAAAAGTGCCCAAAAACTTCCCGTTGTACGTAGAACAATACCCAGATTCCCCCTCAGCGCCGCTGGGTACTATATTTCTGACTGTTGCCTCTCTCCTAGACTTCTGTGTGCCAAGCACTGCTCTAGGCACAGAAAGTCTCTGGACCTGAGAGTCTAACGGGAAGCGTAAGGAGTAGTTTGCAAGGCCTTTGGGAATTTGCCAATTTGTGAATCTCACAACGGTATTTAACATCTCCTATAAATTAGTTTTGTACCTGCTAGAACATTCATAAATTGTATTTTCTAGTTTTCCTAGTCCATGTAGGCATCCATCAGGCATGTTTATTTCCCATGCCGGATCCAGTGCCAAATTCAGTAGTCCACCCTTTTAATCTGAAACATCTCTTTCTAAGCTTCTTCTGATCCGAGGCCAGCACTACCATTTTCTTTGATGGGTCATTCTTTCACAAGAAAAGAAATCCTTAAAAATATTTTTGTGAGCATTACTACACAGATGACAGAGAGAAAACAGCACTAATACATTGACCTGGGTCTTCTAGGTAGGCAGACCAGCCTTTCTCACTAGCTAAACAAGCCAATCGCACAACCCACACAAGGCACACGGCTCCAGCTGTGTGATGAGCTCCTGTCTGTCTCTGGAGTCTCTCGGGAAATGTAGAACTCACAGCAACATTTACTGGGGTGAACCACAGAAGGCTTCGTCTTCCCGTCAGACGTCCCTGCCTCTACCACCCCACCTTCCTAACGCACTCCCCCACGACATCTGGAAGCTTGGAAAGCAATTTCGTGGCTGTGTCCCAAGCTGAGCTGGGCCACAGTAGGAGGCTGCAGCCAGAACTTCGTTTCCTGGTGGCCACTGATGCCTCCCTTGCTCAGGTCCCTCCTGGTGTGGAACCACTGCTGTCAGCATCACTTCCATTGTTAGCATGTGGGGAGACTTTTCCCGGCACAGTTACGCATCCTTTGTGTGCTTTGAAGTATGTTCTCAGGGATCCACTTTCTGTAGGTCAAGTTCTACTTGAGACCTCACTGGCCATCGGATATTTTCATACTCCATGTGTTTTGGAAACCCATCGCACATAATTGGTCTACTTCCCTTACAGTACGTGAGGACGCACTTAATTGCTATATTCACCTTTCTTTGTTCCAGATAAACCAAACCTTCCAAGTTGTCATGAATTTAAACTCAAGACGTGCTTGGCTCCAAGTGACCATCCTAACGTAGATTCAAATAGGCTTCCAGAAAGTCCTCTAATTATTTTTCTAATTTTTTACTTATCATATTCTTAAAAATATTATGGTTTTTATTAATAATTGCCCATATTTATGGGGCACAGTGATATATGTCAGTACGTGCATACCTCAAATTTTTGTTTCACCAAGCAGTAATCTTTTCTGTACTTTCCAGTTTTTCGGGGTCCATCTCATGACCCTATTCGGGATGTTTCAGGGTTCTGGATTAGCCCAGCTTTCAGCACACACAAAGTGTCCCTCACTGAGATGAAGTAACACACTGCAAGGCCCGCTCATAAAGCTGAAGCAGAACCCTTGGTCTCCACACACATGGCTGTGGCCCTGCCATACCCACACATGTGGTTGTGGCCCTGTCATACCCACACACATGGCTGTGGCCGTGTCATACCCACACACGTGGCTGTTGCCCTGCCATATCCATACACGTGGTTGTGGCCCTGCCATACCCACACACGTGGTTATGGCCCTGCCATACCCACACACGTGGTTGTGGCCCTGCCATGTCCACACACGTGGTTGTGGCCCTGCCATGTCCACACACGTGGCTGTGGCCCTGCCATGTCTACACACGTGGCTGTGGCCCTGCCATACCCACACACGTGGCTGTGGCCCTGCCATGTCCACACATGTGATTGTGGCCCTGCCATATCCACACACGTGGTTGTGGCCCTGCCATATCCACACACGTGGTTGTGGCCCTGCCATATCCACACACGTGGTTGTGGCCCTGCCATGTCCACACACGTGGTTGTGGCCCTGCCATAACAAGACACCCTTCTGGGGCACTGCAGATGGACTTTCTGTGAGCACTTTCTTTCTGTAAGCAAGTTTTGCAGACTTAATCCACTCAACCCAGCCATTTGGGCTTTTTATATAAAGATATAGATTTTTAATAAAAAGTTAGAAACACATTTCACATGAGTATAACCTTGAACTTCTATAACTTCTAGCTTCCAAAAGCATGCCATTAGTGCTCATTTAACTGTTAGCAAAGTGTTTCACATAATCCTTTCTGTTAAAGCAAGCGCCATACTTTTTATCCAGTTCACCTATCTGTTCTGCTCGCTCCCAGCCATGTTTTAATTATATATCCTACTTACACTTTCCTATTATTCCCAGCCCACTGGTTGGTCTCACTTATCCCTAGCCTTGATGAGGCTGTTCCCAGTGACTCCAGTCATTCTAAGAGCAGCTCCCTGATGAAATAGAGTCCTTTCCCTCTATGCCATCCTATTTTTTAAAAATATTCATTTATTTATTTGAAGTCAGAGTTACAGAGCAAGAGGGAGAGGCAGAAAAAGAGAGAAAGCGAGAGAGAGAGAGAGAGAGAGAGAGAGAGAGAGAGAAGAGAGAGAACTTCCATCCACTAGTTAACTCCCCAGGTGGCTACAATGACCAGGGCTGAGCCAGGCCAAAACCAGGAGCCAGGTGCTTTGTTCAGGTCTCCCTCATGAGTGGCAGACGCCCAAATACTTGGGCCATCTTCCATTGTTCTTCCCAGGCCATTAGCAGGCAACTGGATCTTAGTGGAACATCCAGGACACAAACCGGTGCCCACATGGGGTAACAGCGTCATGGCCAGCAGGTTTACCCACTATGCCAGCCCCTGTGCCATCCTATTGTGAAAGACTGAGTCTAACATGTACATTGGCCCCACTTAGGCTTGGCTGCAATAAAAGGAGATCAGGGGCCAGCGCTGTGGCGCAGCAGGTTAAAGCCCAGGCCTGAAGCGCAGGCATCCCACATGGGCGCCGGTTCTAGTCCTGGCTGCTCCTTTTCTGATCCAGCTCTCTGCTGTAGCCTGGGAAAGCAGTGGAGGATGGCCAGAGTCCTTGGGCCCCTGCACCCACATGGGAGACCCAGAAGAGGCTCCTGGCTCCTGGCTTCGGATTGGTGCAGCTCCAGCCGTTGCAGCCATCTGGGGAGTGAACCAGCAGATGGAAGACCTCTCTCTCTGACTCTACCTCTCTCTGTAACTCTTTCAAATAAATAAATAAATAAGAGATCAGACTTTTCTTATAAGGGCTTCTTTTTGCAGTCTTTACCTTGTACGTTGATGAATTTTCTTCAAGGCTCTGGACATTCCACAACATTCTTTCACCATTCCACAACTTCAGTATCCATTCACAAAAGTCAGAGGGCCGGAAACACTGGGCGCTGTGAGTAGGCAGCTTCTAAAACGCATGTGGGCTTGAGGGGCTGCAGTGGTGCTAAAACTTTGATCCCATCCTCTGGGCTCTGCATTGCCATGGATCTAATTAGTGCTTCCGTGTTCCCCCTTCTACTCCTTCCTCTCTTGGGTGATGATGCGATTAAAAATCTCATCTACTTATTGGTGGCATTCTGGCACAAAGGGTTGTTTGGGGACTTGGCAGAAACTATCGCACCATTCGCTGCACTCTGATGAACGGGCGACGTCAGCAGTAACACCTTCTCTGAGGAACTTTGCTCTCCAGTAGACCGAATGAAGCGCTGTGTCTCCTCTCCTTGGGGTTACTTCTCTATTTCCTTATTCCACGAAGATCTTGTATTTGGGGATTTTAACCATTCTGGGGAGAAGTCATGAATGCTTGGAAACTATAATGAAAGCTGTGTCTCTTCTTTCCAAATCGTGTGTGTGTGTGTGTGTGTGTGTGTGATAATTGACCTCTCCTTCATTTGCAAGCAGTGGAAATCAACTCCAGCTAACAAGCAAAACAGAAGGCTGCAGGGATAGCTCGTACAGTGAGATGAGAAATAGCAACTTGGATAAGAGCAGGGAAGGAGTGAAGGACTGGGCAGCTGGAATGTCAAGGTCTTCTCCTGGATTCACCTTCAAGATGCCCTGTATGGTCAGCTTTTTGTCCCTGTAATGAAATCCCTGAGGCAGGCTGCGTTATAAAGAAAAGAGGTTTATCTTGGCTGACAGTGTTGGAGGCTCCCGGTGCAAGATTGGATAGGCCTCATTGGTGATGGCATTCTTGTCGGCAGAGTCCCAGTGTGGTGGAGGGCACCATGTGGCAGGAGACAGGGAACATGTATGTGTCTGTAACTCTGTAGTCTATCTCTCCTTCTCAAGTCCCCATGACCCAATCACAGGAGGCCACCCTGGTGGCCTAATTCGATGTAATCACCTCCCAAAGGCCTCACCTCTCAACAGTGGAGTTGGATTAGAGTCCCACGCTCTTAGTACTAGTCACATAAGACTTCAGGGACAGGGGTGAGGGTCTGGCCCAGTGGTTAAGATTCTGCTTGGAGGCCGGCGCCGCGGCTCAATAGGCTAATCCTCCGCCTAGCGGCGCCGGCACACCGGGTTCTAGTCCTGGTCGGGGCGCCGGATTCTGTCCCGGTTGCCCCTCTTCCAGGCCAGCTCTCTGCTGTGGCCCGGGAGTGCAGTGGAGGATGGCCCAGGTGCTTGGGCCCTGCACCCCATGGGAGACCAGGAAAAGCACCTGGCTCCTGGCTCCTGCCATCGGATCAGCGCGGTGCGCCGGCCGCAGCACGCCGGCCGCGGCGGCCATTGGAGGGTGAACCAATGGCAAAAGGAAGACCTTTCTCTCTGTCTCTCTCTCTCACTGTCCACTCTGCCTGTAAAAAAATGAAAAAAAAAAAAAAAAGATTCTGCTTGGAATACCTGCATCCCATATTGGAGTGTCTGGGTGGGAGTCCCAGCTCCACTTCCAGTTCCAGCTGCCTGCTGAGTGTGCACCCCGGGAGGCAGCAAATAATGGCTCAAGTCCTTGAGGCCCGGCTAAGCATGTGGAAGACCCAGACTGAGTTCTGCACACATGGCCTTGGCCTGCCCCAGCTCTGGCTGTTGCAGGCTCTCGAGGAGTGAACTAGCGGGCAGACGAGGCCTGTCTTCCTCTGCCTAGAAAATAAAACGAAAATAATCAACCAAAATTTAACAATAAACGGTTTTGAGATCTAAACTCTTCCATGAGTTCAGAGGGATCAGTATTCAAAGCCTGGTATCCCCAGTGTCCATGCCGGCCCCAAATTTCAACATTCCAGAAGGAGATGTAATTGTCCTAGCTTGAGGCAGAATCGGTCAGCTACTCCAGGAAGCCAGGTGCTCATCGGGGTCCCCATCGTGCAGCCGGAGGAGGTCCCTCCAGCCACAGGAAGTGCTCGTGAGCTGGGTGGGGCCGAGCCTCCTAAGAGCTGCACTTGGCCGGTTTTGAAAGAATTCATGCATCCGCCTGCTAGGGGTGGGAGGAACCTTAGATCACGTTTATGTTGTGTTACGAAGCGTTCACCGTGAGCGATGCTTCAGGCTAAAACTTCACCAGCGCTTCCCGTTTTATCTGTACAGTTTGGCCCCTGAGACAGGTACACTCTGTTGTTATCTTCATTCTGCAAATCAGGAAGCTAAGACTTTCACCTGAGAAGAGGGGCACTGGGCATCTCCTCTGCTCCTCCCGACTGTCACCGTCGGGAAGAAATTCTCCTGCCTCTGAGATCCAAATTTCATTTCCTCTTAATCCAAGTGGGTCAGAGATACATTTCAGAGTGACATTTTGTCCCCGCCCACAGTGCGTTTCCGGGCACACAGATGCCCCCCTCCCCTCATCTGTCGTTTCTTCTGCCATAGTCGCCGAAGACTTTGAAGAGGTTCTCCCGCGGAGAAGCTAAATTTAGCCGACTCTTGATCATAAAGGGGAGGGCACTCAGCCTTCGGTACCTGGTGCCCCCGTTTCTGTCACCCAGCGGGTGGCCTCCCTGTGCCCACCCACCCTCCTCCTGCCGCGTCTCCCAAGACCTGACACTTGTCTTCCCTCACCACACGCCTCACCCACAAATGTTCCCTTTCTGGGCCGCTCAGCCGCCCACGGCTGCTCAGTCCTTCTGTCACGTAACCCCCAACGGCTGCCAGTCCTGCCCGCCCCGGTCGTCCTGCCGGCCACTCCTGCTCCCTGCAGGCAGCCCGCTCTCCCCCTCCAGCCGCCTGCTGTCGCCGACCTGTTGGCCACATCCATCAGCTGACTCCGTAGGGTGTGTGCCTTCGGGAGTAGGAGGTGTGTCCTTGGATGACGAGGCGGCCAGCTCTGCCCGCGACGCGGCTGTCCTGGCTGTCCTGGCTCAGGTAGTAGTATTTCAGCTTGGCCATGCTCCCAGGTGGCCCCAGAATTCCCAGAGGTGAGCAAGAGGCAGCTCAGGTGTGTCCTGGGCTCTTCCAGACCTGGGACGATGCCAGGCTCTGAGTGGGGGCCCTGGAAGAACTTGCCCTGAACTGCCCCAGTCACGCCGCTCCGGCTGTCACGCCTGGCGGTAAAGGATGCGCGTGTTTTCCCACTTTAAAACATGATCACCCGGAAGACCACCTGGCTTGCTGTAAGTGTAACTGTGAATTCATGAAAGATTGAGCTGTCTT
Organism: Oryctolagus cuniculus; assembly: GCF_964237555.1. Taxonomy (NCBI): domain Eukaryota; kingdom Metazoa; phylum Chordata; class Mammalia; order Lagomorpha; family Leporidae; genus Oryctolagus; species Oryctolagus cuniculus. The sequence goes on along the minus strand of NC_091434.1, from coordinate 182,710,729 downwards.
TTCTCTGGGTGAAAAATCTCCTCGGCTCTTTAATTGATTCGTGCAACAAGAAAGCAGATGAATTATCTTCTCCTCGCGAGGTTATTTTGCTGTTCTCTCTCCCATGCCAATCAGAAGGATCGAGTTGTAGAATCCGAAACCCCATCCTTAAAATGATTGAGGAGCTGTTTGAAAAGACCAGCGTGATGAGCACCTGGGCTTGCATCGACTTCTCCCACCAGCCGTCGCAGCCAGTACCTGACCCCATTGACGCTCCGAAGTTTCAGTGTGGGAAATGGTACCTGTGGTTTGAAGCTCATTTCAGTAGGGTAGGGACTGCGTCAACTCACTTCCAGTCTTCTGTACAAATAAATAAATGGGTCAGAATCAAACACGGTAGGCTGGAGAGATGCAGAGGTTTTATTTTTATTTTTTAATTTATTTGACAGGTAGAGTTATAGACAGAGAGAGAGAGAGAGAGAGAGAAAGGTCTTCCTTCTGTTGGTTCACTCCCCAAATGGCCGCTACGGCTGGCGCTGTGCTGATCGGAAGCCAGGAGCCAGGTGCTTCCTCCTGGTCTCCCATGTGGGTGCAGGGCCCAAGCACTTGGGCCATCCTGTACTGCACTCCCGGGCCACAGCAGAGAGCTGGCCTGGAAGAGGAGCAACCGGGACAGAACCCAGTGCCCATATGGGATGCTGGCGCTGCAGGCGGAGGATTAACCAAGTGAGCCAGGCACTGGCCCCTGCAGAGGTTCTAAATCCCACCTTCTCTGCAGAGATGTCTGCCTGAGTGTGCTGGGACAGTGTGATGACTGGCAACTGACAGGAGGTGGATCGCAAGAGCTCTTCCTAGTCTCAAAGTCCTGTGAAGTCTGCAGTTAGGGGCCAGCGGCCTCATCACCTCTTGGTCGCCTGGCCTTGCAGCTGGGCCTTCCTGGGCTTCTTCAAGCTGGTGGAGACGAATTCCTTACCCTGCAGTCCAGCCACCAGGAGCATACCAGCACGCTTATTGCTCCCCTGTGAGAGCGGCACTCACATCAGTTCAGGAGGTTTAAGTAGAGAATTCACAGCAGGAAATGTGTAGCCCTCCTCTGTCAAGTACTGGGTAATGTATCTGTTTCTCTATTACCAACGTGCCGCAATGAGTAAGCCATATCCACTCTCCTAAATAGCCCCTTCCATACCCTGGAATGGTCTCTCCAGTAAATTGGTTTGGAAACCAGGTCATATCCAGGCCTGGACATCTATTTATACAGCCTAATGGGGAAAAAGGAGGGTCCATCGGCACACAACTCGCTATGGTACAGTGAAAGAAACAGTAGTGAGAGCTGTTATGTATTTACCACTCAGAGCACAGGAAGATTGACGCGTGTGGGAGGCCCCGATGTTCCTCTGATCTTAAGATGTCTGATTAGCCAATAATGACGCTGGCACGCCAATTGTACCAGCTGTCACGAGGCAGAACCGTGCTGTCAAAGTCGTCAATAGAGTGACAGTCCCCTTTCCTTTCAAAATTGTCCTTGCTCAGTGTCAGAAGCATTAATCACTGGGAGATGTCTAAATGAGGCCAGATGGGGAATTTGGGTGGGGTCTGGATGTTACAGGACACGCCTGGGTCTGAGCAGAGCACCACTGGGAGATTCTGGTGGGGCAGGGAAAGGTGTTCCCAGAGTTCTCAGTCTTTCAGAGGTGTGATGGGCATGCGCGCCCCAAAGGTCTCCCTGGACTTCTTATAAATGGGAGGGAGTGTCCCCTCTTCTTTGTAGAAACACGGCTGATTCGGGAGGTGAGCCGTGGATGACCAAGGCAGCCTCCGGAGACCAAGTGCACTGTGCAGAACATCTTGTTCTAGGCCCACGCAGTGACTGCTAAAGGACATTTCCGCTTCTCACCTAGAGATACTCCAAGCACTAGAATCCATTTCCTTTCCACTTAAATTCCCTTTAAAAAAAAAATAGAGAGAAAAATCACTTAGGCTTAGAAGGAGGGCATGGGAAAGGGCACACCAAAATTGAGTTAAAAGATACCTAAATCACCGTTTCTTTTCTCTCCCCCCCGGAAACCTTTGACTTAAGGCATACAAACTTCACGCATTTCATAAATACAGCTGCAGCCCCCTCCTTTGTTCCTGGGCTTCTGCGGCCACAGCGCCTCCTACTGAAACTGGGAAGTGGGCTGTGCTATTCTTTATCACGTGCGCCGCAGGCTCACAACGCCAGGCCCACACTCTGGATCTCTGCTTTCAAGTGACAAGTTTCGTTTGTGTTTTCATGTACCGTATCCTATGCCACAGAAATACACTGCCATGGTTCTGGAGAGATCAGCTCCCACTCAGGATCGGATCAGTTTGACTCGTTAGTGAAATCGCCGTCTCCAGTGAGACCAGCCTCAGAACCAGACTTTACAGGGGCTGGCTGGCATCCCATTTTTTAAACAGATTCATTGTGGAAGGGGAGAGGGAGTGGATAAGGGGAGGGTTGCGGGTTGGAGGGACGTTATGGGGGGGAAGCCATTGTAATCCATATTCTGTACTTTGGAAATATATATTCATTAAATAAAAGTTAAAAAAAAAGATTCATTGTATTTATTTGAAATGCAGAGTTAAAGAGGGAGAGACAGAGAGAGAGAGAGACAGAGATTCCATCCACTGGTTCATTCCCCAGATGGCGGCAACAGTTAGGGCTGGGCCAGGCTGAAGCCCAGAGCTTCATCCAGGTCTCCCACGTGGGTACAGGGTCCCAGCAACTGGGCCATCCTCTGCTGCTTTCCCGGGCGCATTAGCAGGGAGCCGGATTGGAGGTAACACCAGAGCCTGGATGAGTGGGGATGACGGCATTGCAGGTGGCAGCGTAACCTACTGAGTCGCAGTACCAGCCTGCATCCTGCATTCTGCAGTGTGGCCTGCCTTACCTTGGGGCTCTCAAAGCCTGGAATTCTTAAAATGCCTGGCCCATTCCGAGATGACATCGGGTTAGGAGTTCTACGTAGAGGTTGGGATTGAGGGCAGGGATCACTTGGGGCCTTCAGCTCTCAATCCTGTGCTACCCACAGCCTCTCTAATGTGCATGTTTCCTTGGAAGACAACCTACGCCCCCTCTACTTCCGAAGGGAATCTCTATGAATTCCATGCGCAGCCTTGGCCAGGATCTGAACACGGATCTTGTACTTAAGAGCGAACGAACACTTATGGAGAAGAATCACTCTGGTCGGGAGACTTGAAGAGGGCTTCCAAAAGCAGGCAGCGTGTGTGCGGGATTTGACAGGTGGGGGGTGGGATTCAGATGCGGGGAGCAGCAGGCGACGAGGGTGAGAAGGCGGGGCAGGAGCCATTCCCCAAGAGAGGCAGGCTCAGCCTTCGTGTTTGTGTGTGTGGCCGCTTTCTTTCAAGTTTCACTACGACTGGTTTATTGTGATGTAATATCCATCGCACACAACTTTCCACTTTAACTGCCTGCAAGGGTGCGTTCAGCCGTTGTGTGTCCATCACCAGCCGCCGTCTCCGGAGCTTTCTTCTCTGGCAGAACTGAAGCCCTGACCCTGTTAACTGACCACTCCCCGCTTGTCCCTCTCCGAGCCCCTGGGAGTGACTGTTTCTGCGAACCGGGCTGCTCTCGGTCCTTCATGGTAGCGGCCCCATACAGAGTCCGTCCTTCTGTGCCCGTCTGTTTCCCCCCGCGGAGTCCTGGGGTTGTGGCACGTGTCGGAAGTCCCTGCCGTTAACGGTTGCGTGCTGTTCCACTCTGTGCGTGTATAGCGGACTCCTGGCTTGTTTCCACTCCTGGTGTTGTGAACAACGCCTGCAAACATGGGTGTGCACACTGGAGTCTGTGCTTTGGGCAGGTGCTCTGAAGAGGAATCTGTGTTTAACTGTTCCAGAAACTGCTATACTATTGTTTTATGATAAATTCTACACAAAAAAAGGAAAGAAAAGTACAATAAACCCATGGACCCACCATTCCGATTCAAAAACAAACAACAAAATGCCACTCTCCAGCTACATCGCCCTGGTAGAGCGCCACGTGGCCAGAGTTGTCCCATGAGGGTTGGGATTGAGAGTCAAGGTTCCTACTTTCCTGGTTGTTCTTTAGCACGAGATCCATACGTTTGCACAGTTCCAATTGTGTGAAAGATGAAAAATGGTTGGAGGAAAGTGGCTGTTCCTATACTCCTGAAGATAACAGGGAGCTCCCATAATTCAAGATCCAACAAGTGTGGCTTTCTGCCGCATTCACTTCATCTTTCTCGCTTCCTGTCCGTCTGCCTGTTGAAGATATCCGATTGTTGTGAACCACCTCAGTGTTAAGTGCAGGCTGCGTGGCCCTTTCTCCTTAAACACACCAATAGGCCGGCGCCACGGCTCACTAGGCTAATCCTCCGCCTAGCGGCGCCGGCACACCGGGTTCTAGTCCCGGTCGGGGCGCCGGATTCTGTCCCGGTTGCCCCTCTTCCAGGCCAGCCCTCTGCTGTGGCCAGGGAGTGCAGTGGAGGATGGCCCAGGTGCTTGGGCCCTGCACCCCATGGGAGACCAGGAAAAGCACCTGGCTCCTGGCTCCTGCCATCGGATCAGCGCGGTGCGCCGGCCGCAGCACGCTGGCCGCGGCAGCCATTGGAGGGTGAACCAACGGCAAAGGAAGACCTTTCTCTCTCTCTCTCTCTCTCTCTCTCACTATCCACTCTGCCTGTCAAAAAAAAAAAAAAAACCACCAATAGACCTATGACTCTGCATTGCCATGATCACATCCAGCAAAAGGAATAATAGCTTCCTAATATCGCCTATGCCTGGTTCATATTCCAGCGTCCACAGTTTTCCCCCAGATGCCTTTTACGGTTGGATTTCCTTTTCCAAACTGGAATCCAGCCATGAAAGATAACACAACGCAGCTTCTGAGTCCTACCCAACAGATAAGAATGACTCACTGGAGGTGTTGAACAGGGATCGAGAGATCAAAACTGGAATCTGGCATTGAGCACAGCCCTCGGGAGCTGTAATCTCACTGTCGAGAGAGACTGGGAGTGAATTCCTGTCTCTGAGGCAAACCCAGCACAGATTCTAATGGGGCTTTCCCTGGCACCTTCTTTTGCCAAACTCTGAACGTGTCTGGAAAAGACAAGCCGCCGGAAGTTCTGCGTCCACCCTCTCCAAGCCTTGTACCCGAGGTAAGCAGTGTTCCGCTTGCATCAATGTCAGCCTGAGCTTCCGTGTACCTTTAGATGCCAGGAATTCACAGGCATTCACAACACAGGGACAGCTCATCTTCCGCAGCCTGTGCCTCTCCTCTGCGGTAATGAGACCGTGCTCCCAGCACAGGAAGCCCTCAGAGGGCCTACGTGGACCACTCAGTCTTTGTCTGTCCTTCCAGGACAACAAGCTTCGTAAATCGCGAACCTGTCACCGGATCGGCCGCGTATTTACTGAGAGACAGCTCAGTAAACTCAGCACTCAGGCGGAGTCCAAGGAAACAGAAAGCGCTTAAAACCAGGAGGGAGGGAACCAAGGCATCCTCGCGATTGCAGAATCAGTGCTCTCACAGTGCAGCCGACTTCCAAGAGGGCTTGATCAAAGAGGAGTGGAGGGGCCAGTGGATGGCCGAGGAAAGATGGGGCTCGGAGGGCTTGTGCTTGTGCTGAGGAGGTCAGGAGACGGAACAGAATCCCTTCCCGAGCGCCGGGGATCGGGGTTCGGTTCTGACCCTGCCTTCCCAGGGCTCTCACGGAAAGCTGCCCAGCCCATCACTTAGGGACACACCAGTAGCTGGTGCTCCAAAGAGGAAAAGATGCCGAACTCTCTGACAAGTGTCTGTTCAGGTTCTTAACTTGACTCCGCTCTGTGCCTGTGCCTGAGGCCATCGGATCTTACGCATGCGCTCCGAAGGGCTGTGTCTGGGCCATGGTGTGCGCTGGGTGGGCTGATGCGAGAAACGAACTTCAGGGTCACAGCACATCGCTTGGGGCAACTCATACAGGGACATGCTTTGCAGCACCTTCATTTAGGGAAAAACAATTAGCTTCCATGTTTTCCTTTTTAGACAAAGGGATACCTTAATTCTTGGAGATGACTCTCGACTGCTTTACGTTCTCTTTGCCTTCGAAAGAACTGACTCTTTGAAAAGAAATTCCTGTTTTGTCTCAGTGAGTCTTTGGTATACTCTGTCACTTGACTTCTTCTTCTTTTTTTATTTTATTTATTTATTTAAAAGAGAGAGGGAGAGACAGAGACAGAGACAGACAGAGAGAGAGGTCTTCCATCTGCTGGTTCACTCTGCAGATGGCCACGAACGCCAGGGCTGGGCCAGGCCGAAGCCAGGAACCAGGAGCTGCTTCTGGGTCTCCCACATGGGTGGCAGGGGCCCAGTTACTTGGGCCATCTTCCACTGCTTTTCCAAGGCTATTTGCAGGGAGCTTGATTGGAAGTGGGGCAGCCGGGACTCAATCCGGTGCCCATATGAGAGGCCAGTTTAATGCACTGCACCACGATGCTGCCCCCCCTCCCCGATCTCTTCCTGACTTGGATACTTTTCTGGGAGACTTTGCTTTGGGATCGATTCCACACAGCTCAGTCAAGACCCCTCCCCCCCCCCCCCCACCAACAGTTGCAGCAGCCTCTCCTGAGTCTCGCGTGAGACGCTGGAATGACCGGAGCGCGGCAGCAGCTGTGGGCTGAGCGGTCCACCGCGGCAGCTGCTGGTAGAGCTTCCAGAGGGAGCAAGGGGCGGCCTCTCTGCGAGGAACTGTGTTGTGACGGCAGGAACTTACACGGTGGGCCTGGAGAGTTCAGTTCAGGCGTGGCCTCCCCCTGGCCTGGCTGTCTGGGCCTAACCTTCGTAGAGGCCCAGTGTAGTGACTCTGGGAGACGTGGGCTTCGAGCCCAGCTCTGTGGTCAGCATGTCTTCCTGAGCATAGACTTCAGAGAATGACCTCTGACAGCGAGAGCTGCTCAGGTGTGAGCGTGTGATAATAGGCACCAAGCCATGCCCTGTGCCGGAAGGGAACCGAGGACACAGACCCTGACGCAGGTATTATTTTCCATGGACAGCAGCGTCAATGCATAGCTATGATGTGTGATACATTGAGTGACTTTTTGCATCTATGCCTTATTAGGTTACACATTCTCGGATTCTGCTAAGACACAGATGGAGAAATAACATTAACAGTGGTTTTTTATACATATTTTCTCTCCTCAGCCGTATCTCGCCCCAGATCTTCCTTTGCTTGGCATTCTGAATTTCTTCCAGTCTGCTGGCCCCGTCTAAACACCTTTGGCGCTGGCCTGGCCTTTCATTCTTGAAGTTTCTCTGTCTACCCACAACCCCCTGCTCTTCTGTTCACCCCGTGTGTCCCCTCCTGGGTCCTATCACTTTGTCCTAACACTGCGTGGCCCCCTCACCACCCACTTGTTAGCACCGAGTCATTCTGATGGCTTCCTTGGGGTCCAGGTGAAGCTGCCTACAGTGTGTTCTAGAACAGTCCACAGAAGCGTAGGACAGTCGAGTTCAGCCTCACAGCACAGCATTGCAGTTTTCAGAGCGACGCGGTTGTGAGCCTCTCACGAGCGAAGAGCAGGAGCGGAGCTGGCTTGCTGCTCCATTCGTAGGGCGGGGAAGCTGAGCCCAGCGACATCCAGTCGTCTCCCCAGGCCCCCGCCCGTGTGTGGAGATGCCGGAACCTGAGCCCTGTGCCCGAGCTCCGTGCTCCCGGCACAGAGCCCTGCTCCACCTCACCAACGCCACGTAGGCACTGTGTGTTTACTCTGCTTATCTATACACACGTGGCTTTCTGTATCGGGCGAATGGGAGAGAGGGCAGGGTGGGGGTTGGGAGCAGGTTGGAACCAGAGAGCTATAATTAATTCCTTCTCCCACACAAACCACTGAAATACCACATAGAATAAACAGCATCGCCCGCAAAAATGCCATGATTACACAGTGTTGCTTCATGTTCGAGAAGAGAGGGGTGGGGGTGGCACTAATTAACAGGTGGGGATGGAATATTTGCAACATACTATTACTGGTAATAGAATTATCTTCACCCTGCGGATCATAATGGCGATGTAGGGATCCTCCCAGCTGTGCATCTGGCCGTGCCTTGCAAGACAGGAACACCTCTGAGAGGTCGGGCCCCTTTCAGCTCTTGATAACCCCCTCCAATGGTGCGTGGAGGGGTGAAGAGTGGGGCGCAGCTCGGGTGGAGGAGGGGTGCGTGCATCCACCAGGGGAAGAGCCACGCGGTTGGGCTGGCGTGCCTCACCTATTTGCTGTCCCAGCACGTGGCTGCCCCAAGTCCAAAGGAAGAGGACAAAACACCTCTGTTCCCAAAGGCCAGAAGGAGCAAACCCCCAGCAGCTGTCCGTCGCCGGCTCCGGCTCCCATCCGCCCCTCCTGAGCGTGTTTCCCAAAGGCACCCCTTAACTGTTCAGCCCCCTCCTCACTCACAGATCCTGAAGGCCAGAGTGAGTGGCAGGGCCCCGCTGGTCCATGCTTGTCACACGCTAGAGAAGGAAGCAGATCCTCAGGAGATGGGGGCGGGGGCAGATTGGGGCTAGGGAAGGTGCAGCCCATAGGCCGATCATTGCCTTCAACACAGCCTTGTCTGCCCGCAGACAAGAGGCCACTCCTGATGGGACCTCACGCAAGAGAAAGGTGGGCTAAGCCTCAGCGAACGGGGATTTTCTTCGACACGGAGTTGGCGTAGTGAGCACGTAGCAGGCTGTGGGAAGTCCACGGCACACCAAGGGAAAGATCATGAAGGAGGTCCGTATTGCAGGAGTGAAAATGAGAGTGAAGTGGGGACGGCTTCCCCAGTCGCTGTAACTCAGGGGTTGAAGTCCCCGTCAGTGCTGCGCGGGGACAGTGGCACTGAAACAGTGGGGATCGCTGTCATTCAGTGAAGGGAAGGAGAGCGCCCAGAGGACAAAATGGCATCAGATTGAACTCCTTGGATGTCCTGTGAACAGGGTTGAGCAGGGGTAAAGAAATGTGGGACTAGCGTCACCACCACCATCGCTGTCACCGTGGTGTCAGCTTCCTTCGTTGAAAGCTACAGCTGCTGTGGAAGGTGAACCCCCATGGGTACCTGCAGTGATGAGCCCCGCAGTTTTCGCTCCAGAATCATGGGGGTGAGCTTCATTTGTCTTCTTTCCCCAAGACAAAAAAACTGGAGAGCGGCCTCGGAAGCCTAGACAAGCGCTTCCTCCCGGTGGTTTCTGGGCTTCCTCTGACATCCGGGTCATGAGGGCGCTTGTACTGCAGCCACCCCTCTGTTGGCGGCTCAGCCAGAGGAGTGTCACTTCCCCGGGCCAGGCCGCTCCAGCGAGCCCTCAGACAGACAGACCTTACACAGTGCTGCTCTCCGACTCCGAATGAGCCGTGTTCCAGTTTCTCTGTAGCGTGGCAGTTCAGAACTCAGAAGGCATTTTCTGACAGTGACCATGAGCTGGTCCTCTAGCCAAGGAGTGAGCGTCCATCCGGCTCAGCTGTGAGTGAGCCGGGAGTGAGGTGCCTGTTCCTGCTTTCAGCTCTGTCAGTGGCTGCTCCTGTGACCCTAAACAAGTTGTTTAGTCTTTGTCCCTGCTGTTCTCACCTGAAGGCTGATCATCTCTGTATCGATAATTAGCAAGTTGAATCATGATTACAAATCCTTCTATGCGAACTGCGGTGCCAGCCAGGGCCAGCAGTGGGGGTGTCCTGCCCCCACCTCCATAGCTCTGGGATGTGAGGGACTCAGAAGATTGGAACTGGAATATCGGCTCCCTGGCAACTGGGCCGCAGGGGAAATGGAAGAGGCCCAGCGTGGCTGCACCAGGCTCTGCTTGGGGGTCATTTCCCGAGCCAGGAGATTGGAGTGGGATGGTTTGGGGAGTGAGGGGTGCACAGGCGTTTGGCGGGGGCTCTTCAGTACACCAGGGACTTGCCAAGGAGGCTTAACCAGAGCTGAGTAGCATCACAGGCCGACTTCAGGATATTTGGGGTCTTCGCTTGACATTTACAGTCTAGAACTTTGAGGCAAGCCTAAGCAGAGGGCAGAGTTACATTCTGGATACGCATTTTGCAAAGCAGGAAGCCGTCTCTTCTCTCAAGCGTTGGCCCTCTGGATACAGTGCGGGAGAGGGAATCCCTGTTTTGCTGTCCCCAGGTCCTGTGCGCTGGACTCCGGGAAGGTGCAGGAGCCAGGACTCAGGGATCCGTGGGGATCGGCCCTTCTCCCTCCTCTTCGCTTCTTTCTCACCTCCTCCATCACTCCCCATGCCTCCTCCTACCACAGTGGGGATCCTTTGTCCTCCAGGTTTGGAGCCTAAGACACCAATGTAGTCTTTTCACAGCACCATCTGTACAAGCACGGGGGAGGCAAATTAGACTATTAGGCAGGGAGCAGAAACGTGGTTTGCTGGAGAATCCCATGCTTTCTGCAAGCTGCAGGGGGTGCCGCAGGAGGCTCCAGTGAGCCGTGCCCTGATGGCCTCCGGTAGGAGCTCAGAGAGCTGGCTGGTGACGGGTGGCTGTCGTCCAACCCTCTCATCTACTGAGAACCTGACACCCCGGAAAGTGCCCTGACTTCTCCAAGATCACAGAGCTGGGGCTAGCAGAAGCAAGTCACTGAGCCTGGTGTTTGTGACTGTACATTTCCCCGGAGGGCAGAGAGATGGCGCAAAGGGCATCCTCATCAGCCACAGAGCGCCAGCTCCGCAGGTGGCCCGAATTCGCAGGCTGCGCGGTGCAATCAGTGTGCTCTGAATTTGTGGGCATCCTTGATTCAGCCCCTGCTTGCTGCCTTCGCTGTTCTGTTTAAATTTGGAAAGGTTTCCCATTAATGCACATTCTGGCCAGATTTGTCTCCTGTGTGCTGGCGGGCCTCCTGTGTTCTTGCTCCTTCAGCTGCTTACCCTGTGTCACCACTCGGACCTCGCTTCACCTCGAGTCAGCCCAGGCCAGGGCGAGGGCTTCCCCGTACGCCTGGACTTTGGCTGTGGTCACCTACTGGGACCTCAGCCCGTCCCTGACCTGAGCCACCCTGGGCTTGGTTGCCAGAATGGGGACCTAGTGGGAAACGCGATGCCCAAATATGTCAGCTGATAGGGCAGGCACACGACGAAAGCTCGGGCCTCTGCCTCCCAGCCTGGTGCTCTTCCAGGCACGCCACGAGACTGCAAGGATCCCTCCACATTCATAGGATCTGTGTCCAGGGATCCAACCTACCATGTGTCGAAAATATTCAGAAAGATAAAATTACATCCCTATGGAACGTGTGGACTCTTGTCATTAGTTATAAAAATATACCATGACAACTATTTACATGGCAATGATGTTGTATTAAGTAGTATATGAAGGTACTTAAAGCATTCGTAGAAAACTAGCATTAAAATATGAGTTTCTGGGGCCAGTGCCATGGCACAGTAAGCTAAGCTGCCACCTGTGGCTCCAGCATCCTGTGGGTTCCGGTTCGAGACCCAGCTGCTCTTCTTCCAATCCAGCTCTCTGCTGTGGCCTGGGAAAGCAGTGGAGGATGGCCCAAGTCCTTGGGCCCCTGCACCCATGAGGGAGACCCGGAAGAAGCTCCTGGCTCCTGGCTTTGGATTGGCCTAGTTCCAGCCATTACAGCCATTTGGGGAGTGAACCAGCGGATGGAAGACCTTTCTGTCTGTCTGTCTCTCTCTGTCTCTAACTTACTGTCAAATAAATAAGTAAAATCTTTTTAAACATAATGAGTTTCTTTTGATGCAAAATAATTTTGTAATCCATGCATACATGGGGGCTTCAAACAGTTTATGGGAAACACATATTATGAAAAACTATGCATGAATTTCAAAATTTTCTGCACCAGAATAAATTTAGCTCTTAATTTCATTTTTCCACGAGCAATTTGAAGTGCAGAGATGACTGAAGTCGTCTAGGAGAATTTACTCCTACTATCTGCAGACACTACGCATGTTACACAGGGATTGAGCGTCTGTGGATTTTGGTGTTGGGGGAGGTACCTGGAACCCGGCCCCCACAGACACTGAGGGACAGCCGTGCAAGTAGGGTCGTGTCTGTTCCTCAGAGCTTGTGCTAAGGGAACGTTTCCTATTTCACAAGTGTCCTCAGAGGGTGCCCGCCTTTCACTGAGTTTGCTGGACACTCTGGGCCTCTGCTGGGTAACTAGTTTCACACCTGTCTGCCAATTCTTGGGAGGTGGTTTGCAGGCCATGATTTGTTGGCCGCCTCTGCTTGCACGCTGAGCTACACTGGGGGAGAGGGAACATCGCTGCCTCTCTGTAACCTGCATCTCCCTTCCTCTGCTCCCAGGGATTCTCTGCTTTTCTTTCTTTATTAAGTGATGTCTTATTTTGAGTCTTGAGATTTTCATTGTTCTTTCCTTCCTTGTTACACCTAAAAATAAGTGTGGCAGTATTTTCTATGTGAAAAGAAGACTTAGTGGGCAACCAAAAGACACATTCAGGAACTGGAAAAACAAGGCGCCCGCTGTGTGTCCAACTGTGTACTGAGTTCTGGGAACACCAAGAGGAACCTGAGCGGATTCTGAGCTCACAGGGTCTGTGTGCAGTGGCAGCCACAGGCACAGGCGCATGGCGTGAGGCTCTGTGGGTCTGCCACTGCCCGCTGTGGCGATCCTCCCAGCTCTAGTCTTGGATCAAGCCTGGGGGGCTCACTGCTTATAGCTTTTATCTTTCCTGCATTTATTTACTGGATGAAAAGAATAGAGGAACATCCAAGCTGAGACTGACATCAGAAGTACGGAGAAGCTTCTGTGTCCCCCACCTCTTCTGTCTTCAGTTCGCCCTTCTCTGAGCTCCAAGCAGTGCCCTCTCCCGGCTTATTTCTCCAGTACACTTCGTTTTTCTGCCTTTTCCCTTTGCTTCAACTTGGGCCCTGGGACGTCCATGGCCTCTTAGCTTGGGTCAGTTTTGCCCTTCCTTTACGAAGACTGTCTTTTCTTTCGTAGAACCTCCTGTCTCCGCCTCTTTGTTCCAGGCTGGGAATACACCCACCTTTCCCCAGAATAGCATCTTTAGCCGGTACTCGCATTGTAGGCAGCTGGAAGATTTACATCAGAGTCTATCGTGCAAGTTTGGGCAGAGGTGTTTCAAGTTCTCTCGATAGCTCAGCCAGCGCTTCCTGGGGCCACGGGGAGTGTCAGGAGAAAGCAGACTTTGAGCTGGGCCTTGCGGTGTGAGTAGGAGGGCAGGGGAGCGCTCTAAATGTAGGGGAGTCACCAGGGGGACAACACAGGCACAGCGGGTGTGTGGCGGTCACGGCCCTGGCCTGTGCTCTGTGTCCCAGCCCAGATGGTAACCAGTTATCCCCCCACTCTATTTAACCTTCTCTCAAGGGCTCAGGACCCTGCCAGCCTGCAGCACTGTTAGGGAGACAAAATATGAACCAGTGGCCATTAAAGGCCCAAGTCTGTAATGGGGAACTGGTTTTCTAGGGCAGCTGTAGACTGGAAGCCCCCGTCCTCTAATTCTACCCAGTGTCAAGGAATGATTTTCAAAAACTAAAAAAACATGGCTCGGGACAAAAGGAGAATGGCCACGTTTCGAAATTGTATTCAACTCATTCCTTAGTGGAGGCGCAGTAGATGGTCAGGCTGACTCAGAGGCCGGGAAGGAGCAGGAGTTTACGTATTCTGTGGGGGAAGCACTTGAAATAGGCGAGAATCCGATAAAACGGCCCGTGCGCCGTGGGGCAGAAGCCGTGGGCACACAGGTCACCTCTCCACAGGGTTCTTCTGCTTCTGTTTCTACAGGACCACACTCGTTTGCCTGACTTTGGAAAGAATCCGTTCTCCACTGGCAGTTTAACAACCTTAACATGTACCCTGATGAGCTGTAAATACCCTAATCGATAGGAAATAGCAAACCAAACAAGGCACAGCACCCCCCCCCCCAAAGGCCCGGAGAACTGCAGGTAGCCGTCTCCCGGCACTACAGGAAAAAGACCCCCAAAACCTCCTTTGCTGCGTCTCCAGATCTGGGAGGATTTTTTCCAAAACCAGGAACGCCAGCCTTGGGGATACTTTTTCTTCATTTCCAAGAACAGCAAACGTTTGTTGGGTCCTTCGGTATGCAAGAATCCCGCTGTGCTGTGCTTAGGTCCCAGGGAAAGACGGGGCGGGGTCCTGCCCTGCCATTGCTCCTGTGTGCAGACGAAGAAGCCTCGTGGGGGGAGGGAGCAAAGAGCAGGAGGAGCGCCGTCGCTCTCTGAGCAGTTTCCTGGACACCAAACAGGTAGACAGATGTGGAATGAGCGAGACGGACAGACCAGTGCACACAGATGTCACAGCCTTGGCAAGTGTGGGTGTGTGATTATCGCAGCTCCAACCAAGCTGTTATTACAGGCACTTAGCCGTGCCAGGGCAAGGCCTGGGCAGCCGAAGCACGCAGAGCCCTGAGTGTTGACAGCACTGCGTCTGTGAAGGGTTCTGGGTTATAAGCAGAAGGAGTAGAAAAGAGAGAGAATCCTACTTAGTTGTTTGTTTTTCATGTAACTCCTGTAAAGAGGAAGCACTGCCCTTGGCAGGACCGGCGCTGTTCTAGGCGGCAGGCTGGCCCCGCGCGGGAGGTGAGGACACAGCCTCTCCCCTCTGTGAGGCTGGCATCAATGGCGTTTGCCCCAGGTTTGCGGCTGTCTGGGAGACTGCCAAAGCAAAAGGCCAAGACCAGCGCGTGGTGCCCTGGCCTTCCCGGAGGCTCCCACCGGGGAGGTCAGCAGGGCCGTCGCTCCTACGGCTGGCGATGACACAGACAGCAGTCTGCTGTCAGAGGGACCAGGTGGCCCCGCTCTGCTTAGATGCTGTGTGATCCTGGAAGCCGAGCTTCACTTGTTGTTTGTGAATGCGCACGGTAGGCTACTTTCTGATTTAATCTGATAACGTGTCAAGGGCCCTTTCCAGGGTGGACATGGCGTGGCCGGTCAGAGCAGGACCCCGGAGGTGTCAGAGCTGCCACCCGCCCGTGTCGAGGGGCACAGCTGCTGCAGACAGAGAATGGCGCCCTCATTCACCAGTGCAAGCCCCTGTGGTCGGAATCGCGTCTCTGCCCCTTGCTGACCGTGACCCCGGGCAAGGTCCTCCATTTCTGTGTCTCGGTTTTCTCGTTTATAAAACGGGCATAACGATAATGGAAGCTCTGTCCAGTAGCTGTGGAAGCACGGAGTGGGATAGTCTACACGGGGCACTTAGGGAGCACGGTCCACCCTCAGCCATCATTAGCTTGGGTCTTGTTACGGCAAATCCCCGTCTCTGGCGCTCCCTGTTGCCTCAGGAAGAAAGCAGTGGTGAGCAGTGGCGAAGATCCGAGTTTCTGCAGAGGGATCAAGAACTCTCCCCAAGACGCGTCTGTTCACCCCCTGGTTCCTTAGTGCACGCAGGGCTGCCGTCGCTGGCGGGCCATCCTGTGGGCCCATGGGCACCCTAGGCGATGAGCAGGATGAGGAGTTTATCCCCTTTGTATTCACTTCCCTGCAAGCTGAACCTGGGCCCTCCTGAGAAGCTAGATTACTTCTCCAGGTGGTGCACCTGCCCCTCTGCCCAGAAGTGACAGCAGCTCCCTCTCCTGTCAGACAACAGAGGGGCCACCCCAGAGGTAGAGGCGTGTGCCACGGCTGTGGCTGTAGGGCCCCCCTCTCATTGCTATGGAACCCCCAGAGGTAGAGGTGTGCGCCACAGCTGTGGCTGTAGGGCCCCCCTCTCACTGCTATGGAACCCCCAGAGGTAGAGGTGTGCACCACCACAGCCGTGGCTCTAGGGCCCCCCTCTCCCTGCTATGGAACCCCCAGAGGTAGAGGTGTGCGCCACAGCTGTGGCTGTAGGGCCCCCCTCTCCCTGCTATGGAACGCCCAGAGGTAGAGGTGTGCTACCACAGCAGTGGCTCTAGGGCCCCCCTCTCCCTGCTATGGAACCCCCAGAGGTAGAGGTGTGTGCCATGGCCGTGGCTGTAGGGCCCCCCTCTGCCTGCTCTGGACCCCTCTGGGTCCCTTTGGGGTGTGCATGGGGCTTTCAGATGTCCTGAAGCTGCCTTAACAGGCTCCACAGATAGATTCCATTGTAATAGATGTGTCAGGGCATCAAGATGTGTGTGCTGCATTGGATCCTCGTTAACACTGACGCCTGTTGCCCCAGGGCGCCGAGGCGCTGTGCTGCACTTTTTATTGTTTCCTATCTGTTTTCCTGACGCTGGGCTGTGCAGGATCACAAGGCAGATGCCGTGGCCGCCCAGCTCTTTCCGCCCTGGCATTTTGCAGCTCGCACGTGTTCGGTGCACGCTGCTTGTTAAATGTTACGTTGGCAGAGTCTCAGAAGCCCTCAGCAGCACTCTGAAGTCTGCTTTGCTTTCTGGCAGCGTTTGGGGGCTATTTCTGCTGCAGCCTTTCTCACTGTGGTTTCGTCTTCTGTGTTCTGGCTTCTTCTCTATCTTGGCCCCATGAAGCTGCCTCCTGAAGGTGCCGGAAGCTCCTCCCTCTTCCGCTCACTAGCTTGCCCTGCGCTCTTCACGCGGACGCTGCACGAGACTAAGCCCCTAATCCGCTCTCCCGGAGTGCTCCAGGGTTGGCTGTGAAAGTGGTGACTCCGGCTGCCTCCCATGAATGCCAAGTGTTTCTAATGGAATAAAACAACCAGTTCAACCCCCATCCCACAGAGAGTGGAGTCGGAGTTTGTTTATCGTGGCACAGGGGTTCTTATACAAATCCTAACCGTACTTGCATGCGCTAGGTCCAAGGGATCGTGTTTGCACAACTTTGATTTCCTCCTAGAAAGACAGACGTTAGTTGCAATGAGTGTCGCATGCTGACACTTGATAAAATGCCTTGTATTCTAACTCAGATGAGAGAAGCTGTTTGCGTGGGAGCTGGTTTTGCTCTGTGGTACTAGACCTTGGCATGTCATTTGTTACAATAAAACTTCTCTCATGAACACCACATAACTCAAGTTCTGAAGTTGAAGCAGAGCTGTTTACAAGTCATGCTATTCTAGGGTTCATGCCCCCAGGATACATAAACTAGAGATAAAATAGTTGATAGGCTGTTTCTTTATAATGAACCAGCCAAAGAAATGAATGTTTTGAATGGGGCCAGGGAAGGGAGGGAGTGAGTCTGCCACCTCCGACTCCCAGGTTCTCTGAGCCAGAGGTCAGCCGACCATGTCCCCTCGTGGGCCAAATCTGGGTGCACCTGTTGGCTTACGTCTTGTCCACTGTGCTTTGCACTGCAATGACAGAGCAGACAGCAGAGACTCTGTGATCATATAGCTGATCTGAGCTTAGAATTGTGACTTCTAGAGGTTGCGGAGGGTGGGGCGTGAGAGAAGGGAGAGGCTGGAGACTGGGCATCAAAACCCAGTGGACGAAGGTGGCGGGTTCTAGTGTTCTGAGAACGGTGGAGGTAACTGAAGCTGACAACAGTGTGTCGTCTTCTGTACAAATAACTGGAAGAGGGAGGAGCAAAGAAGGGCGTGGAAGGCTACCTGCCTGGTCTGACCAGTTAACACCGCGTATGCGTGTTGAAGTATCATACTGTATCCCATAAAAACATATACCTCCTGAATGTCAATTCAGAATTTACAAAAAGGGCCCATATAGCCTTTAAAGCCTAAAATATTTACTGCCTGTCCCTTTACAGAAAAACTGCTGATCCACACTCTAAGCTGATGGATACGTCTGTGCTCTTTAGCATCCATGGGAAAACTTGTTGGTAGCGTTGGTCCATGAAATATTTAACTTGGTCCGGTGCCGCGGCTCACTAGGCTAATCCTCTGCCTTGCAGCGCTGGCACTCCGGGTTCTAGTCCCGGTTGCCCCTCTTCCAGGCCAGCTCTCTGCTGTGGCCAGGGAGTGCAGTGGAGGATGGCCCAAGTGCTTGGGCCCTGCACCCCATGGGAGACCAGGAGAAGCACCTGGATCCTGCCATCGGATCAGCATGGTGCGCCGGCCGCAATGCGCTGGCTGCGGTGGCCATTGGAGGATGAACCAATGGTGAAGGAAGACCTTTCTCTCTCTCTCTCTCTCTCTCTCACTGTCTAACTCTGCCTGTCAAAAAAAGAAATATTTAACTTGAAGGATTAAAAAGGCTGCCATGTTTGATATCTAAGCCAAGCGAGTGGTGAGTACCACGCTTCTTCAGGGGTAACGAATATGCGGACAGGGCTGTAAAGCTGAAGAAGTGCATTCGTACAGATGGTCCTGTCTGACCGGCACACCCCCAGCCCATGAGGTAGGCAGGTCGTCCCTTCTCGCAAGAGGGCTGGAGGAGCAGAGAGCACCCAGCTGTCGTGCAGTAAGAGCCAGGACTGGGTCTCATCTCTTTCTTTCTTTTTTGCTTTTCTAAAGATTTGTTTATTTCTTTGAAAGGCAGAGCTACAGAGACAGAGAGAGGCAGAGAGATTTCCATTTGCTCATTTATTCCCCAAATGGCCACAGTGGCCAGAGCTGAGCCAATGGGAAGCCAAGAGCCAGGAGCTACTTCTGGGTGTCTCACATGGGTGCAGGTGCCTTGGACCTCCTCCGCTGCTTTCCCAGGCACATTAGCAGAGAGCTGTATTGGAAGTGGAGCAGCTGGGACCTGAGCCGGTGCCCACATGGGATGCCAGGCCCCAGGAAGCAGCTCCACTCGCTGTGCCACAGCACCGAGCCCTCTCCTCCCTTTCTAAATGGCCGTGTGGCCTGAAGATTAATTGATTCGATTTGTCCCAAAAGTCACAGAGACAGCTGTCAGCAGCACCAGAGCTAGGCGGGGCAGGGGCGCCAGTCCAGGAGAGTCTGAGCATCTCCCCGGGGCGGGGGGCATAGCCTGAGGTCTCCAGAGACCCCCGGGTGGCTGGTTTCTAGTGACAACTGTGCACTCACACACCTGTCCCACATTTACAGAATACAGCATTGTATCGGCACAGTGACTCTCAAACTGGAGTGCCTGGTCAAGCAGATTGCTGCCCCCCCCCCAGTAGGTCTGGGGTGGGACCGAGTTCCCAGGGTGGTCTGCTGCTCCCTGTGACCACACCTACAACAAGCTGGAGACCCGGGGATCAAATCAGAAGTGATGTGGTTCCTGCTCTCAACAGAGCTTCCATTTGTGAGTGAGTGGACGGATGGGTGGATGGGTGGATGGACGGACGGATGGACGGACGGACGAGCAGACAAACTGGGAGGCAGTGAATAAAGAGACCAGTGCAAGACAGTGTGCAGAGAGCTAGAATATAGGTAGATTCGTGTCTTAGTCTATGTTGCGATAACAGAACCACAGAGTGGGTCATTTATGGTGCACCAAAATGTATTGGCTCGCGATCGTAGAGGCTGGGAAGCCCAGCACGGAGAGGTCACACCTGCTGAGGGCCTCCGTGCTGTGTCGTCACATGGGTGGACAGCATCGCACGGGAGAGTGTGGGAGGGGCTCAAAGGCCGCACTCTTGCAATACCCATGTTAATCCATGGGGGACAGCGCCGTCCTCACCTCGCCCCCTCTTGACGTCTCAGTGCTGTGGCCTTGGGGGTTAGGTTTCTAGTGCAAGCACTTCAAGTGACAGAGCGGAGCCACCGCGATGTGGGGAACAGAAAGGCAGCCGAAGTCTGGCTGTGGCTGGAAGGCTGTGCCGAGGAAGGCGGCCCTTGGGTGGGCTTGGCAAGTCTCAGCGGGGTTACCGGGCAGAGAGTGGAGGCACGGGGTAAGAAAGCCGGAGACTCGAGAGACCCAGTGAGTGGGGGACTCCCCGTTCACAGATCTGCAAGACACGGGGCGGCAGGGAAGAGTGTGAGAGAAGCCTGGAGAGTGAAACGGCAGGCAGGTCACCAGAGGCCGGACGGCACAGGGGAGCTGGGATTTCCTCCTAAAGGCAGTGGGCAGCTGTAGCAGGATTTTCAGTTGCAGATCAGACGTGCATTGGCAAAAGATGCATGCGTGAGCTCAGTGCAGACAGCATGAACTGGAACCAGACCTCCACCGGACATGCCCGTGAGCTATGGCAGAGTCGTGAGAGCAGCGGGTGGTGCCCCTGCAGACAGCAAGGCAGAGGAGTGGAGAAAAGCCGTCCCTGGCAGCATGGTGTTTGGCATCCTCGCCAGCCCTGTTTCAGGCTGTTTGCAACAACGACAACAACAAGTCGCCACTGCGTGGCTCAGGAAGGAAGGGAATATTTGCTCCGATTCTGCGTTGCTGTTTGGCTCTGCACGAGTTGCTTGGCCACGGTGCACTCGTCTGTGAAGAGAGGAGGGTAGCGAGTGTCCTGAGGATCTCGTGGGGTCGTGTGAGTAGAACGCCGCGAAGCGCACGGTGAGTGCTGCGCACTGTGGCTAATTCAGGGATCTCTTCATTAGCACCCTCTGCTTTCCCAGGAGAGAGGGAGGCCGAGTGTTTCTTTTTCATCTCCGGTCTCTAATGAGGCTGTTTCCTTCCAGAAGCAGAGCGGCACGGCGAGCGTTCCTCGGGTGCACAGGCGCGGGCGCGTGTCCTCTGCGGCTGTCTTTGCCATTTTCTTTTTTTTTCCCGAAGTAATTTCACGGCTCGTGCACTTGAGACTCCGTCAGGAAAGTTGGGGCCCTCTATCAAGCAGATGACCGCCCCTGCTGGGCGTTCGCTGGCGGATCTCAGCTCTGTTAATTAACACAATGTGGGAGCCCAGATTTGATTCCCTGCAAACCCACCCTTTTCTGCCTGGGGTGGGAGGGGTGGTCTCTTTCCTCTCTGAGCCCTGGGGACACAGACGCCCCGGGCCACCCCTTCGCCCTTGCTCTGTCCTGGGCTCAGCAGCCAGGCTGTGTGTCTCTCCCATCAGGACCCCGCTGCACATCCTCGCCCTGCTGCGCTGCTTATCCCAGAACCCGCGTTGCCTACTTTCCAGAAACAGTGCTGATGTCTCCCCAGTGCAAAACAGGACCTGTGTTTCTGTCCCAGCTCCTGCCTTTGACTTGATGAGCTTCCTGAGCTATGGCAGGAGGCTGGCTCTGGCCCATGGCACCTGTCAGCCTGGAGGAGTGCTGCTTGGCTCATGCAGGTGCACCAAATTCTACCACAGGACCTCCCCTCCCCACCAGGTGCCTCCACAAGTCAGACCTGCGAGCTTTGTCTTTGGTTAGCACATTCGCCACTTCCCTTGAGGCAGTGCCCTGGGACACTTTCAGTTTATTTGTTTTAAATCGGAGTTGGCGATTGGTTGAACTAAATGCACCCGTACACTCTGGCCTGGCACCTCATCACCGGAGACTCAGCAGTAACAGGCACATAGAGCTGAGGTCATCTGTCTTCTGCAGAACCAGGGCCTTAACCCAGACCTCCTGGCCTCAATTCTGGTATTGACAGCAAAGGAATTTGGAAAATTAAGGATCTGGTGTTGTGCCGCAGTGGGGTAAGCTGCCACTTGCAACCCAAACTGGAGCACAGGTTTGAGTCCCGGCTGCTCCACTTCCGGTCCAGCTTCCTGCCAATGGACCTGGGGAAGCAGTGCTGATGGCTCACGAGCTCGGGCCCTGCCCTCACTGGGTGACCTGAATGGAATTCTGGGCTTGTAGCTTCTGCCTGGACCAGCTCCGGCCATTGTGGGCATTTGGGGAGTAAACTAGGGGGTAGAAGATCACTCTCTGTTTCTCTTTTTCTCTCTCTCTCACTCTGCCTTTCAAATGCATAAATAATTCTTTAAAGAAAATACCATAAGGGAAATGAGCTAGACCCAGAAGAACAAGTGCTGTGTGGCTTACTTATCTGGGGTGTCTGAGAATTCAGGGACAGGAAGTAGAAGAGTGGGGCAGAGGCTTGGGGTTGGACAGGGAGTTCCTGTTCAGTGCAGACAGAGTTTCGGAGCGGGCAGACGAACAAGTTCTGTGGAGGGAGCATTGTGATGGTTGTACAATCATGTGAATGTATTAAAAGCCACTGAACTGTACACTTTAAAAATTGGCTAAAATGGTAAATTTTATGTTATGTATGAACAATTTGAAAAGAGAGGGAGGAAACACCAAGAAAACACTTCTTTTTTAAAGATTTGTTTATTGGAGCCTGCACTGTGGCATAACAGGCTTAGCCTCCCCACTGTGGTGCTGGCATCCCATATGGGCACCGGTTCAAGTCCCGGCTGCTCCACTTCCCATCCAGCACTCTGCTGTGGCCTGGGAAAGCAGCAGAAGATGGCCCAAGTGCTTAGGCCCCTGCACCTGTGTAGCCATTTTGGGAGTGAATCAGCAGATGGAAAACCTTTCTCTCTGTCTTTCTCTCTTTGTATCTATAGATCTACCTCTCTCAAATAAATTAAAATCTTTAAAAGATAATAAAGATTTATTCATTTATTGAAAGTTGGAGTTACAGAGAGAGGGGGGCACAGAGAGGGAGATCCTCCGTCTGCTGATTCACTCCCCGTATGGCTGCAACAGAAGCCAAGAGCTTCTTCCAGGTCTCCCATGTGGGTGCAAGGGTGCAAGCACTCGGGCCATCTTCCACTGCTTTCCCAGGCGCGTTAGCAGGGAGCTGGATCAGAAGCGGAGCAGCCCAGACTCAAACCAACCCCCTTATGTTGGATGCCAGTATTGCAGGCACAACACCAGCCCCTCCATGAAAACATCTTTAAAGGATACGCTGAACATTTAGAAGAAAACAAAAATATAAAGTCACTGTGAAAACCTCGATTTATTGATTCAAAGTCATTCTCTTAGCTTTAGGCTATAAAAATGAGTTGTGTATAATTCCCATTGTTCACAAAATCATCGCATTTGATAGATTCCATTTAAAAGTATAACTCGGATGGCTCACGCATCCACTCGGCGCATGGATGGGGCCTGTGTGGGAGGCTTGGTGCGCAGCCCTGGGTAGAACGACCAGCGTGAACTCACTGAGTGGACTGGATTCCACACAGGTTTACAAATCGCTTGCCAAGCTGCTGACTTCAAGGAATCTGGTGGCTCTTGGTTTGGTTGGTGAATCCCTTTTCGGTCACTGGGAGGAGACAGATCTGATGGTGTGTCAGGCTGGCTTTTGGTGGAGGCAGGTGAGAGAGAGAGAGAGAGAGAGAGAGGGAGGGAGGGAGAGAGAGAGACAGGGAGGTTTGGAGGGAAGCCTTGTCTCAGTGGCACAGTCTCCCTGGGTCGGGGGCTCCTGTGCTGTGGCTGACCTCTACAGAGGCAGTGGGTTTCAGGCTGGACTTGAGGATGCCCCTCACATTCCCGTGTCCCCAGAGGGGATATGATTGCATCCAGAGCTGGTGCTGTTGGGCAGGTGCCCCTCCAAGCTGTCTCTGAAGCACAGGGCTCTTAGGATGATCGAATGAGCTAGAGGAGAAGCCCTGAGGACCGGCCGTGCTGAATAAATGCCGTCGTCATGAAGCAAGGCACAGATGTCAGACCCCAAGGACGAGAGCAGGGGAGGGCAGCGCAACCCTGAGCAGAGCCGGGTATCTCATGTGAGCCTTCCGCTGAGGCAGACTGCCCAGAGCCTGCTGTAGCACACCTCAGGCTGGGAAGGAGGCCAGGTCGGAAGCAGCGTGGTCATCCTTTGTATTCCTGCCTTTGAATCGGGAGCCCAAGAGATGTCCAGCAACGCGAGTTGGGTGACAACACGATTCATGCTGTTTGTTCACAAGAAACTTTCACTTAACTCAGCCATGTAGATTCGGCAAACTGCTGGGTTTTGTTGTTCTGAGCCACTTGCTAGAGAGGATGTGGATACACGCAGTTAGGGCAATGCAAAGCGAGCGGCTTTGCCTGTGACGTGGGGTGTTCAGTGGAACCAGAGAAGTCGAGCGTATCCAGAGCCCGTTCCCACAAAGCCCCCCTTTGTGGCCCTCGAGCCAAGCGTGATCCTCTCAAACCCTCACATTCTAAGGGAAGCAGTATTAGCTCCATTGTACAGGTGAGCAAGCCGAGGCTCACAGGTGCCGTGAAGTCACATGGCTTTAGCTCATGCTCAGACTCGGCAGTCTGACTCCAGGCACTTCTGGGACTCAAGATTCTCCACGTGTAGGGGCCAGGGCTGTGGCACAGCCGGTCAAGTTGCCACCTGCCATTGCTAGCATCCCACATGGGCGTCGGTTCAAGTCCTGGCTGCTCTACTTCCGATCCAGCTCCCTGCAAATGTGCCTGGGAAAATAGCAGAAGATGGCCCAAGTGCTTGGGCCCCTGAACCCATGTGGGAGACCCAGAAGAAGCTCCTGGCTCCTGGCTTTGGCCTGACCCAACCCTGGTCATTGTGGCCATCTAGGGGAGTGAACTAGCAGATGAAAGGCCTCTCTCTCTCTGTCTCTCCCGCTCTCTATAACTCTGACTTTCTAATAAATAAATAAATCTTTTAAAAAGGATTCTCTACTTTTGGTTTAAGTGAAAAGGCATTGCTGTAATTGTCAGTCTTTGGTTCTCCTTTGGATCTTTGGAAGGTTGTTCACAGAAGCAAGACTGACGGTGCCTTAAGAGCGTTCGCAGTCTGCAAAGTGTCAGTCACCAACCAAGGATATGACTTGAGCACCGTGTGCCATGTGTGGTGCCATGTGCCATGCGGTCTCATGCTGCTCCTGCCTCTGACATGTAGAATTCTACAGCTGATAACACTCTTCAGGGCAAACGTGTTTCCTATTTCTACAGAAAGCTGATTTCAGGGGCCCGTGTTGTGGTGTAGCGAGTAAAGCCACTGCCTGCAGCACCGGCATCCCATATGGGTACTGGTTTGAGTCCTGGCTGCTCCTCTTCCAATCCAGCATCCTGCTAATGTGCTGGGAAAGCAGCAGAAGATGGCCCAAGCGTTTGGGTCCCTGCTAGCTACATGGGAAGTCCAGAGGAAGCTCCTAGCTCTTGACTTTGGCCTGGTCCAGCCCTGGCCATTGCAGCCATACAAACAAGTAGATGGGCAAAATTCTCTCTCTCTCTGTCACTCTCTCTCTCTCACTGTCACTCTCACTTTCAAATAAACCAAATCTGTAAAACAAGAAAACTTATAGCACACACTTTCCCTTCCCTAATCCCAACGCATGAATCCATGGTTGTTTACAGTTTCAGAGACTCCTGTGTATACTCTGATTCTTGAAAGGGGCCTACTCAAAGACAGCCTAGTGCACAAGCGGTGGCATGATCTTGAGGACTGGAAAACTAGGGGTGGGTGTGGCTCAGCAGTTAAGGTGCCTACTTCTCGTATTGCAGCGCCTGGGTTTGAGTCCCTCACTCTGCTTCTGATCCAGCTTCCTGCGAATGCACACCCTGGGAGACAGCAGCGATGGCTCAGCGCTGGGGTCCCTACCACACACATGAATAACCCCGATGGAGTTCCACCCCCCGTTTCCACCTAGCCCAGCCCTGGCTGTTGTAGGCATTTGGGGCGTGTGCTACTGGATGGAAGGCTTCCTGTCTATGTCTTTCTGGTGCTTTGCCTTTCAAATCAATAAAAATACATTAATTTTTAAAGTTCTCAGAAACTGAATAAGTGAAGACTTCTACCACCAGAATGTATTATCAGTCACTACCAGAGATGGTATAGGAAAAAAAAACAACTACTGTTTTCTTTGAAAGACCTTGAATTCTTTTTCCTGGCATTCTGGGGTCATCTTGCCAGTGACTGAAGTCTCTGAGGGTTCAGTGTGCAGCTGCTCTCGGGGTCGGTTCCCAGAGGCTGTTGATGAGAAATTTTTCTTCATGGAAACAGGTGCCCCTGTGCAGGACAACCTGTGGCTAGACAATGCTGAAAAGAGCTATTTGGACTTCCTCCATCTCTGTTTTCCTTATCTAAGCCCAAGAATGGGTGTTTGTTTTAAATAATGCTTAGGGTATTTTTCCTCTTTGATGTAAGAACAACACATACTTTCTGTGGGGAATTTAGAAACCACGGAGCAGGATAAAGAAGAAATAAAAAAATCACCCAGAATCCTCTTCCCCCACCATTAACCTTTGGGTATATTTTCTTTCGGTCTTTTTTGTTTCTTGCTTGTTATTATTATCATTAGTGTTTATGATCATTATAATTATATATCTGGGAGTAGATAGAATATACAATTTTGCATCTGTTTTTTTCAACATCATTTAGTTTCTCCAAAAACATCATTTTTATGGCTGCATAATAGCCCATGAGTATATCATAATTTGTTTAGTCATATTCCAATTGTTGGAATAGTTTAAGTTGTTTTGGGTTTTTGCAATCGAATTTTTAATCTCTGTAATATGCTCTTTACATAAAAGGACATGGTTGGTCAGTCCATAACATTTGGAAATTAATGCTTCGATAGAGAATATCTGCAAATGACTTATATTTTGCAAATGAATTAACTAAGTAGAAAGAGTTTCATTTAGAAAGCTAATGTCTAGCTTTGCTCTCTCTATCTGTTCAGTATCTACACCCACATTCCCAAAACTACACCCAGCTACTACAGGTTTGTATTTCGCAGTGGCATCTCCTTAGCATGAACATTATCTGTTCCCTGCTGGTGCTAAGGCTGACTAAATTGTATGTTAGATTTATTCTTTTATTTTCCGTCGGTCCGTTCTGCCCCGTCAGAAGGTGAGTGTGGCTTTTCTAATGGTTCAGTGTCGGGCTGAGTGTGCAGGACATGCTCAGGGCACAGGGGCAGAGGTGAGAGAGAGGGAGGAGAGCCTGGTGGGGGAGGGGAAGCCATTGCGCTGCCCACACCCTGAGCTCATGCAGAAGGGACAAGCCTTAAGACCCCAGCCTTCCATGTGGACTTTACTCCCCAGTGCGAAGCCAGCACCTGCGAGCCCTGGGGGCAGAGGATGAGTTTTGCCTTAGAAGAGTGCGTGTGGCGGCAGAGCCCAACATGGGCAGGACCAAGGACCTCTGGAAAGTGGGCTCCGGGGGATGGGTCAGCAGGAGGGGAGAGAACTCGTGCCAGCTGACCTCCTAAGGGCCGGACGCAGTGGCGGGCACCTGTCCTAAATGTTCCCATCTTGCCACGTGTGCTTAGAAATGACAAAATCGGGGCTTGCCAATGTCACAGGGCAGAACGTGACAGAGATAGATCTTAACCCGAAACCTGAGGCCCAGGACCATTGACTCCACTGAGCTGTTCCAGGGGCGGGCGAAGGGGGGCCAGAGCCAGGGCAGAGGCAGCGTCTCCAGGGATGGAGAAGGAGCGTCCTGTGTCAATTACACGGAGGCGAACTTGGCCACTGAGACAGGAGGAGACCAGGAGGGAACAGGACTGAGATTTGGGGGTCACGAGGACGGTGATGACGTCAGCATCAGTAAGGAGGAGCGCTTTGAGGGCAGAGATGAGGAGCTGGGTTTTAGGAGTTCATATCTGGAGGCACAAGCAGAAAACCGAGAAGAGTGTGTTCAGAGAACCATGAGAAATACGGCCCAGAAGCCCCGGAGAATGCTGTGCCCTGCTGATGGAGATTTGGTGGGCGCCCTTTCGTAGAAACTTGGTTCTGATTTGGGGATATTATACATTTGAATTCGGCTGAAGTGCAAGTGAACGGTAAATTTAGGTACATTTAAACCTTTACCTTTCAACAAGAACACTTTTGTAGAATTCTGCGGTGAGTCACCGTTCCCACGGTGTGGCTTCCTTCCAGACCCAGAGTGCCCTCGCGCCTGTCCCAGCAGGTGGGACAAGGAGCTGCTTGTCACGGGCCAGGGAGTCCTGTGAGGTGCAGCCCAGGGTTCAGGGACCCCCCACCCCACATCCAGATCTAACACAAGCACAGGAAGCCCTGACCCCCCTTCTCTTCCCCAGTGCAAGGCTGGTGTCGCCAGAAGGCAGAAATCAATCTTGAACTTGAGCGTTGCTCGGTGCCGCTGGATGTGAGGATGCGAGAAGTCTAAAGACCCAATGAGCTAGTTTCAGATAAACAGTTGGCCTGTTGTTCCTGTAGAAATCAGTCGGAGAGTGGAAAAGGCTGAGTATCAATACGTAAACATTTTGTCTGAAATATTTTACCTATCATGCTTTAAAAACAATCCACAACCCATTTAGTTCTTTTCCAACATGATAAATCAAACACACCAACTCCTTTGGGAGAATTGAAAAAAAAAAAAAAAAGGTTTTGCCCGAATGTGTCCCTTTTTGTTGTGGATTTTCGCGTATCTGCCAATGACCTTGGCCTCGTTGGCTTGCTGCCTGCCACGGAACAAACATGACATGGAGGGTGGAGGGAGCGCGGCACACCCAGGCCAAGCGGGAGGGGATGCTTGTCTCCTGTAGAACCAGACACGAGGTACATAACGAGCGTTTGCTTAACTGAAGACCCGACAGCAAGGCAGCAGCGAGATCCAGAAGTGACTGCCCGTGAAGCGTGAGCAGTGCTCCGTCACGTGAGACGCTTCGAGCATAGACAGCAAACCACCGAAAATGGGAACCATTTGAAAACGTGGAAGTAGAGCCACTCAGCCTCGGTCTCCAACAAAGCAGACGGGAAAGCCTTTTTCACCGCCTGGCTGGGAGTGCACGGTGCACGGGGCGCTGTCCGCGGTGCCTGGCGCCTGCGTGCCTGTGAGTGCCAGCCGCTTGCTCCCCTGCCGGCACCGGCTCCAGGACAGACACCTCCTCACTCCCTGGAGGGCAGAGCTTCTGCTACGTGTTCATGCTGTGAGAGAGGCCAGTGGAAGTGCAGCCCTCGCCCTCCGCGTGGCTGCGTGGCTCCAGCAGGTGGGGAGACCACGCGAGGGAGCCCCCCGGCTTTCCAGAGGAGCTGGCTTCTTGAGGGGAGGGCTGCCGAGGGCCTTTCCCCTCGCTGTGCCCAGCCTGGGTCGAGCCCTAGCAGACGAACAAATGCAGGAGCCAGTCAATGAATGGCAGTGAGGCGCCCTGATGGGTGCTTCCTCCAGAGGGGGTGACTCTGACCACAGGCGCCCCCGGGGGGTTTCAGGGAGGAGAGGAGCTGAGCGGAGAGGAAAGAGGAAAGTGCCTCTCCCCTAGCCCCACCCACTTTCTCCCCACAGCCCTGCCTCCAGCAAGCCCTGTTTCCTTCAGCAAGTTCCTTCCCCCAGAGCGTGCAAGTGTGGGCTCCGTAAACCTTGTGAGTGTGTCTACACCTTACTTTCTGAGTACTTAGATGAGCACCTACTTTGTGCCAGCCCCTACGTGATGCACAGATATAATCCTCCTCACGGTCTTGAGCTGTAGAGACTGTCATCACCCACGGTCTCAGATGAAGAAGCCGAGGCACAGTTATTAGGGCCGCAGGGCCGGAGGAGGTCCGTCTGGAGCTCGAGGCCGGACAGTCGGACCCCAGGCCCTCCGGCTTTCACTGCCCAGCTCTGCGGTCGGCTTTGAGCGAGTGGACCCAGGAGGGGCTTCTCTGGGTCTGTGCGTGGCTCTGCTCTGCTGGCTTGAACGAGTCTGGGTGAAAGGGTGGCTCTCCCAAAGCCTCGGTTCACACTCTTCTGCATCAGTACGCTGACGGCTTGCACACTTTGTTAAAAAAAAAAAAAATCCCACCCTCAGTTTCCTGCATCTTCTGTCACTCCATTTCCACCACCACCACCACCACCACCACCACCCCCACTCCAGCGAGTCCACTGGAAAGCACGTGCAGTTCCTCCCACCACTCCTTCCCAGTGACCCAGGTAAGTGGACTCCCTCGGAAAGAGCCCTTGCTCAGGTCACGCAGGACCCCTGCTGATCGTGCCCGTGGTAGCCCCAGTGCCCAGGAAACCATGCTATGTTCCCTGCTGCGGCTGGAGGCCTGGCACACGGCTGGGGCTCAGTGAGCCTCGGCTGAGGGTCTGATGGCCTCACCTCTGTCTTGACCCCAGAACAGTAGCCATCAGGGCAATCTCTCTCTCTGCCATAGAGTGCCTGATGCTGGGTCTGAACCTTGCCTTTTAGCCATCCATTCGCTGCCTTCTCGTCTTCTCATCCCATACGTGTGGGTGTACAAATTCTGTCTGCAGCCTTTTCTTCCCACTGCCTTGCGGGGAGAGCAGACACCCAGTCGCTCAGCTTTAACTGCGTGATTCAAAGATCAACATCCCAAGTACTGATCTCTGTGCCCTAGATTCCTATGCCCAGGGCCATAGTTGACAACCTAAGCAGGTGTGTATTGGGCACTTAACCAACTGAACGTGACCTCTTTCTCTTCTCGTCCACTCTGCCTCCCATCTCGTCCTCTAAAAAATAAATATAAACCCAGAAAAGCAACCCATGTGCTGCTGCTTCTCTGTGTCTTGATCCAGGGTAGCACCATTTTCCCCAGTGACCCCGGGGGTCAGCCGTGGCCCTTCCACTGCCTTGTCCCCCCATCCGCTCACCGATCGCTATCGGTTCAGCTGCCCTGCTGACCCCTGCACCCAGCCTTCATCGCTGGCCTCTGCTCTGGCGCAGGACTTCATTATTCGCCCACCCTGAGAGATCGTCTGGTCCCCAGACTCCTGGTCAGCTCTCCGCTCGGCAGCACGGCTACCCTTCCAGAGCAAACACACCGCTCTGAGAGTCTCCCTCCGGCTCAGCGCGCCTGCTGGAGGAAGTTTCTGGTGCATGACCGACCCAGTGGATGCCTCCTCAGGGGCCACTGAGCCGAGCGAAGTCTGTGCTCTCCTCCCAGGCTGCACGCTGGGAAACTGGAGCATGTATCTAGTCCTGGAGGAGAAAGTAGCCGGTCCTCCTAGGGAAAGTGGCCAGCCCTTCTTTGTTCCTGGCAGATCCCCGAGGCTTGTTACGTGGCTCCAGGTCACACGTTACGGTCATCATGAGACGTTCCTCCCATATGAGAAGCACACACTCTTCAGAAAGGTTTTATGTATCTATTTATTTGAAAGGCAGAGTTTGGGGATGATTCACTCCCCACATTCACTCCCCAGCCTTGGCCAAAGCCAGGAGCCAGGAGCTTCATCCGTTTCCCACGTGATGCAGGGGCCCAAGCACTTGGGCCATCCTCCACTGCTTTCTGACATGTTAGCAGGAAGCTGGGCCAGAAGTGGAGCAGTGGGGCTCAAACCCCTACCCACATGAGATCTAGCATCTCAGGCTGTGGCTTGACCTGCCGTGCCACAACGTTGGACACAGTATATACTCTTTAGGCCCTTGCCCTATCATACTTCAACATCAGAAAGCAGAATTACTGAATTTAAAGCTTGGGGTGCGGGGAGGAGAGGTTTCTAGTCTGATATTTCTCCTGCTGTTTGTGAAGAGTGGAGTGCTCTGAACTGCTAACGGTACATGGGTGATCCTTGTGGCGGTCACCAGGTTCATGGTAATTGTTCCCCTGCCTCGTGGCCCGGCAGTGAGCATAAAGGATCATTGCACTTACGGTGACACTTTACAGTTTACAAACGGCTTTCCTAGATCTCATCGGGTGGACAACCCTAGGTGGAGTTACAGAGAGGGAGAGGCAGAGAGAGAGGGAGAGGGAGAGGGAGAGAGAGAGACAGAGAGAGAGAGAGTCTAGAGGCAGAAGAGCACAGTGGCTGAGAGCATGGGCCTTGGGGTCAGAGCAGGCCTCTCCACCACGAGCTGTTGCTGCAAGCTTCTGGCTTCGGGCAAGTCCCTTCCTAACCTCAGCAGCATCTCATTGATTTTGGGGAAGATTGCACGTGATGATGTGTAGAAATTGCTCAGGACAGGGCCAGCACTGTGGCGTAGCCTGTTAGATTGCAGCCTGCAACACCAGTATCCCATATAGGCACTGGTTGGAATGCTGGCTGCTCCATTTCCCATCCAGCTCTCTGCTAATGCACTTGGGAAAACAGCAGAAGATGGCGTGAAGTGCTTGGGTCCCTGCACTCATGTGGGAGACCTGGATGAAGCTCCTGGCTTCAGTCTGGCCCAGCTCTAGCCATTGCAGAATTTGGGAAGTGAACCAGCGGATGGAAGGCTTTCTCTCTCTCTCTCTCTCTCTCTCTCTCTCTCTCTCTCTCTCTCCCCCTCTCCCTCTCCCTCTCCCTCTCTCCCTCTCTCCCTCTCTCCCCCCCCACCACCCCTGTCTCTCCCTTTCTCTCTGCCTCTCCCTCTCTGTGACTCCACCTTTTAAATAAATAAATGACTATTTTTTAAAAAATTGCTTAGGATGTGCCTAGCACATAAAAATGCTATCTTCATCAATATTCTTATCACATTATCATTCTTATCATAGATATGACTTGTATGATGTTATCAGTCGCCAATTTATGGAGTAGACGTTCCCTAGAACTTTATTTTTTCTCACTACAGCTGTTTTAGCACATCCCATCTGACGCTCTTCCCTGTTCCTATAGGACACACATAGACGATCTCACAGAGTTTTGGACACCATGTCAGCAACGCATACACTTTCATTTGTAGGTATTAAAATGCAAGCCTGCTCCAACGCTGGAACTTCAGTTTGTGTCTGGTTTCAGTTTTCCCCTTTACCCTGCTTGGCCTTGGAACCTGAGGAAGGAAAGAGCTTTTGTAGTCTCTTTACTCCTCGCTGGTAGGACTCTTGGTTCCTGCCGGGCGGGGGACGGGGAAAGCACCGGTAAGCGGCCCGGGGGCCTGGTTCTGGTGTGCCTGCTCCCTGTGTCGGCCTTCTCCACGTGACAGGCTCCGGACGCTCTGCCTCTTGCCGGGCACTTTGGTGATTCCTTCGGGAAAGCGTTGCAGGGACCGATGGTGCCCCTTGTCTCCTTAGGTGGGCAGGGCACCTTCCACTGGGCTCCACGCTCTACTCAGCCATCATTCTTGGTGCTCGCTCCCCGAGAGCCTCTCCGTTGGAGTCATCTCTAGGGTTAGGCTCTTTCCAAGGCACTTGTGTCTCCACTGGCACCTGCTTGGCCCACGGAGAAAGCCCAGGGTCCTTCCCCGGCCACACTCTGGATGCACAGCTTGGTCTTGGCTCTGCACAAGGCAGCTGTGACTAGCCTCTTGATCATCGTTGCAGGTCACAGACAGGAACCATCCCTGTATCACCTGAATGCCGAGAGTCCTCGTGCAACTTCAAGTGGTTCTCTCCTGAGCTCTCCTTGGCTTGAGCTCATGGTGCTGGTGATGGGCTCAGAGAAGCTCCCGTGCGGAGGGCAGGACCTGCACGTCTCTCTGACAGCTGTCTCCTGGGACACCTTCACTCCCCACACCTTCCGACTCTCCTGGTCTCTTGTCCATAGAGCGAAGGTGGATGGTGGACTGCGAGCTGCCCAAGGTTGGGGCACCTCATAGCAAGTTCTGCACGGGGTCAGACACATCTCTGAAACAGTGCTGTCCCACAGAAATATAGTGCCAGCCACACGTGTAACTAAAATGTTCTATCAGCCACATTAAAGATGCAAAAAGAAACAGGCAAAATTAATTTTCATAATATATTTAGTCCAATGTATAAAAAATGCTGTCACTTCTACATGTAATCGATATAAGCAGTTATTAATGAGACATTGTTTTAAGAGTTCATGCTCCATCTGACCCCTAGTGCCTGTTGTATACTTACATGTCTCAAGTGCTCAATTAGCCATTTGTTTACCAACTGTATGTGGCTAGCGGCTACCATAGTGGACAACACCACTTTAGACTAAAGAGGGAGAGGGGCTTGTCTTCTATCCCTCTCCACTGTGAGAACTGAGACGATTTGGTTGAGCTGTATGATGCATTCCAACCAGTATGTGGAGAACCAGGGCTCAAATGCTGGTCTTCTGTCCTCAAGTTCAGTATCGTGGTTGGTTGGTTGGTTGGTTGGTGGTTGTTGGTGTTGTTGCACACCGTCATGCTGTTCAAACAGAAATGGCTGTACCTTGTTCGTGGTGACTCAGTAGCTGAAGGCGAATCTGGAGCTAAGAAGCTTAGAGAGCTAGAGAGCAGGGCACTGGCTTCCCGGCGCAGGCCCTGCAGCGTGAGTGACCAGCGCGTGGTGATGCCAGCATGGAAAATGGTGATGCTGAGGAAGGAAGAGTTTTCTCTCTTCTGTGGGGCACATTTGGGAGAGGATGCCAGCTCAAGACGGGCCCCAATCTCCCTGGTCTGCTTGGGCAGAAGGTGGGCCCGGCTGCTGGGTTCTGTGACAGATGCCAGCAAGAGCAAAGACATCACTTGGGGAGAGGACTCTGCTGGAGTGTCTGGAGAATCCCAGAAACACACCCCTGGAGCCAGGATGGTCTTCACTGGCACTGGGAGACTGCGAGGGCACACTTGATAGCTTCTTTCTAAAAAGTGACTAGTGAATAATAGTTGACACTGCCTTATTTATTACAAAGCGGAAATGTCTTGTGACCTTTCTGTGTGCCCCGTAATTTAATTGATCTCATACATCAGAATTCAGATCATGAATGACTGACAGTATTTTTGTCAGACAGTCCTGATTTAAGTAAGAGTGACTCATGTGGTTAAATAAATATGATGGTTTTTTTTGAAATTTTGGTAGCAAATTCCAGTTTGGTAAATGCTGTCATGTTTTCCCCTTCTATAGTTATGATTGGACTTAACTAAAAATGTCACACCTTTCACACGAATGGTGAATGCCATCTCAAAACCTGTTGGAGAATGGCTTTATATTTAGATTCTTATAACTAGTTGTAAGAATATGTTTTAAATACTGGGGGAGTCTCTTCACTGTCTCAGAACCAAGCAAGATACATTTGTGTCCAGTTTGTGTTCATTAACCTGTTAAAGGCAAGAGCTGAAGATAGGTATCAATGTCTACTTTGTACTGTGGTCGCTTATTTAAGATTTATTGATTTATTTGAAAAGCAGAGTTACAGAGGAAGATGGCGACAGAGAGATTGAGATCTTTCATCACTGACTCACTCCCCATATGGCCACAACCACTGGGGCTGGGCCAGGCTGAAGGCAGGAGCCAGTAACTCCATCCAGATCTCCCACGTTGGTGGCAGGGGCCCAGGTACTTGGGCCATCTTCCACTGCTTTTCCAGGCCAATTAGCAGGGAACTGGATTAGAAGTGGAGCAGCTGGGACCTGAACCTGCAGTCGTGTGGGATGCCAGCTTTGCAGGAGGCAGCTTAACCCACTGCGCCACAACACTGGCCCCTTTATTTTTGATCATAACTATTTTATCATAACCAATTATAATTTCCTACATCTAAAATGCCGCCTTTTACTTATTGAATTTTAATGTAGTTGATGAATATCAAGCAAAGAGTGCTTAACAGTTCTTGCATTTTATAGATGATCTATAAAGTCAGATGCTTTGAAAGTCCGCGTGCAAGCTGGAGTGACAAGTTACACTTCACTTCTGAATTCTCTACTATCTTAGGCTAAGCTGTAGTTCAGGATTATCTATAAACAGCTATTCAGAAACACGTAAAATTGAGGAACTACTTTAAATTTGTGAGTAGTGCTTTTGCCAACTCAGAAGGACTAAAATAGAGGAGGTACACCATCAGGACAAATTTTTAAACTTTGTGATCATAAGACTTAAGACAATTAAAAACGGAATAGTGGATCCTAGGGGAAATTTACCACAGAGACATTTGTGTGAGTTGTTTGAGATTCTGCAATGGCCCCGAAGTGACTTGTCCCTGGACTGTGGGCTAGAGAGAGCAGGTGCCCAGGGGGCCAGGCACGCCTCACCGAGAGCATCGCGTGCTGCAGAGGTGGTGTGGCAGTGCCGGCTCGGAGCCCCTTCCTGGCCGTCGGTCATCTGGCCTGCACCGGAGCTGCCGGGCGGAGGAAGCACCGATGCTCAACGGTACAGAGAGGAGCAAAGCAGCGAAGTGAAAACTGTCTCCTCTGGACTTGGGGCAGAGAAGAAACAGTCAGACGGGCTCTGTGTCCACCGGGATGCGGACCCAGTGGAGTCTTCCTTTGCGTACACGATCAACAACTGTGTTGAATTGCCGTGCGGTCATTAAAGCTGCCTTAGAGAAGGGAAGTCGGAGGAGAGCGCAGCTGGCTTCCTGAGAGGAGCCTTCTAGTGCCCCTGCCTCTCCTCGGGGGTTCCTCCCAGGATCTCCAGGGGGGCCTGGAACTGCAGATAACACCCAGCTCTGTTTGTGTGCACACCGTGGTTTTCCACTGCGTACATACATACCTATGAAAATGTTTCACATGGCCAGCGCTGCGGCTCACTAGGCTAATCCTCCGCCTGCGGCGCCGGCACCCCAGGTTCTAGTCCCAGTTGGGGCGCCGGATTCTGTCCCGGTTGCCCCTCTTCCAGGCCAGCTCTCTGCTGTGGCCCGGGAGTGCAGTGGAGGATGGCCCAAGTGCTTGGGCCCTGCACCCCATGGGAGACCAGGAGAAGCACCTGGCTCCTGGCTTTGGATCTGCACAGCATGCTGGCCGCAATGCACCGGCCATAGCGGCCACTTGGGGAATGAACCAACGGGAATAGGAAGACCTTTCTCTCTGTCTCTCTCTCTCTCTCTCTCACTGTCTAACTCTGCCTGTCAAAAAAAAAAAAAAAAAAAAAAGAAAATTTTCATATAAATTAGACACAAGATTAGCAACAGTAATAATATAGAACAGTGAGAACAATGAACCAGAATAAGGGTTTTTTAGAACTTACAAACTGTTTGTTTCTGCAATTTCCCTGTAATATTTTTGGCCCACAGTCGACTGTGGGTAATGAGTGGGAGTGCAGGTGCTACTGCTGTGTCTTTCGAAGGCCGTGTTTAAGAAGGAACCAAGGGCCACACCTGAAATCACCATCTTTGACAGTAGCTGTTAACAA
This sequence comes from Oryctolagus cuniculus, assembly GCF_964237555.1. NCBI lineage: Eukaryota > Metazoa > Chordata > Mammalia > Lagomorpha > Leporidae > Oryctolagus > Oryctolagus cuniculus. The sequence goes on along the minus strand of NC_091434.1, from coordinate 182,674,287 downwards.
GGGCCTTGCTAAGTGTACTTAGACCTTGTACAAACAACCCAGCTCACTCCAGGTGAGTTATGCAAAAGTACACATTCTCACTGTAGAAAAGAACAAACAAGACTCCAAAGGTCAGATCCGGAAGGGTCCCTGTTAACACCTGCTCTACGTGGGTACACAGGGGTGCACATGTACCAGGGGTCTTCAAAATGTTCATGAACAAAAGGGAGTTAAAAGATAAGTTATTGTGATGCAAAACATTTTTTAAATCCATGCATGATTTTTTCATAATATACATTTTCCATTAAATTTTTGAAAGCCACTTGTGTGCATGGATTTTGAATTATTTCACACCTAGATAAACCTATCTTTACTCCATTTTTCACAAAGATTTTGAAGTTTCCTCATATATCTGCAGTATAGGAATTATATAAAATATGTAGATCTGTATGTTATTTTTAATTTACCATTCTATCATGAACGCTTGCCATGTCATTGACATTCCTCAGAAGAAGAATTCTGATAGTTGAGTAATATTCCATTACATTTGATTGAATGCTAAGTTCTCTTCTGGGGTTTGAGGGGGTATGGGATACGGAGCACATCGAGGAATGAAAGAGGGTGTGGATGGGCCAAGACCCTGGCCCAGAGCTGCCTCTGAGGGCTGTGTGACCTTGGCCAACCGAAAGCCACTTGACTCAGTTTCCAAAGTGAGAAAAATGACACCTCCTTCCAGAGCCATCAGGAGGATGAACTGGCTTCTTAGGTCAGCTGCCTGGACACAGCCAATGGCCGCTCAGTACCAGTTCCTATTGTCCGTCCCTTACCTAGGCTTTTCGAGTTCTTGGCCACGAGTGAGTTCTGAGGCCCTGCTGTGGTTTCCTGGCCTGCAGAGCAGTCTGGAAGCCGCCCGGGTGTCTGGAAGCTCCCATCTCTGGTTGCTTCCAGGGACACACTCGCCCAGCAGCCCTGCGTTTTGTACTTTGCTCTTAGGACAGCTGAGAAAGGTTAGCTTCTCTTGGGCGGAGAGACGGATCCCGGCGGTTCAGCTGCTCCCGGGTAGGCAGACAGCCAGGGAGCAGAGCCCCGGCGCCAGGTGCACCTGGCTGGCTGACCTGGGTTTCCTCCTCATTGCCTTCCGCGAGCCCTGCTGACGGCTTGGCAGCAGGGAGAGCAGCCGTTCTCGGGGTTTTTTGGTTCTGTGATTTTCCCCCGCTCTTTCTTCTCTTCAGGCACTTGCTGTCGCTGCTGACCTAGCTTCCCTCAGCTGAGTACAAATTTTGCAATTTGCCTTCCATTGTTTTGACAATGGAGGTGATTTGTATATGGCAGCCTCCCATAATATCCCTATTTATGGCAGCTGTCTAATCCGGAGGAGGAAGCCTGGGGCCTGTCTTCTGACCCAGAAAGCACTTCCTCCCCCTCACTGTCTCCTCTGGACTTGGGGCAGAGAAGAAACAGTCAGACGGGCTCTGTGTCCACTGGGATGCGGACCCAGTGCCTTCTTCCTTTGCATATTGTCAACAACTGTGTTGAATTGCCATGTGATCATTAATGCTGCCTTAGAGAAGGGAAGTCAGGGAGCGAGCAGCTGGCTTCCTGTGGAGATGGCCCAGAGGCGGTCAGGTGGGTCTAATTGTGAAGGTACAGCCTCTTCACCCCGCAGTATTCCACGGTGTGCAGGGCTTTTGCATTGTACCCATGTGGCATCCTGATCTCAGGGAGCAAATATTTGTCGAACACCTGCTTATGTCAGGCAACACACTGGGGAAGACAGAATAAACCAGACACAAATGCAGCCTTGAACCAGCTCCAATGTATCGGAGGGAGAGAGACACCAACAAATAATTATAATAAAATGCGGCAGTGATACCAACCAAGAGCTGCAGGAGCCCTGAGGACCCGATGCACCTGCCTGCCCAGGACCGCTGTCAGCTCCCCGGGGACGTTGGCTCTGAAGGGAAATCTGCAGGGGTGACCAGACCCCTTCCAGACGAGCATGCGGGGCGCATGCTGGCAGAGAGCACAGGGCTGAGATCCGGGAGGGAGGGAGGGGCCTGCCGCTTGTTCAGCCTGGGGGGAGGGAGACACAGGGACCGGCAGGGAGCAGCAGTAGAGCCCCTCCTGGGCACTGTGTCATAGAAACCTGAGAACGGTTATTCTGTTTGCTCACAAAGGTGATCGCTTACATACAACTACAGTACCGCACTAAACCAGCTTGCACTGCAGTGCAAAGTCACAGGCAAAGCCTCCTGCTAGTGCTCCACGCGTCTGCTTCTTTAAAACCCAATCAGTGAGGTGCAGCCCTGCTCGGGTCTCTTCCTTCCAGATGCCTGTGGTGCTCAGCGCCGGAGCCCCGTGCTCGGGCAGGCAGCCTGGATGGCCACGGCGCCTCTGCTGTCGGCTGCTGCGGTCCCCAAGGGATAGCCTGCTTCCTCCCGGCAGGGTGCACGCACCTCAGTGTTAACAACTGGAAAAGTTAAGCCTCCCTAGGAGCCCCAAAGGCAGGGACACTTGATTAGGGACACTCCCCACCTGGTTCTGGGGCTCTTTCTGGGCCCACCCTGTGGCGACTGCAAGGGGCGTGGCACATTAGGGGCCTCCCATTTCTAGGTATGTGTATGCAGCCTGGCACCGTGCCATAACAGCAGGTTCACCGAGATGCACCGGCGTGCTCCAGCCTCCACGGCCGGGGCATGGAACAGGACAGCTTGTGGGGAGCAACCCGGACTAGACTGAGTTACTGGAATTAAGACTTATTCTATGCATCTGCTCCCCCACAATATGGCGCTGAGAAGGGAGAAACAGCTTCTACACAGCTGCCTCCAGTTCAACCAATAAACTTTAGGACCTACTCCTGATTGGAGGAGAGCAGCGTACTCGGCGTGTGGGTAGCAGAGTTGGGATTGGTGGAAAAGGACTATAAAGGAGGAGAGAGACAACATGCACCAGGAACATCTAAGAGGAACATCTATCTGAAGGAACACCTGTGCAGCCCCCGAGAGAGCCGGCGGTGTGCCGCTCCCCTGCGGAAGTGGGGAAAGTGGCCAGGGGGAACCGCCCTTCCACGGAGGTGGAAGGGTCGGGTCGGTAGCCAACCCGGGAAGAACCAGCAGCAAACCCGGGGAGGGCCGAGCAGACAAAAGAACAGCGCAGGGTCCTGTGTCGTTCCTCCACGAAGAGGGGGAGCGACAACAGCTGGTTCCCAGAACCGGCCCATCCATCCCCACCTGGGCCTCTGCTGATGGTTCCCCAGAATCAAAACCCCCACTTCACCCCGAGATGGCTGCTGGGCAGTCCTTGGTCGCTGCCCTTTGAGCCTGTGCTGAGCTGACCCCGCGGCTGGAACACGCACCGCGGACCCCCTCCTTGTGCTGTGCACTTCCGGGGCTGCCTGATCTTGGAGCTGGTCCTCACTCCTTGGCTGTGCCCTCCCGCCGCGGTGACCCTGACTGGGGACGGGCCGGTCAGTTTGTGAATGGATGCCCAGCTCCCGGGCAGTTCGCCCTCTGCCCGCCTGGTAGCCAGGGCTGTGTGCTCTCTCTGCATGGGCAGCAGAGGGCCGTGGCGAGGCTGGCCTCCCACTGCAGAGCCGCCCTGCAGGCCCCTCCCGCGGGGGCCATTCAGACCACAGGCTCGGTCCCGGCGTGAGCTGCACCCTCCCAGCAAGGGCTAAAGCCTACCTACTTCACCGTTTCTGGGGTTTGTTAATGAGAAAAAAAACTCCAATCACCATCACTTTTCTGTGCGAGGTCTTTAAAGAGCAAATAGAAGGGCATTCAGAGCCCTGTGAACATTTTCCTCCTCTGAGTGGTGTTTATTTAAATGTAGATATCCGGGTTGCCTGCACGGAGTTGCAAGCAATACCTTTCCATTTAAATGTTAATAGGAGTGTAAACTTCAAAATCAAAATTTTTCCAGGAGGGAGAACGCCTTACCTTCCCTCCTCCCTCCCTCATTGTCAACCTCCCTCTGCCCACGCCTTTCCACCTGCTGAATGAAATTCAAAAGAGTTGAGAAAGCACCTTCCTCATTTCAAAAACCAGGCCGGTCCAGGCCCCAGAGGTAGATGACGGACTCAACCCCAACGCCACGGGGAGGCTTGGCCTGCAGAGTCAGCCCCAGCCGTTCCCAAAGGGATTAACCGCAGACCAGCTCTGCGTAATATTTGCCCAAAGCCTCACTGTAGGTGAGGTGGGCTTTCCTTCCTCCTCCTTTTTCTTTTTCTAAAAAAGCAGGCAAAGATGGGGAAAATGCAAGCTTTGTAAGCTCCTGAGTACAGAATACTGCTGTGGGCAGGTACGGGGCACCCACAAAGACTTGAACAGGCAGCTGTTACTCCTGAGCAGAGGAGACTGACGCACAGGTTCATGCAGGCGGGCAGGGGCAGAGCCCTCTGCGTGAGGCCGGTCCACAGGCGGTGGCAGTGGGGGCTACAGGAAGTGCAAGCAAAAAGCAACGAAGATTTTTAAAGACAATGGAAATAATGTATTATAATGCCTTTAAGTTTAAATATGGAAGAGACAGGGGACCTTCAAAAATTTCATGGAAAATGCGTTTTATGGAAAGACTACGCAGGGGGCAGCACTGTGCCCTAGCAGTGCCAGCATCCCATATGGGCACTGGTTTGAGTCCCGGCTGCTTCTCTTCCTATCCAGCTCTTTTCCTATCCAGCTCTCTGCTGTGGCCTGGGAAAGCAGTGCAAGATGGGCCTAGTGCTTGGGCCCCTGCACCCATGTGGGAGATCCTGAAGAAGCTCCTGGCTCCTGGCTTCAGATCAGCTCAGCTCTAGCTGTTGCAGCCATTTGGGGAGTGAACCCGTGGACAGAAGACCTTTCTCTCTCTCCATCTCTCTGTCTATAACTCTCAAGTATATAAATAAATAAACTCTCAAGTAAATAAATAAATCTTTAAAAAAAAGAAAGATTATGCGTATATTCCAATTTTTTGCACCAAAATAATTTTTAAAAGATTCTTTATTTGTTTATTTGAGAGGTAGAGTTACAGAGAGAGAGAGAGAGAGAGAGAGGTCTTCCATCTGCTGGTTCACTGCCCAGATGGCTGCAGTGGCCAGAGCTGAGCTGATCTGAAGCCAGGATCCAGGAGCTTCTTCCAGGTCTCTCACACGGGTGCAGGGGCCCAAGGACTTGGGCCATCCTCTACTGCTTTCCCAGGCCACAGCAGAGAGCTGGATTGGAAGACTAGCAGCCAGGACTCGAACTGGTGCCCAAATGAGATTCTGGCGCTACAGGTGGAGGCTCAGGCTACTGTGCCACAGCACCGCCCTCTAAATTTATCTTTTGACTCCATTTTCCATGAACTTTTTGAAGTACCTGTGTCATGCCCTTCCCAAGGTCTCCGCAGAGCAGTGCGGCATTTGAATACGACCCCCAGGTGCATCTTCCTTTGCTTGCTTTCTCTCTCCCTCCTTCATCATTCATCTTTCATCTTTCTCTATCATTTCTTCCTGGTTTTTGCCCTGTTTTGTTTTGTGTGTTTTGTAAACCTCAAGTCTCTCTTAGAGCAGGCTAGGACCATTACTATATAAATTAGTACTGAATTCACAATGTAAGTTTCCTGGATTTTGACTCCACAATCTTGTCTCAGGGTATCGTTTGGTTCTTTAGTAGTTTTATTTCGTGCAGGCAGCGCCCTCCTGCTCTTCCCTCTCTGGGGCACCAATGAGAATTCGGGGTCTTTCTCCTCCCTGCGCAGGGTATTTCCCCGTGTTGTTTCCCACCGGGTTCCAGGCTTTCTGCAGGGACCTTGCGCGCTATCACAAGCAGAGCAGTGAGGAGCTGCGTGGGGACACGGGCGCGCTGGCTTGGCGTCCTCTGCCAAGTGGGCTGAGAGGCCCCTGATGCGCCTCCTCGTGGCGGGACCTCCAGGTCTGTCTGCTGTGTGCTCGTGCCAGGAAGTCTTCCCTCACTGCCCAGGCTGCTGGGCCAACTACTGGGCGCCGAGTCGGGAGGGCTGGGGCCCCATCCCACAGGCGCACCCAGCAGGTGACCTGTGCACAGTCAGCCGCCCGCCCGGATCAGGGTACGCAGCGCACAGCAGCCCGCCCCGCGGGCCCTCAGCGGAGGGGGCCGCCTTTCTCCCGAGTGCTCTGCTTTACACGCCCAGAGCCTGGGGAGAGGACTGTCTGAGCAAGAGGATCTAGGGATCTGGTTCCTTCTCAGATGACTTCCACCGAATCCTCGTGTCATCCGCCTTCCCTCTGCCTGATCCAAAGGGGCTGTTGGCACCACGCCAGCCTCCCATGGGAGCACCTGAGCGCTGGGTCTAGTCCCTGCTGCTGCTCTGCTTCCTGTCCAGCTCCCTCCAAACACACCTGGGAAGGCAGAGGAAGACGGCCCAAGGGCTTGGGTCCCTGCCGCCCATGTGGGAGAGCCGGATGCAGTTCCAGGCTCCTGGCTTCCTCCTGGCCCAGCCGCAGCTCTTGCGAGCATTTGGAGACTGAGCAGCAGGTGGGAGATCTCCCTGTCTCTCCCGCTCTCTCTGTAACTCTGCCTTTCAGATAAAATAATAAATCCTTAAAAACAAGACAGAGGGACCTGTTGGTGCCACCTGGTAAACCTCTGGGCGCCTCTCCAGGGTGGCTCCAGTTCTGGCCTCCGCGCGGTGGGCTCGGCAGCCCCCAGGCTGTTGTGGGTGCCATCATTGTCCGCTTCCTGCGTTTCCCCATGCCGTGGGCTTCTGTCCCTGGGAACAGTCTCAGCCACACTCTGCCTTCGTGTTGGAGGAAGAAATGCTGGAGACATTTCTTCAGTCGCCCGATAACCAGTGTTTTCTCACGTAACTCGGCAGTGCAGCTCATTCTTCTTGCTGGTTTGGAGGCCGTCATCAATGATGTGCCTCCTTGGATTTGCTTTCCCATCTATAAAACAGGGTGTTTGCTGTCACACCCGCCTTAAAGCGGTGCAGCTCCGCTGGTTACCCCAGGGGTGTACAGACAGAGCAGCCAGCTGTCCACGCGCACCCCGGCAAATCCAGGTGCGCAGGTGGTGGGAAGATCAGCCTCAATGCACAGGCAGCACTTCTGCATCTCACACCTGTTTCCAGATCAACAGCTTAGCCCAAGCCTCAGCCTGTGAGGACGAAGTCCTCGCCGACAGCCAGGTGTCCTTCATCCGTGCTGGAGCCAGAGGACTGAGGTCTGTCTGCCTTGGAACGTTCTGGAGCTCCATTGCTCCCTCCACTTCCTTTCTGCCTTTCCCCCTTTTCCTTCGAAGCGAAACACTTTGCTCTCGTCCCCCAAGCAGCCACCAGGCTCCTCTCTGGTTTGCGTTTTCCTGCCCAGCCCACTTCCCCGCCCAGGCTCGGTGGCCCATTACCCACGAGGTCCCCTGGCAACAGCTTTGCTGCGGAGCCCAGCAGGGGACTGCAGGCCTTCTCCTGAGCTAGGCCAAGAGAGAGTCAGGCCTGCGGCAGGGAGGGGCGGGGTCTCCTCTAGAAGGAAGGGGCCCGGGAGAGCACGGTGCCCGCGCTGAACACTCCCTGAGCGGGTGGCAGACCCTCCTCCAGAGAAACCCCCTGGCTCTGACAGCAGACTGGCCTCTCTCCCGCTTCCTGCCACCTCCTGGCTCCTGAAGACAGGCAGAGTAGAAGCATCAGGGGCAAAGGGTGTCCACTTCCGGGAATGAATCCAGGTGGACCCCAGGTCCCTGGGGCGGGGGGAGAGGGATGTATCCACGGAGGGGTGGCTCGGGCCCCTTCACTCGAGTTCCTGGCCGTGGTGAAGGAGCGCAGAGGGTGGTGGCAGTGGAGAGTGTGTGGAGAGGGGGGCAGGGCAGCCATAGGTGGTTCAACAGGAAGTGGCCTCAGGCCCAGGACGGGGTGGGAGGGAGATCAGAGGCCTGGCTGATGAGTCCTATTGTAACCAAATGCTGACGCGTTTGGGGATGGGGGCCGTCGGTACAGTGCTGCGTGACTGTGAGGCGTCCTTGGCTGCCGGTGCCGGGACTGCGAAGGGCGTGTCTTCTGCCTGACCAGGGCCGGCACGCGGCGCTGAGTTCTGCCTCTGCTGCTGTGGCTTCCTCTGCGGCCCCTCCTCACCAGAAGGCCGGGTGCTCCCCTGTGCCCGCCCCGCCTGCTCCCCAGCCAGCCGGGTGCTCCCCTGTGCCCGCCCTGCCTGCTCCCCAGCCGGGTGCTCCCCCTGTGCCCCGCCCTGCCTGCTCCCCAGCCGGGTGCTCCCCCTGTGCCCCGCCCTGCCTGCTCCCCAGCTGGGTGCTCCCCCTGTGCCCCGCCTGCTCCCCAGCCAGCCGGGTGCTCCCCTGTGCCCTGCCTCTCCCCAGCCGGGTGCTCCCCTGTGCCCTGCCTCTCCCCAGCCGGGTGCTCCCCCTGTGCCCCGCCCCCCGCCCTGCCTGCTCCCCAGCCGGGTGCTCCCCCTGTGCCCGCCCTGCCTGCTCCCCAGCCAGGTGCTCCCCCTGTGCCCGCCCTGCCTGTTCCCCAGCCAGCCGGGTGCTCCCCTGTGCCCGCCCTGCCTGCTCCCCAGCCGGGTGCTCCCCCTGTGCCCTGTCTGCTCCCCAGCCAGGTGCTCCCCCTGTGCCCTGCCTGCTCCCCAGCCAGCCGGGTGCTCCCCCTGTGCCCTGCCTCTCCCCAGCCGGGTGCTCCCCCTGTGCCCGCCCTGCCTGCTCCCCAGCCAGGTGCTCCCCCTGTGCCCGCCCTGCCTGTTCCCCAGCCAGCCGGGTGCTCCCCTGTGCCCGCCCTGCCTGCTCCCCAGCCAGCCGGGTGCTCCCCCTGTGCCCTGTCTGCTCCCCAGCCGGGTGCTCCCCCTGTGCCCCGCCCTGCCTGCTCCCCAGCCGGGTGCTCCCCCTGTGCCCACCCTGCCTGCTCCCCAGCCAGGTGCTCCCCCTGTGCCCGCCCCGCCTGCTCCCCAGCCAGCCGGGTGCTCCCCCTGTGCCCTGCCCCCCGCCCTGCCTGCTCCCCAGCCGGGTGCTCCCCCTGTGCCCACCCTGCCTGCTCCCCAGCCAGGTGCTCCCCCTGTGCCCGCCCCGCCTGCTCCCCAGCCAGCCGGGTGCTCCCCCTGTGCCCTGACCCCCGCCCTGCCTGCTCCCCAGCCGGGTGCTCCCCCTGTGCCCTGCCTACTCCCCAGCCGGGTGCTCCCCCTGTGCCCTGCCTGCTCCCCAGCCGGGTGCTCCCCCTGTGCCCTGCCTGCTCCCCAGCCGGGTGCTCCCCCTGTGCCCCGCCCTGCCTGCTCCCCAGCCGGGTGCTCCCCTGTGCCCGCCCTGCCTGCTCCCCAGCCAGGTGCTCCCCCTGTGCCCCCCACCCTGCCTGCTCCCCAGCCAGCCGGGTGCTCCCCTGTGCCCTGCCTGCTCCCCAGCCGGGTGCTCCCCCTGTGCCCTGTCTGCTCCCCAGCCGGGTGCTCCTCCTGTGCCCTGCCCCCCGCCCTGCCTGCTCCCCAGCCGCGCAGGGGCGGGCTGTCTCACTGAGCTGCAATGTGGGGATAAGGGTAAAGCACCAGATCCTGCCATGGGTTGCAAGCCAGACGGTGCCTAGGATGCTTTTGCATGGTTCCCATTAGGCGTGGCCAGAGCGAGAGAGGAGCCAAGGGCCCACCAGTCGTGCAGACGCTGGGGAGGTGATGCACGGAGAAACCGGGGGGCATCCATTTCTCAGGGGTGAGAAGAGACTGAGCCGCGGCTGCTGTGCTCGCCTGGGGTGTCCACATGGCGTCCCCTCCACCCCTCCCTTCAGAGAGAATGCCGTGGGGTCCTCTAGGCTGGCCGGCACTACCCCAGGGGAACACACACCCTGCGGAGAGGCCAGGCTCATTCTTTGCTCCTGGGTGCTCGGTGCGGGGGTACTGGGTGCTGTTTGGGCTGGTGCACAGGTTCTGCTGTAGGTGGGTGGAGAGGGGCCCGGGAGCTGCCCGTGGGTGCTGGGCAGGGTGGAAGGCGTGGACAGCGTGGCCTGGGGAGGGAGGAAGGCCATGATGCAGGGAAGGAGTGCAGCATGGGAAGTGATCCCAGAGGAGATGGGGGGGTATGAGGGGGAGCAGCTCTGGCGGCTTCTGGGCTCCAAGGACAGGGGTGGGCGCAGGGGAGGAAGCCGAGCCCAGCAGGGTGCTGAGTGGCGGCTGAGACGAGGCAGCAGCTCTGCCTCTCCCTTCTGCTGAAAATGCTGCCTTTCTAGACAGGCCTCTCCCCCCGAACCACCCGGCTTTGCCGTCAGGGAAGGGCTGGTGTGGAGGCACTCAGGGGTCTGCTCCAGGGGCTCACCTGGGAGCAGGAAGGGTGGCTCCTCACCCTGCAGCCTCACAGGCAGGAAAACCCACTCGCTGGGGGGCACAGAGCACCAAGGCCTCCTCCCCCCAAGCCGGCAGCCATCTCCCACACACAGGGGAGGGTGTTCGTGGCAGGTGCACTGGTTAGGAACCGGGTTCAGTTCCCCACTCTCCCCCTTCTATTGCCCTTGAGCAAGCAGCTCCATTTGCAAGCAGGGAGGAGGTTGTGTTAGGGGCACTGGGGGACCTCACCCTGCCTGGCACTCAGGAACGTGAAGAGATGACAGCTGCACCCCAGCGCCCTCTCCTGGGGCGGGAGCCAGGCTGTGCTGGCGAGTGTGTGCACACAGGGCAGCCTCCACGGGGGTCTCTCTCTGCACAGGACCCTCGCTCGTTGTGCAAGCCTGCCTGAGATGGGAGAGCCGCTCCCTGCCCCCGTAGCCCCCTCAGCCCTGAGGCCCAGGCCCCGGTGCTGACTGCTGCCTGTCTGGTTCCCCACAGACCTGCGCAGAATGACGGCCGGCTTCATGGGCATGGCGGTGGCCATCATCCTGTTCGGCTGGATCATCGGCGTGCTGGGCTGCTGCTGGGACAGAGGCCTTATGCAGTATGTCGCGGGGCTCCTCTTCCTCATGGGAGGTAAGGCCTCGGGTTTGCAGGGCTGGGTGGGGTGGGAAAGGCCGGGCGAAGGGCAAGAGGGCACGGCAGATGACCATGGCGTGGCTGGGCTCTTTCTCCAACATCCTCTGAGTCCCTCTGAGCTCCTGCCACTGTCCCAGCTGTTGGGGATGCAGATCTGGGGGGATCTGACTGCCCGATACGGAAGGGAGACGCTTGTCAGAGTGATGATGGGCCTGTATTCTGGTAGATGGAGATCACAAACCCGGACAGTGCCCACGGGATGCAGGAAGGTGGTCTGCCTGCACCGGGTCCCCTGCAGAAGCCTAACCTTCACCCTTGACTTACGGGCCCTAGTGCCTCTCCCGTTTCAGCTAAGGCATCCCAAACGAAGACAATGGCACAGGGCTCTGCCTCCCTGCCTCCCTCTGCTCCTGCCGGTGCCATGGAGCCAATCCAGGGTCCCCTCAGAGGGGTTGTCTGTCAGGAGGAGAACAGCGTGGGACAGAAGTAGAGCAGGGCTGGGCCTATTTGTGCCTCCGCTTTGCCAAAGAGCAGAAGTGTGCTGTGGTCTCAGTCCAGAGCTGTCCATCACAGCCTGGTCTAAACAGGGGATGGTAGATGCGAGAGTTAATTTTGTGGCGTGAGGTGGAGGGGGAATTGGGCGTGGGCAGAGTGGATCAGAAATATTGATGAACCTTACATAGGGAAGCAAGTGTCAGTTTGCCTGCAGGCCCCAGGGCGAACGCCCACCTCGGTCGCTTTTGTGAGTGCTGGGCAGAGGAGGGAGGTGGGAGTGGGCCGTGCCGACTCTTGGCCTGCCGGTGAAGTTGGGCAAAGGGAAGCTTGTTGCTCTGGGTGCACAGAGGGCCCTGGGGCACCGGCGAGCTCTGGGTGGCAGGAAGAGGGTCAGGCGGGGCTAGAAGGCCTGCGGGATTCCCTGGAAGCACAGCCTCTCTGTTCCGGAGATGGGCGTGGGCTTTCCACAGCGCCGTCACCCAGGCCCGCCACGTGCCGCCCTCAGAGAGTCAGGCTGCCCCTGCCAGAGCTGCCTCCCTTGGGATGACACAGGCTGTGGGGGAGGCACGGCACCGTGGGGACGCCCTGGCAGTTCTCCGGGACCAGCCTCGCTCACCTGCGCCCCCCTGGGGCCTCCCGCGAGGCCAGGCATCAAACCCGCCGCACATCTCACGCTGCATTCCAGCCCCGGAATCCTTTCTCTTCCCCGCGAGCCCCCCAGACTGGGCAGAGATAAAAGCGAAGCAGCCGTTTGTAGTGAGGGCTCTAAGACTCCTGGAAGCACAGACGGCCCCAGCCCAGCGCGGCTTTCCTGGGGCTGGAGAGACGTCTCTCAGGAGTCCACGGGAGGCTGAGCAAACAGGCCTCGGGCAGAACAGGAGTTGGGGCCTCAGCGCCTCCCTTTCATCGCCACCTCCTTCCTGCCATTCGTAGCTCCTGGGCACATTCTCCACTCCTGCCATTTGTAGCTCCTGGGCACGTTCTCCACTCCGCCCCTCTTCAGGCCCAGGCGCCGAGGCCCGGGCCTTCCGGCTCTGTACCCGCTTCCCTCCGGAACGCTTGGATCAGCTTCCAAAAGGAAAGAGAGAATGGGATTGGCTGCTTCATTTTTCTGGCCAGGCACACACAGCTGACCAGACGACAGCCAGGCCGGAAATGAGTGACAGCAGCTAGGCCAACAGCTGTGACTGCGCTGGGGCCAGTGGGTCACCGTCCACCCGCCTGAGACCTTGGGTGGGCTCGCTCCCAGGGGGACGGAGGGGCCGACCGTGAAGGGCAGAGGTGTCCGGAGTCCTGCCTTCTATTTTTAAAAATTGTTTATTTATTTGAAAGTCAGAGTTACATAGAGAGAGAAGGAGAGGCAGAGAGAGAGAGAGAGGTCTTCCATCCACTGGTTCACTCCCCAATTGGCTGCAATGGCTGGAGCTGTGCGGATCCGAAGCCAGGAGCCAGGAGCTTCCTCCAGGTCTCCCAGGTGGGCACAGGAGCCCAAGGACTTGGGCCATCTTCTACTGCTTTCCCAGGCCACAGCAGAGAGCTGGATCAGAAGAGGAGCAGCCAGCACTCGACTGCCGCCCATGTGGGATGCTGGTACTGCAGGCGGAGGCTTAGCCTATACACCGCAGTGCTGGCCCTAGTTTTCTCTCTCTCTCTTTAACTCTGGGCTTTTTAGGACTGTCTCCCAAATCCTCATGCAGCAAGACACAGAGCAGTGTTGCAATGGGGCCTTGGTCACTGCTGTGAGGGCAGGGCCTGGTCACCAAGGGGCCCAGGTGCATCTGCTCCTCTGCGATGTGCACTCGTTGTTGTTTTTTTCTAATTGTCAAGACCATCCTCTAGGATAAGGTGTTACCATCAAGACGAGCTCTGGGGAAGCTGCCACTCTGAGAGCTGGGTCTGACCCGGCGCCATCCAGATGGGAGCAAACTCATCTCCCCCGGGGGCCGTGCAGCCCCCTCCCGCTGGGAGCTCTGTGCCCTGTGTTCCTGGCTAAAGCTGTGTCCTGCAGGGGGCTGGGCAGGAAGAGGGGTCCGCGTACCTGGTGGTTCCCGCAGCCAGGCCCCAGCAGAAGGGGCTGGAGGCAGCGGAACTCCTTGCTGATTGCTGGCCTGCGGGGCTTTTTTGGAAGACGAAGCTTGGGGCTGCGAGAGCACACCCTTCATGTTCCAGTTAGAGTCCTTTCACCTGGGCCGGACACAGCCTCGGGAGTGCGGGAGCCCAGGCAGACCCGTGAGCTTGGTTCAGTTAGGAGCTAGGAAGGGAGCTGTCCTTCCCTGGCCCTGCTCAGCAGAGGGTTGAGGTGCCAACCCAGACCCCCTGTGTCAAAGAGACTTCTCAACACCACCCTCCCACAGCCTCACTGGTCCCTGCTGTCTTGGGATCAGGCTCCTGGGGTCGGCCACCCGAGAGCCACTTCCTAGACACAGCAAAGCCGTCACTCACTGGAACCCCAGCTATTTCCTGCAAGGTGGCACCCAAAGGCCTCACTGCCTTGTCGTCACCCAGGCTGGGGACCTCAGGGGTCTGCAGCTGGGCCCACACAGGTCACAGCTGCACACGGGACGAGCCAGTGGGGAGTACCAGCAGCATCGTCCGGAGCGGGCCGGGCCTGGGCAGGCTGGGCGGGCAGCGGGGGTGAGGGGGGCATGTTTGCAGTCAAGAGTCTGAAGACGGAGCTGCAGGTGGCTTCAGATGAAGCCACTGGGGCCGAAATAAACACGGGAGAGTTCCACTCTCCCCTCTCTGTCCCCATAGGAGGAGAGGTGGCCTGCACACGCTCACCCTGTTCCAGCTTCCACCATTTCCAGGTTAAAGAGAGGGCGTCCTGCACCCCGTGAGGGAGCTGACAGCAAATGGTGGAATGAACACTCCACACAGAGGAGGCGCTCCATTAAGCAGGGCAGCTTTGTCGGCCAGGAAGCTGAGGGTGGCAGGTGAGATCCAGCTGCCCTTTTGGCAAGGCCTCCTGGGGAGGATCTGGCCCAGGCTGGCACGGCACCATGTGGGTGCCAGCAACTGCCTTGGTGAGCCATCATTGGTGTTCAGAAGCTCAGGAACCAGATGACACACAGGAAAGACTGCATGGAGAGGGAGCCCGCGGCTGCTATGACCGCTGTGGTCCTCTAGGGACGCGCCTCGGAGCCACGGTGTGGGCATGGATCTCCAAGAAGAGCGCAGGCCCGCCCGTCAGGATCCCTCTCGCATGTGCTCCCACCCTCGAGAGACGAAGACACCTATCATCGCAGTCACACTCAAGGCCACGGCTCCACTGTCTTCCCTCCAGGCTCACACTGGAGCCGCCCCTGGCTGGCCCGACTTCACCCTTCACAGAACAGATGCGCGATTTTTAAAAGCTGGGACTCATGGGTGGCACTCGCTGGCTCTCAGATGGACTTCCAACAAAAGCCAAACCCCAGACCCTTCAGAAGCCCCGCGTACTCCGCTCGCTCACTTCTCTCCCTCCCCTACGCCGGCCCTCCTGTCCTGCGACACACGCGGTTTCCCTTCCAGGCCCTAGAGCTTTCCCTGAAACGTCCCAAGGCTGGCTCCTCCCACCCCCCAACTCCCAAAGGAGCTTCCTTCCCACCCCATTGAGTGAGGCCACCGAAGTGCGTTCACTGCTCTGAGAGATGTTGGTTGCTGTTGTATATTGGTTGATGTTTTAGCAGCTTAAACCAAAGCTCATTTACTGTCTCACAGATTCCTTGGATCAGAATCCCAGATACAGCTTAACTGGGTTTTCTGTTGAAGGCCTCACCAACCTGCAAAGTGTCAGCCTGGGCCTGGCCTCACCCGAGGGCTGAGATCCTCTTCCAGGATCCCAATGTTGTCGGCAGAATCCACTTCCTGGCAGGTGTAGAATTCGTGGAAGCCAGCTTAGCCAAGGCTGGCAAGGGGGAGAGCATTTGACCTCTGTCTCTCTCTCTCTCTCTCTCTCTCTCTCTCTCTCTCTCGATGCTATTTCTGAGAACAGTTTTCAATGACCAGAAAAGCTGATAGTAAGGAGGATCCCCACATTATCCTCTGAGCCAGCGCACAGTTTTTCTTATTACGATACCTTATTATGAATTACAGTCTATAGTGTCAGAGTCCTCTGGTTTTTTTTTAAGATTTATTTATTTATTTAAAAGGTGGAGTTACAGAGAGAGGGAAGTAGAGGATCTTCCATCCATCTTGGTCATCTGTAATAACCAAGGCTGGCCAGGTGGCCAGGTTGACCCAGGAGCCACCTCCAGGTCTCCCACATGGGTGCAGTGCTTGGACCATGTTCCATTGCCTTCCCAGGTGCGTTAGCAGGGAGCTGGATGGGAAGTGGAGCAGCCGGGACTCAAACTTGTGCCGATAAGGGATGCTGGTAATGCAGGTAGCAGCTTTACCCGCTAGGCCATGTTGTCAGCCCCAAGTCACCTACTTTTTACCTGTTCTAGGATCCCATCCAGGGGACCACATTGCATTCAGTTCTCTTCCTGGGCTCCTGTGGGCTGTGTCAGTTTCTCAAGCGTGCCTTGTTTCTGATGACCTTGGCAGTTTTACACAGTTCTGGGCAGGCATATTGGAGGCCACTCTGTTGGAACTTGTCTGGTGTTTTCTGGTGATTAGATTGGGTTATGGGTTTGGGAGGGAGCTCACAGAGGTCAGGTGCCATTCTGTCATATCATTTCATCGTGATTTATGAGTGTGGATGCTGACCTGGCCCTCTGGTGGGAAGCCGTGTTTGTCACATTTTCCCATTTCCACACTGTACTCTTTGTGGGGAAGGCACCACGGGCAGCCCTTGCTTGAGACCAGGATGGAGTGAGTATCTGCAAGACTGGTTTGGAATTAGTCTACATGGGAGATTTCTCTTTTCTCTCCCATTCATTATTTTGTTCAGTAGCTTATTTATGTCAGTGTAGACGTGGGCATATTTATTTTGCATTAAATCCAATACTGCTTTATTCTCTGGCTTCTCTTTTTTCAGCTTTGGTCCTTGGGAGTTCTTTGAGCTGGCTCCGTGCCCTGTGGCAAACCCCCATCAGTGCAGGGGTTCCGTTCCCTCTTCTGTTCGTTCATTCGAAGCTTGGTTTGGGGACTGCCTGGTGCTGCAGGCTCATCTTAATGCGTTTTCGGCCTCAGTCCTGGGAGCAGCCACTTCTCCAAGGAGCCCTGTTTGTTGCTGTTGGAGAATGGTAGCAGAAACCAGGATCCGGGTAGTATCTCCCGTGTTCCTAACATTTGGTGTCTGCTGATTGTCTAGTGAGCGCTGCGCGGAGATGCAAGATCTGTGAGCTCCAGAACCTGTCTGCTTTCACTAGTTTATTACGGAGTCGGGGATGGGGCCTGCACTGCACACACTGAAGAGCGAATCGCGTGCACCAGAGGGTTTGTTTTTGCCTTGACGGAGCGCTGATTATTCTAGAAAGTGTCCGAACTTGTTTTCCGTCCCTGTTCTGATCATCCCCCCTTCTGTGGGATTCCTTATCCCTTTAATACCTTTATTTGAACACCTGAGTTCTTTCTGCTTCTAAGAGAAAACCCCAGTCCCTGCTTTAGGAGTAGGGTAGGCGTTGTATAGGAATGAACGAAGCGCTTTCTGTCCTCAGCTGGACCCACAGAGAATCAGACATGGCATGGACTTCAGACACCATCCGCTGGCCTCCCCTGTGCTCCCGGTCCCAGTGGTCATGTCAGCTGTGCTAGTTCGCCCACATAGTAGGTGGTGATGATGGGGCTGGCGCTCGGCCCGAGACCCACGCCTGGGTCCGTGCGGTGCGTCCTGCTGCCTTGCTCTCGGCACCCTGGCCACTCGCTGCTGCCCGCACTGCCAAGGTGTGGGTCCAGGATGCTGAGGAGCTGTCAGCGCCGCCGTTCTCTCTGCTGCCCTCCCTCCCCAGAGCACAGAGGGCCACAGAAAAGAGGTGGTGACAGACTGAGGGCATGGGTGTGATGAGCAAGGAAACCGTCCGAGTTCCTTTTTCTACCACCTGTGGTCACGTGGCCTCTGTGCCTCTCCAGTCAGTGCGGAGAATGAAGAGAACGCCCCAGAGCCGCCCAGGCTCTTACGTTTGAGCGATGGCAGTAACTTGCAAACCAATGATGTCAAATGCTTGGCATCTGAACTCACTCCACCAAGCTCCCCAAGACAGCACAGCTGTCGGATGAGCTCCAGACACCCTCTCCTGGTAGACAAACCCCCTGATAAAGGCCTACCAACCTGGAAACCCCTGAGTGTAAAGCGAAACGTACAAGACAATAGGTGTCTTTGCTGGACATGCTTCTAGGGACTCCTACAATGTAAACCAGTGCACAGCTTTCCTCATCAACCCTCCCTGTCCAGCCTCAACCCCACTGTTACTTCAGCTCCTGCCCTACTTAGAAACATGGCTACGGCTGTGTTTCTATAAGGCCAGGAGGCCCTATGCCCTAAATTTGATTACTCAAGGTCATGACTTATGGGTCAGACAGGGAGACATGGGTCAAAGGGCCACATACTATAGGTGTTCTGGGGGAGGGAGGATGAGTCCAGTAAGCCAGAGTCTGCATGATGCAAAGTTTACAGCAAGCCTTCAGTAAACCATGGCAGCTACTATTGCTCGTATACTCTAGGTGATGCCCCTTCTAACGGGCGGAGACATGTTGATAGTCTATCATGGCCAACCATGGGCAACTCTGGCGCAGAAACAATCGGATGACCTGCTAATCTGCTGTGTTTCTATGTGGGATTTCACTAAAACATCGTAACTACACTCCTGACCTTTTGTCTTACAGTCTTTCTTTCGGGGAGTCCTGAGCGGAGATTCACAAACGACTTTATGCCCTGGAGTGTGTGTTGCCCCTTGGAAGGTGCATATATGACTGTTTATTAGCATTTTATGAAACAAATCCTGGAGGGATGGATGATGTCGTAAAAGACATTTAGGGAAGTTGACACATTGTCAGAAGGATTGGGAAACAACACCCAGGCTCACCTAGTGGCCAGTGAGGGTCAGGGTCCAGCAGTCCAGTAGCCCAGGCAGCAAGAGGGTTTCATTTTCAGCATGAAGTTAGAATAGACCTAAAGGAGACCCACCACCCAAACAGATCTGGCCTTGTTAGAGACGTGGGCCCAGAGATGCCAGAAAGCAGCCGTGGCCCTGAAAACCCATAGCAGAAAGCCCCCGACCTGACCTTCCGATGTTCAACAAGGTGACAGCGTCATATTCCGTGAGTGGGGGGTGCTTTGCCGTTGAACTCCCAGATGGAAACGCTATGACACAGCAGACCCTGGAAGGAGATGACAAGAGTGTGGTTGGTGAAGGCGCGCAGGACAGCCTCTGTGGGCGGGGCTCCCCCATCTCTTGGATGTCCCCGTGAGCACTTGCCCCAGAGCTGCCTTCTGTCCCCTGCCTCCTGGCCAGTGGCTCTCCTTGTTCTGGGGCTGAGTCACCCGGCTCCAGGAGGGGATTCTGGTCATATCCTGGAGAACCAGCCCAGGCCCGGGGAGCCGTGGACTAGCCATGTGACATTGGGAGAGCTGCTTCCTGCCTCTCATGCCTTGCTTCAATTCTCCCATCAATTAGGGAGCTAAAAATAGGACCCAGTTCAAGCAGAACTGTGAGCGCTCACGATAACGCCTGGCATTGTTCTCTGTAAATTTTTAGATGTTATTAATTTAGCTACTGAGATATTTCTTTGCTTAATCACCACTTTCAATGTCACTCTGCTCTCAGGAGCCTCCGACATCAGTGGCAACAGCGCATAAACAAGATACACTCATGGGGATGAGACAGACGAGGTGCTCAGACGAATAACATCCCTGGGCAGTCACTACTCATTCACTCACTCACTTCATTCATTCATTCACTCAATAAATGCTGGTTGCTGTGTGTCCGACACTGTGGAAGCACTTGGGACACGTGAGGACTGAAGTCCTCTTGAAACTTACATTCAGTTTGACAGAGAGATGAAGAGCAAGCACCGTAACTATGTAGCACGTGTTGGGTGACAAGAACTATGGAGAAAAATGAACCGGGAAAGAGAGGGTGATGGGGGCGTCATTGTAGATGACGGGAAGCAAGGAAGGCCCCTCAGTGGTGGGGACGTTCTAGGTAGGGCGGTAGTCTGCCTCTAGGCAGGTGGTCGGCCACACGAGCCCAGGGCAGGCTCATGCCGTGCACAAGGAGCAGCGGGCACGGGGACCTGGGGGGAGGCGTCTGCTGGGTCTACACAAGTGGTGGTGGGAGCAGAGTGAGATGCGGCTGACACCAAAAGGTGGGCAGATCGTGAAGGGCCTCAGAGGCAGTGGTCAGGGGCATCAGTCCCGGTCGATTTCGGTTCTTCCCTGAGCAATCGTTGATTTGGGGAGGCTTGCATCTGGCCACCTTCCGGAGTACCTACAGCTGGAGCTTCTACAGGCTGCCACGCCCAGGGAGTGGGGTCCTGTGTCCATGCCCGGGGTTGGGGGCTGTCACGTGTCCCCTGAGGTATTACAGTGCCACACACCCAGGGGCATCCCTCCCCTCCAACCAGGGCCAGCTGCGTAATTAATTGCAAAATGAAAACTCAGGATTCCTTGTCAAACAGTCCTAAGAATCGCAAGATGGCAACGGCAGAGCATTAAAGCAAGCTGGCGCCTGGCCGGACCCCAGCCCATGAGGCAGCTCTGCTTCCCGCATGATCCCACACGGCAGCCCTGACCCAGGGCCCGGCAGCCTTGTGCTGCGGGATGACTCGTGCAGATCTTGAAAACAGGATCTCTCCCCTGCTCTGGTTGCGGCTCCCCTCCCCAACTCAGGCCGAGTCTGCTGTCGTTTATGGCATTGTTCTCCACAACTGTTTCGATGGTACTCTTTCAACTACGGGGATACTTGTTTTTTAAATAACCAGCTTCAGGGTCACTGTGCTCTATACTTGTCTGTGATGATGGGTACTCTCCCAGACGCACCTGCCCAGTGTAGAGTGGACTACCCAGATGCTGCAGACACAACCCGCAAGAAGACAAGGCGGAGCCAATTGCTCACTGTGGTATGGGAGAACGCTGTCTTGCAAAGCCTTAGCAGGGTCTCAGAGGAAGGGAGTAGGACCAGAATTGACTGAGGATGGGAGTTTTGTTTAAGACCACTGTTTCCACATGGGTATTTGATTACTGTTGGGTAAAAATAATGGCATACAATTGGGTGAGAACTCCAGTGACAGCCAGAATTGGAGCAAGGCAAAGTGAGGATTTTTTGAGGCAGGGGATTGGAAGACTCTGAGGGCATGCTGTCTGTTGGTACAACAATCAGTGTACATGTAGTGAACACTCAAACTTGGAGGGCACGCTGTCTGTTGGTGGAACCATCAGTGCACCTGTAGTGAACACCCAAATGTCGAGGGCACGCTGTCTGTTGGTGGAACCATCGGTGCACCTGTAGTGAATACCCAAACGTTGAGGGCACGCTGTCTGTTGGTGGAACCATTGGTGCACCTGTAGTGAACACCCAAATGTCGAGGGCACACTGTCTGTTGGTGGAACCATCGGTGCACCTGTAGTGAACACGCAAATGTCGAGGGCCCACTGTCTGTTGGTGGAACCATCGGTGCACCTGTAGTGAACACCCAAACGTCAAGGGCACGCTGTCTGTTGGTGGAACCATCGGTGCACCTGTAGTGAACACCCAAACGTCGAGGGCCCGCTGTCTGTTGGTGGAACCATCGGTGCACCTGTAGTGAACACCCAAACGTCGAGGGCATGCTGTCTGTTGGTGGAACCATCGGTGCACCTGTAGTGAACACCCAAACGTCGAGGGCACGCTGTCTGTTGGTGGAACCATCAGTGCACCTGTAGTGAACACCCAAACGTCGAGGGCACGCTGTCTGTTGGTGGAACCATCGGTGCACCTGTAGTGAATACCCAAACGTCGAGGGCACGCTGTCTGTTGGTGGAACCATCGGTGCACCTGTAGTGAACACCCAAATGTCGAGGGCACACTGTCTGTTGGTGGAACCATCGGTGCACCTGTAGTGAACACGCAAATGTCGAGGGCCCACTGTCTGTTGGTGGAACCATCGGTGCACCTGTAGTGAACACCCAAACGTCGAGGGCACGCTGTCTGTTGGTGGAACCATCGGTGCACCTGTAGTGAACACCCAAACGTCGAGGGCACGCTGTCTGTTGGTGGAACCATCGGTGCACCTGTAGTGAACACCCAAACGTTGAGGGCACGCTGTCTGTTGGTGGAACCATCGGTGCACCTGTAGTGAACACTCAAACCATTGCATGAGCAGGGAGACAGCAGAACAGCGAAGTCGTGTCCATGCAGACGGTGAGGCCTAGTTTAGGATTCAGGGAAGTCGTGTCCATGCAGACGGTGAGGCCTAGTTTAGGATTCAGGGAAGTCATGTCCATGCAGACGGTGAGGCCTAGTTTAGGATTCAGGGAAGTCGTGTCCATGCAGACGGTGAGGCCTAGTTTAGGATTCAGGGAAGTCGTGTTCATGCAGATGGTGAGGCCTAGTTTAGGATTCAGGGTCCAGGCCGGCGCCGCGGCTCACTAGGCTAATCCTCCGCCTA
Organism: Oryctolagus cuniculus; assembly: GCF_964237555.1. Lineage (NCBI taxonomy): Eukaryota > Metazoa > Chordata > Mammalia > Lagomorpha > Leporidae > Oryctolagus > Oryctolagus cuniculus. The sequence goes on along the minus strand of NC_091434.1, from coordinate 182,652,434 downwards.
GCGGCGCCAGCACACCGGGTTCTAGTCCCGGTCGGGGCGCCGGATTCTGTCCCGGTTGCCCCTCTTCCAGGCCAGCCCTCTGCTGTGGCCAGGGAGTGCAGTGGAGGATGGCCCAGGTGCTTGGGCCCTGCACCCCATGGGAGACCAGGAAAAGCACCTGGCTCCTGGCTCCTGCCATCGGATCAGCGCGCTGTGCCGGCCGCAGCGCGCCGGCCGCGGCGGCCAATGGAGGGTGAACCAACGGCAAAAGGAAGACCTTTCTCTCTGTCTCTCTCTCTCACTGTCCACTCTGCCTGTCAAAATAAAAAAAAAATAAATAAATAAAATAAAATAAAAAATAGGATTCAGGGTCCAGGCTGAGGACAACTTTGCCCTCCCTTCTCATGTAGGACACGTGGTTTCCTTACGGCTGTCCCAGCCGTCCTGCCTTCTCCAGTGCAGACTTGTCTGAATTGTTGAGTGAATCTGGTCCAGCCTTAGGTCTCCTCTTCTCAGCACCCACAGACCCTGTCTTCCCTCGGGTAGAACGGACCGCCCCACTGCTGGTTCAGGATCTGTGCGATGCTTCCATACTGCGGGCTGTCCACAAGCCGGGGCGGTGTGGGGGAAGGGCAGGTGGAAGGGGCCAAGAGCAGGGTGGCTGTGAGACTGCCTCCATGGCTGGGTGATGGTTGAGAAAGAACTCGTTCCTCCACCATGCCTTTCAGTGGAAATAGAAGGTGGTGGTGACTCTACAGTGCTTGATCACCATGGCAACTTAGGTAATTTCTGAGACAACTTCAAAAGCCTCCCTCCCCATGGCCCTGCTAGGTTATGCTGACAGACTTCCAAGCTTCAGAGAGAGAGAACTGGCCAGGCAGGCCCTGGACCTTAAGTCACAAAGCAAAGAAGAATGCTGGTTTCTGAAGCAAATGGAGAGAACCAACCCCCCTCGTTGGTAGAAAAGCTGCTCCCAGATGCAAGACGGGGAGGAGCAGGTGTGAGTGCGGAGAGACTCCCTCTCTCCTGTCCCCTGGCAGCAGGAGGTGATGATGGTGAGCAAGCTGAGAGTGGATGGGTTAAGATCATTTGGGGAGTGGTCAAATACCACCAGACCCAGAGTGGCCTGGGAGGAGGGCGTCTCTACCCTCTCGAGTCCCCTTGTCACCCCTACTACTTGAACAACTGAGATGTGCTGCCTCTTTGGGGCCTCAAAGTTAAGATAGACCAGGGCAGATCAGAACAGGTCAGACATAAGGGCCCCCTGCAATAGGCCGAGAGCGCATTGTTAGCAGGCACATTGGAGTACGCAAACACGAGTGGGGGGCCAGCTCCCTGTGGGTGCCAGAGATCTGGAGAACTGGCCCATGTGAGGGAGCTGGAGAGCAGGGCCTGGGAGAGACAGCTGCTGCCGTGCACAGCCAGGCCCACCTTGGGCCCACGGCAGCGCCTCTGTACCCCGCTGTGGGTGAAATGGGGGAAACCTAGAAGTGTGACCCTGCACAGGGCCCTCCAAGGCCTGGAGCAGCGTGGCTCTGGAGATGGGGTTCAGGGCATCTGTGGAGAGGGTTCGTGAGCGTGGCCCTGGAGGTGTACAGTGAGCCTATTCGGGAGGACACGCCACGTCATCCTACCAGAAGCTGGGCCCCTGGGGCGAGTACGTGCTGACTTGCGTCTCATCGCCACGTCTGGGAGATGACTGGAGGACAAGGCCCTGTGCAGTGCTGCTGTGCCTTCCTAAGAATCCTGCTCCCAAACCTGCTCTCCATGCAGAGATCCTGCCTTACAGGGTCCTGTGTCTTTTTTTTTTTTTTTTTTTTTTTTTTTTTACAGGCAGAGTGGACAGAGAGAGAGAGAGAGAGAGAGAGAGAGACAGAGAAAGGTCTTCCTTTTTGCCATTGGTTCACCTTCCAATGGCCTCCGTGGCCGGCACGCTGCGGCCGGTGCACCGTGCCTATCCGAAGGCAGGAGCCAGGTGCTTCTCCTGGTCTCCCATGGGGTGCAGGGCCCAAGCACTTGGGCCATCCTCCACTGCACTCCCGGGCCACAACATAGAGCTGGCCTGGAAGAGGGGCAACCAGGACAGAATCCAGTGCCCCGACCGGGACTAGAACCCGGTGTGCCGGCACCGCTAGGCGGAGGATTAGCCTAGTAAGCCACGGCGCCGGCCCGGTCCTGTGTCTTGACTCGGGGTTTGGAACATGCGCTCACCCTATCTGTCAGTACAGTGTTCAAGATGTGCTTATGGAAGACGTAGGGCCACGCTCACTTTAATGAGCCAATTGAACCTGCCCAGTGCTTGTGGTCATTCAGTGGATGGCCATTGTGTGTCCTGGGTGCTTTGTGCTCCATCCCTGCCTTGAACTTGCCCGTCGTCTCTCTAAAGAGGAAGCAAACACCTAGACCAGTTCATGTGATAAAGTAGCTGTTTTTCTTTCCATGACTGATGCATTTAAATGCAAAATATGAAAAAGAGTTCTGTGTATTTTCAACAGCAAGGAGGACTTTATCAGTCTACCCACCCAACATTCTTTGGAAAAGGAAAATGCTGGTCTCCCAAAAAGAATGGAAAGGGAATCATTTACGATCTGGGCAACACCTCACAGTTCCCAGAGGTTGAAAGGGAGGTGGGGTCTCATGTGACCTTCCAGCCCCCAGGGTGGGGGGCAGAGGGAGGAGAAGGTAGGCAGAGCGGCTGCACGGGCCGATGGCAGGCTCTGAGCGGGGTCATTTCCTGTCAGTTCCCAAGCAGCCCTCTAAGGCCGGCATGGACACCCTAGTTTTGTAGACAACCAGCTAGATCCAAAGAGCCATGAAACAAGCTTAGAGTCGTGCAGTTGAGTAAATGACAGCGCCCTAATCCCAAGTCTGCAGGCTCCTCCCACCTTCTCTGCCGGGTGGCGTCCCTGTGTCAGAAAGGAGAAAACCGACTGTGTTCATGGAACACCCCTTGGAGAGAAGGGATCGTGGTGTCTTTGGAGGTCTTACATTTTGACGTGTTCTGACACAAAGGCGTATCGTGGGGAAGGGGAATCGTCCTATCTTACAGCCGTGGTGCCGCCACTCTCTGCCTGTTGGAATCTGCTCACTGCCTGCCATTCAGAGGAAACTGGCCTCGTGGAGACCTGCTCACTGCTGGCTGATTCTCCTGTCCCCTGACCTTCCACGAAAGGGACTTGATCTTTGAAAATGTATCATTTTACTTGGAAGCAGAGAGAGAGAGGGAGGTAGACAGAAGTAGAAAGACAGATCTCCCATCTCTTGGTCCACTCTTCAGAGGCCTGCAACAGCCGGAGCTGGGCCCAAGCTGGAGTGAGGAGATGGGAACTCAGTCCAGGCCTCCCGTGTGGGTGGCAGGAACCCCATCACCAGAGCCTCACTCTGCCTCCCAGGGTCTGCGTTAGAGACTGGAGCCAAAACCAGGAATCAAACTCAGGAGCTCTGATAGGGATGGTGGGTGCCTTAACTATTAAGCCCAATGTGTCCTCCCTGTCACCTGACCTTGGACCCCCCCCTTCCTGACCTCCATCAGGTCACCTGTCTCCCTCTGTCCTGACATTTTCCTGTCTTGTACCTGTCACCCCCTCTTCCTGACCTCCATGAGGTTCACCTGTCTCCTCTGTCCTGACATGCTCCTGTCTTGTCCCTGTCACCTGACCTGTCACCCCCCTCCTGACCTCCCTGAGGTTCACCTGTCTCCTCTGTCCTGACATGCTCCTGTGCTGTCCTTGGTGACAACATACTCAGGACTTTTCCTTCTCTCTGTGCTTTCTCTGGGTTGCCCTTTGCTGTTCCTGTCAATGTTGGGCTGTCGAATGTTTTCTTTTTCCCTATAAACAAGTCCCCTTGTCAGCAGCACCCACCCTCGCAGTGATAATTGTCTCTGCATAGACACCTGGTACGTGTGTGTGAACATTCTTTCCAGACCTCCAGACTTGTGATTTTCGTTGTTTTTCAGGTAGCTCCACCCTTCTGGAATCTCAAACTTGACTTGAACTGGACTTGTCCTTTCTCTACCTATGTTACGCGTGTACTGTGTGTTTCTTGGACATTGCTAAATACCTGGTCCACTGTGGGCACCCAGTCAGTGCCAGCGCCTGTGCTTTCCCCAGCAAAACGAGCTTCCTCATTCCCTGAAAGACCAATCTGTCACTCAAGTCGTGTTCCACTTTCCCAGTTCACCCTCGCCTTTCCATCAACCGTCAACACCTGCCAGTACCTCCTCTGCAATATTCATCATGGCCCATTCATCTGTTTCTGTTCTCTAAGCTCCATCCGTGTCCTTGTTGTGACGGCAGTGGTTGGGGAGCCATCGAGCCTTTGCTGGAAATCTCTGTCCCACCGTTCAGCTGCCAACCTCTGAGCCTGCGTCTTCTCCTCTGTGAAATCGAGACGTTGCTGCCTACCCTGTAGGGTTGTTGTGCAGGAGAAATGAGAGAAGATGTAAGAAACATCTAGCAGATAACAGGCGTTCCATTAGTGTTCATTTCCCCACTTTCCAGTAACTTCATCGTTTTCAACATCCTACTTTTCTAAAATATGCTTATTGTCATGCTACTCCTCTGATGAGAAATAGTCTGTGGCTCTCTGTTGTCCACAGAATAAAGGCCGGTGTCCCCAGCTGGAGTTTCATGTCAGCCACGTGTCTTGTGTGCCACTCAGAGTGTGCCTGTTGTGTCTCCCTTCCTGCCTACCGAAGCTCTATGCTTTCCCTAAAGCTCAGCTTCCGGTAAGCATCTCCCAGAAACCTCTGAGCCATCTTAACTAACACCAGACTCCTCTCTGAACTCCGCCATCACTCCGTCCCGTGTTGACGGTACTTGGCTCACTGTGCCTATCTTGGAGAGCAAATTTCTGGGGACTTCCTACTCTCTGAGTGGAAACCGCCCCGTCGGCAGATGCCTTCCCGGTTGGGTACTCCAGCGCTGTTTTGTCTCCTTTATGTTAAACCTTAGCATGGTTTCTGATAATTGACTTCCTGGACCTGAGTCTTTTCTGCTGACATCACAGAAGCTAAAGTCACTGCTTCCTGCCGCCAATCATCTTTCAACTCGTTGGCGGCAACTCGATTGCTCTTAAGATTTTCCAACTCTGTGGATGTTGAGTTCCCCCTGTGTGGGAGAGCTCAGGACACACAAATGAAGACACGAGTGGTTCAGTGCTTCAGAGCCACCCGGGCAAGTGGTGGAGACGGGTGCTGGAGGCGCTCTGCTGAGTAGAGTGGCGGGCGAGTGGCGCTGCAGCCGAGGGCATTGCCGGTGCACGCGCGAGCGGAGCCTCCCTTTGCAGGGAGGCCAAAGACTTCAGGCAGACAGTGGAACGGAGTAAACTTGCCCGGTTCTCACCCTTGCCCTCCGAGGGCCTTTCATGTGCACCCATCAGGTGAGGCGGCTCCTGGACCCACAGTTCACAGCTTCTCGGAAGCAGAGTGTGGAGCCGCGTTGTTCACTCTGGTTTGGGGGTTCACACGCATCAGTACGTTTCTGTCTTTCTGCACCTCCATGTCACTGGGCTCTGCTGCGAGTGAAGCAGAACATTTCCTTTTACCTAAAAACAGTGCCCCAGCAGGTTTACACGGAGTTAGAATATAACTCCAGGATGCTAATCGACCCCCAGTTCTGGCCCCAAGCAGGAGGACATGCCAGTGGCCGTGCCCTTCCCGTCGCCACTCTAACAAAACCTGTGACCTTCTTCTCAAAGGCCCTACCTACCCTGTCCTCAGCCGGTTTATTGAGAGTAGAAGTTAATGAATATACCTACTCCGGCACTCTGGCCCAACTGTCTACGTCTTCAGACACATTCCATGGCGTCACACTCAGAGAACCCTGCAGCGAGGCTGGCTCAGGAAGGGTGCATGGCCCCTTTCCCCCGGTGTCCACACTCCCATTCGTTCAGACCCCACCAAGGCGAGGTTAGCAGAGGATGCCCAGTTCATGGGACCCAGCACCATCAAGGTGCCCACCCCTTGCTTGCCCTTCTGTGCGGTCAGCATTCCTGGGGCCAAGGCCCAAGCCCCAGACTGGCTTCCGGAGGCCAGTTGGAAGACCCTCTGCGTTGTTTCTTGGGCTCATGACTGTGTGTTCCCACCCTTAGGCAACTCTCCTGGTAAGTGAGCCTGGGGAGAAGCCTTGGTGAGGTCGACTGTGGCGGTCAAGCCACAGCTGCCACAGTGGCCTTGTCAGGACTCCAGCTGGTCTATTTCTTCCCAGCTACCTCCTTTCTGTGGCTGTCGCCTCGTTCGGGTTTGAATTCAGAAGCGAGCGGAAGCACAGGAGTGAGTAACTGTTTTCAAATCCCCAAGAGGGACGTAGAGCTGGAAGGGTTACCAGGTAGAGCCAGGAAGGCTGCAGAGGGGAGCTGCCAGGGACAGCGAGGACATCTTTGATGGACAGAGGTCAGTTCTGAGTCCCTTTGGGTCCTCTCCTGACCACCAGCTTCCTGTGCCCACTGGGTGTTGTTTCCGGTCTGTTGGGAAGCTGCCGAGGTTCTCATCGGAAGGCACGTCACCTTCTTAGCTTGACTGGTTTCCTTTGTTCCCCTCTGTGTCCTGCTACTCATGGGAAACTCCTACCCTCCAGCAGGGGTCGCCCTTCTACCTGACACACAGGATGGAGTTGTGTACAGGTGTCCTAGACTTCGGTCAAGAAGTCAGCAGCGAGATTTTATTAACTGGGCCTTGGACCTGAAGGGCAGCTGCACCTCCCTGGGCCCACACGGGACAGCGACGGGGCCTCTTCTCCCACCTTCACCAGCGCATAAATGAATCTTGTCTAAACATCCCTGTCTGTAGGGCCCCGCTGGGGAACAAGAGAACTCTGCTTCCCTGGATGTAGGTCCAGCTGGGGAGGCAATCCACATGCGCATGAAAGAATGGCAGTGAGAGACAATTTGACAGGGGGGTAGGAGGACACATGTTGGAATCCTGGGTCCAGAACTTCAGAGCTGTGACCTCAGGCAATTTACCCAACCTCTCTGTGCCTTGATTTCCTCTTGCAAACCTCGTTAGGATCCTTTGAGGCTTCAATGGGCTGATATTTATGAAGCACTTGCAATGATGCCTGGTAGATTATGAATTATATAATTATATTATTAATACTATAAAGCTGTGTGTGTGCCAGCGACCCATGAGTGAAGGTTATCACTATGAACAAGGGCCACCACGAGCTGACGAATGTCCCAGGCGGATGGGAGCAGGTGGCAGGCTCACCCGATCTTCTGGCTGGCACCCCAAGCTTCCTCTGCTAATTAACATGGCACTGGCTTGCCTCAGAGAGGGCAGAAGCCAGAGAGATTTCTCTCGGAGCCAATTTCTCTCAGACACTTAAACAGCTGGGTTCCAATCTTTCCACGTTTAAAATGAAGGCAATTTAGAAATTTAGAGCTGAACCCCATATGCACATTGAATGTCAAATAATGGCGTCTAATGATCTCAGCCTCCAGCCCTTCTGTTCATGTCAGGAGGTAAGGAGCAGTGTCTTCCTTCCAGGTGGCTCATGCTTGATGAGAGGAGTGACAGCTGGTTCCAGAAAAGGAGAGATTAGCACCTCCTTACTCCAATCCCGAGAGCCGCAGGGTCACTTAGGGGAAAAGGCGGAATCCAGTCCCACGCTGTATTTTGTGATGAGGGGCACGTGGCCCGGAGAGATGGAGTGTTCATCTGCTTTATGCGCAGGGATGAGACTAGAACTCAGGTCTTCCGACGCGTGGTGGCGTATCCTCGCCATTAAACCATCTCCCTGTATCCCACATTGCTAGCAGCAAGCTGGTGCAGGCTGAGCTGGTGAACGCCTGGGCCAGGAGAACCTCAGCACTGACTTCCAGCCCAGGAATCCAAATGTAACGATAGGTGTGTCCGTAGCAGACTTCCCGCCGGTGCCAGGGCACGATGTGGCTTTCTCTGCGGAAGTCTTGCGCAGTAGCCAGGACGTGGGATGACAGCAGCAACCAGGAAGCTGTGGGGACAGAGCCGCTCTGCGGGAGGTTTTGTCTTCCTTCAAGCGTCGTTCCTTACGAGGAAACCCGGGGCAAGATTGCCTTAGAATCTCTGCAAGGCTGCTCTGTGGACCATTGCCATCTGCAGAGAGAGAAGAGAGGAGAAGGCACAGGGCAGGAAGACGGCCCTCTCCACGCGGCTTTACTCTGCACGTGCCCCCTCACCCATTCCTTTGCCACAGCCCTCCTTCCCACTCGGTGCGGAGGCTTGTAGCAGATCGGCCCAACCTTGCATTCTGCAGAGTAGCAGCTGTCCAAGATCAGGCGGCAGGAGAGTGGGCTGTTATTTGCTTTCTTGGGGGATTTTTTTAATGAACGGAGGCAGTGGAAGCCAGTGGAGTGGCTGGATGTCGGATCCATTTCTGAGATCTTTTTCTGTAGTCACGGGATTCAAGGCTTTACAGCAAAACCAAATATTTGCTCTGGCACACTCTTTGAGAGCTTTGGCAAATTTCACTTGGGATTGCTATATGAACTCTATAATTTATTTGCTGTATGTATAAATACATATATATATATATATATATATTTATATGAATATAAAACTCTCATAGGAAACCCAAGAGATACAGAAGCCGTGGAAACTGAGGCTTGATTTCAGTGCTTCTGCCGAATCCATCCTTGCCTGCGGCGTGGCTTCCTCAGGGAAGAGGGTAGTGGGAGTATCTCAACCAAAACAAGAAAGAAAAGTGGGCTGGTGAGGTTAAAAATGAGAAACATGCAGCTCTTGCAGCATTTATTTTTTTAAATTTTTAAAGATTTATTTATTAAGACAGATTTACACACACACACACACACACACACAGAGAGAGAGAGAGAGAGAGAGAGAGAGAGAGAGAGAAATCTTCCATCCACTGGTTCACTCCCCAAATGGCAGCAACAGCCAGGGCTGGGCCAGGCTGAAGCCAGGAGCCAGGAGCTTCTTCTGGGTTGCCCACGTGGGTGCAGGAGTCCAAGCACTTGGGCCATCTTCCACTGCTTTCCCAGTCCATTAGCAGGGAGCTGGATCAGAAGAAGAGCAGCCAGGACTTGAACCAGCACCCATATGGGATGCCGGCACTGCAGACAGCAATTTAACCCACTATGCCACGATGCTGGCCCTATCTCGCAGCCATTTGATAGATAAATGTGTGGTGACTGACAGTGCTACCTCTGATCTAGAGAAACTAGGGTCAGAACCCCTTAGCATCCATAAAAGGTCCGGACATGGATATTTAATGCAGGATTCTTTGTAATACTGAAAACTTTGAAACAATGCAGTCATTTGCTAGTGGAGGAATAGGGGGTTTGGTACATATGTGCCATGTGATATACCTTATGCTGTTAAGACTTTATATATGGACATGGAATGTTATCAAAAGAATGCTAAGGGGCTGTCATTGTGGTGTAGCAGGTTAAGCCACCAACTGCAATGCCAGCATCCCACGTGTGCTCTGGTTCAGGTCCCAGCTGCTCTGCTTCTTTTTTTTTTTATTATTTATTTATTTATTTATTTATTTTTTGACAGACAGAGTAGACAGTGAGAGAGAGAGAGACAGAGAGAAAGGTCTTCCTTTGCCGTTGGTTCACCCTCCAATGGCCGCCGTGGCCGGTGCGCTGCGGCCGGTGCACTGCACTGATCTGAAGGCAGGAGCCAGGTGCTTCTCCTGGTCTCCCATGGGGTGCAGGGCCCAAGCACTTGGGCCATCCTCCACTGCACTCCTGGGCCATAGCAGAGAGCTGGCCTGGAAGAGGGGCAACCAGGACAGAATCTGGCACCCCGACCGGGACTAGAACCCGGTGTGCCGGCGCCACTAGGCAGAGGATTAGCCTCTTGAGCCACGGTGCCGGCCCTCCCAGCTGCTCCGCTTCTGATCCGCTCCCTGCTAATGGCCTCGGAAAGCAGCAGAAGATGGCCCAGTGCTTGGGCCCCTCTGCTCATACTGGAGACCCAGAAGAAGCTGCTGGCCCCTGGCTTTGGCCTGGCCCAGCCCTGGCTGTTGCAGCCATTTGGGAAGTAAACCAGCAGAGAGAAGACCTCTCCCTATCTCTCCATCTCGTCCTCTGTCTCTGTAATTCTTTCAAATAAACAAATAAACCTTTAAAAACAAAACACATTAGGTGATAAAAGCAAAAGCCTGAAGACTTAGTGTGATTCTGTAAGAAGTGAATCGTTGGGAACATAGAAAAAAACTGAGATAGTGCTCATCAAACTGTTGGCAGTGCCTGTCTTTTATTTTCCCCACAGTTATTTAATTTTTATTGTTTCACATTTCACCAGGGAAATCAGGGTGCAAACAGTGTTTCTTTCCCATCAGTGTATTAACCAGGGTGAGGGCCCTCGTTCCAGCCCACCGCGTGGTGCCCGGATGGCATGAGGGGACAGACATGCACTCTGGAGTTCCATTAAGAAAACTCACGTAGAGGGGAAACAGATTCAGAATGCTAGCGGGCGGCTGAGGGGCTTCCTCCCCAGTCGCAGTGGCCTTGCCCCAGGCCCATCTGGCCCCCTGGAAGCTCATGTTAAGCTCCCAAGGTCATAGAAGTGGCCACAGAGGACCGAGGACTAGGAGAGGCAGCTGGGTGTGACCAGGTCTATAGCCTGGCTGCCCGGAGTACAGCCAAGGGTGGGGCCGCACAGCAGACCAGAGCAGGGAATGCGACAGGACCTGCAGGGACCTGCGGGGAAGTTGTCACCGGCCTGATGGAGTTCCTGATGCTGAGCACGAGGTGGCCAGAGGGTCCCTCCATGGGGAGAAGCCACTAGAGCGAGACAGGAACAAGGGGACAGCCCATGGGAGCACTGGGGACCCTAGTGGGGAGAGTGACAGCATCCCTTCAAGTCCGGTGCCTGTTCCAAAACTGACCGTGACTCTGTCCCCCAATAACTTCTCAAAATTGTAATTGAGAAAAATCGTAAGGTGATGACATTTTTACAAAGATCCCCAACTCATATGACACATGATTGCTAGCACTTCTCTCTTTAAAAATAAAAAGTTTGATTTGTTTATTTGAAAGGACAACAGAGAGAGAGACAAAGGGATCTTTGATCCACCAGTTCACTCCCCCAAATGGCCACAATAACCAGATCTGGGCCAGGCTGAAACCAGGAGCCGGGAACTACAACCTGGTCTCCACAAGGGTGGCAGGGACTCAGGCACTGTGGCCATCGTCTGCTGCCCTCCCAGGTGCATCAGCAGGGAGCCGGATCAGAAGAGGAGCAGCCGGGTTAACCCACTGCGCCCCAGCACACTCACGGCTGCGGCCTTTTGCCTGTGTGGTTCTTCCGCACCTACCGGTGTTGTCATGTGACCTTGCTGGAGGCTAACACCTCCTGGATCTCACAGATCAACTCCATCACGAAGGAGGGCCTGTCTCAGAAGTAGAGGTTGACAGCCCGCCAAGTTCTGTGGTTCTGGTTCCGACAAAGGGCACAGCACGAAGAGTTCTGGGCACGCACATCTTCTGGCCTCTGCAGACACAGGGCTGCAGGGGGATGGAGCTGCTGGCAGAGATGAGAACAGCAGCCACACTTCCCCGTCCTGAAGAACAACTTTTCTTCAACCGCACTTAAGGCTTTCCATTTCCAATATTGTACCTTACATATGGAAAGCAATTTCAACTTCTCTAAGCCTTTTCACACTCATTATTAATCGCTCTTCACGATAACCCTGCAGAGAAGGGGTATTATTCTGATGGCACATTTCTGCAACAATAAAAACACTTCTGAGATCCAAGGTACCAACTGGAACATGGGCAGGTGCGGCCGTGCACAGACACACCTCATTGCCACATAACCTCTCGGGAGGAGCATGGGAGGGTGGGAGAACGAAGCACTGTGTCCCCCGTAGTCCACAGCTTCACCTAAAACCTCCGTAGCCTGGAAACCCCATCTCGCGAGACAGATATCATGGTCAGCGCTGTGCGTAGCAGAGAGAGATACCAGCGTCCTACGAGCTCTTGAGAAATTACATCTCCCTGAGCACAGACGAGAACAGAACAAGAGGCTGGCTCTGTGATGAGCAATCAGCCTGCCTGTTTCAGACCCCGAAAGGTTTAGGGATTTGGAAAAACCGTGGCTGACCTTGTGCTGGGCCCGCTCAGGGACGGCTTCTCGGGAGATTCAGGGTGTGGGTTGGGCCATTCAGGGAAGGTCAGGGACAATGTGCGGACGGGCTGCAGGATGGGAAGGGGAGTCAGGGAGCCTGGACGCTGTCACTGTGACCTCGGCAAATCCCTGTGAACCAGCCACGCGACGCCCGCTTCCCTTCCCCAGCACAGCCCTTCGGACGTCTCTACGAGTCTGTAAAGGCTGTGGCCTTAGGATAGTGGCCACCAGGGCCGCTGATCTCGCAAATCTAAACGTGCACCCCAGAGAAGAAATGGGCAGGTGTGTTTTGAGCAGGAGTGAGCCCAGACACGCAGGTGAGGGACAGTGGACAGAGGAACACCGCAGGATGCCCACCGGCCCTTGTCTGTGTGGCTCTGATTAGGGTGGCCGTCAAGTAGGGAAACATTCTTAATTCACCGTGCTCTGTGATGTACTGTCAGTGAGCCAGTTACTGCGTGGGGGCCTGTTGTGTTGGTTAGCCTAGATTGCCGTAACACAGTGCCACAGCCCGGCGGGCTGACACGGCGGACATTTCCTATGGTTCTGTGTGCTGGAAGCCCGACCAACATCAAGGTGCTAGCAGGGTCCCGCCTGCTGCCCCTCCCCCGGGGTGTGTGTGCCCCTGGCATCTCTGTGTGTCCTAACGTCCTCTTTGTATAGGGACAGCACAGTCAGATTGGACTGGGGCCACCCTAACTGCCTCCTTTACCATAATCACCCCTCTAAAGGCCCTGTCTCTGAATACACTCACGGCTGAGGCCCTGAGGGACGAGGGCCTCAACACATGGATTTGGGGGTGCAGTGGAGAGAGCAGTGCAGTCTACGACTCCTGTGTTCCTAGAAGTGGGGACCACCCTGGAGATGTGTGAAAACCAAGGGATAAAGGATGCGCCCCTGTGATGGAGATCTGACGTTGGTCTGTTGCCAACCTGTATGCGTGGACAGTCCCTCCAGTGCTTGAGTTGGGGATGCAGTGTCCGAGAGCATAACTCTGCACCTGCGTCCAGACGCAGCCTCGGGAGCACACAGCCTGCTTGTCTGGAGGGCTGACTTCTGGGCTCCACTCTGCCCAGGGCATTTGCCCGGCTTGCAGAACGATGGGCCGTTCTGCCCCGGTCCACAGCCCCGTCCCTGCATTGCGTGCTCTTTCTGAACACAGCCTGCGTCCCTTGCCTCGCCCAGTGGGTCCCCAAGGCACCTTTGGTGGCGCCCTGTGACCTGCCTGTTGCCTGTTGCCTGTTGCCGAGGCAATGGTGCATAATTCTGCAGGAATTTATATTCCAGGCAGGTCTGAGGGAAGCCAGCAAGTGCTCCCCAGAGCCCACTGCTGGACGGAGGGTCTCCGTTGCATCGGCTTCCTGGGATGCCGCTGTTGGAGGAGGAGGGGTTCCGGTTCTGGTTCCTGATTTGCTACTTTAAGGTTTAACGGTGGGAGAGGGGCTGAGGAGGCGTGTCCTATGGAGGACCTCGCAGACATCGAGACAGGCACGTGCGCATGGACATTTCTGTCCCCAGGCCGGGCAGGCTGGTCACACAGCAACGCGGTGCATGCCAGCCCTGGTGACGCACAGACGTCAGTCCTCATCGCTGGGAGCAGGAAACGTCACACAGATGGATTTCTGGGCCTGGAAAGCGGAAGAAGTGAGGCACAGTGAGGTCTGGGCACGTAAGGAGCTGATCTTGGGGAAGTGCCTTGCACGCCGACACGTGACTTCCCTGGATCCTGGTGAGCTCCTCTCAGGGGCCTGGGTTTCCTAGGAGACAGCATTCCCACCTCCTCGCCCGAGGCCTGTGTCTTGGTGCTGTTTCTCCACAGGGTCCACGCTGCAGCAACGCGGCCGTGGCTCCTCTGAGAATCCCGGAGGGGAGTGGAGACAGGCGTCGTGCCCTCCGCTCTTTGCCTGGGCTCCTGGCAACAGTCACCCAGGAGGCACCATCTTGTCTGCCTGATGCACCGGCAGTTTGTGTGCAGAAGTGGGCTGAGCACGGAACTCACACCATGACTCTGGATATCAGCTTTAAAATATGTCGGTCATTAACCTCTAAGTCGGGACTGGGCTAGAACTGAGTTGCTGATTAACTGTTCCCTGGTACGTTTCAGGGTTACAAAGGAATCGTGTCCTCCCAAACAGCATCGCCCTGGTCTGGCGTTCCTTAACATTAGCGACACGTTCCAGGGATCCTGGTTCCCATGGTTGCACTGGCAAAGGCGTTATGCTTCCCATAGCTTGCAAGCAGGGCTCCCCTGATGTGGGCATCGCAGCGCTACCCAGGGGCCCCAGAGCAGACAGCAGCACTGGTAGGAGACCAGTTGGAGGGTGGGGCCAGAGGAGGGGGCTTCCCTCTCAGCCCAGAGCTCAAAGTCCATGTTGCAGGCCCCTCCCCCACTCCAAGTCCAAAGCTAGCTAGGATACAGTTGGTCACCCTAAGAGGGAAGCAAGTCTTTGAAAGAGTAAGAACTTAAGGAGATTTGGGCTTATGGAGGCAGCACTGAAAAGCTGTGTGTGGCCAAGGAGCATTCTGAACCTACGTGACGTGGCGCCAGGGATGGGTGTGGAAGGCAGGAAAGTAGCATCAGTCACACACTGATGGTGGTCCAAGGCGGAGAAGGCGAGAGGCTGTCGCTAGGGGAGTGTGATGAGGGAGGAGAGGTGAGGAGCGACAGGTCCTGGGGCGGGGGCTGGGGTGGGGGCAGGGACTGGGGCAGGGGCGGGGGCGGGGGCGGGGACAGGGGCTGAGGTGGGGGCGGGGGCAGGGACAGGGGCAGGTCCTGGGGTGGGGGAGGGAGCGGGGGCAGGGGCAGGGGCGAGGACAGGGACAGGGGCTGAGGTGGGGGCGGGGGCGGCGGCAGGGGCAGGGGCTGAGGTGGGGGCGGGGGCAGGGACAGGGGCAGGTCCTGGGGTGGGGGAGGGAGCGGGGGCAGGGGCTGGGGTGGGGGCAGTGGCTGGGGCAGGGACAGGGGAGCATTAGAAACTCCAGGAGGGGAACAGCTCAGGGCAGCTGAGAAACCAAGGGAAGAGAGACTCAAGCAAGAGGAAGCTGTCAAACAGCCAAGGAGGAGCTGATAGTAGCGAGGAAACAAGCATCTATCTGGCAACCAGCAGGTGACGGCCGTGCGAAGGAGGTGGATGGAGAAGCCGTGGCTGGTGCTGCAGTGAGGTGTTGGCAGGGCGGGCGTGGGAACAGAGTCCTCTCCCTCACCCTCAGTGGCGCAGAGCGGCCAGCGAGGCCGTCCTGGTCCTGGAGCGCTGCGACGGCCCCACCCCTCTTCCTGCCACATGTCGGCAGGCGTGGACAGGTGGGGTGCACAGAGACGGAGGGTCTGGAGCGGAGTGGAAGGTGGCAAGGTGACATCATGGGGGATTCCTGGAAGAGCCCCAGGTGGTGTGGTCCCCAGAGGAGGCGGGTGCGGTGCCCGCACCATCCAGAGGCGGCACTGTGTTTGCGTCGCTCACAGCCCCTGCCGGCCATGCCCTCGGGCTCACAGGCGGGCTGGAGAGAGGGGCAGCAGAGCCGCAGGGTTAGAGGATGCTGCTCCCTGTAACTGGCAGGTCTTGTTAGTACAAGCTCCCAGCCTGCAGCAACTTGGGGTGGTGCCATCTCTGCTCTAACTGGACTCCTGAGCTCTGAGCCCTTGCCAACGAGAGCCTTGGCACAGGGAGGGTGATTAGTTTTCATTTCTCATTCCAACCAGCTGTGACTGACTGACTGCGGCCGTCTGCCTGGAGGGTTCCAGGCCCAGCAGGAAAGAGCGCGGAGACTGATGAGCGATTGGACTTGCCCCTCATGAAGTGGTCCCCGGGCTTTGCTGGCCGAAGGCCAATTCCTGCAGTGACAGACCGTGGGTGCCCCTTGCGAAAGAGCAAGGCGAGTGACTTGCAGAGGTGTTTAAGTCACCCTTCTTCCAGGGCAGTTTCACAGGAGAACAGATAAAAGCAGCGCTCTTCCGGCCAAAGAGAGGAGTGAGGGCTGGGAAATCCTTCTCCCTCCCCATTTCCCGGTGGCAACTCCTGAGATACCTGCAGGGAACCCAGAATGAAAACCACACAAGGAGGTGGTACTAGGAGAGGGCCAGGGATTCCGGAGGAGCTGGAGGACGGGCAATGTGGGCAAGGAAGCAGGAAGTGCCAAGCCCTTCGGTGGGACAAGCCTGGCTGATTTGAGACCCAGCATGTTCTCAATGATGCCAGCTGGGCAGGTGGGAGCCACTGGGGTGAGGCCCAGGGCAGCTCGAGTTCCGAGCATGATGGGAAGCTGTTGCAGGGTTTGAAGCAGGAGAGAACCATAGTCCATTTCACTTTGAGAACTGTTACTGGCTGCTGTCTGGGGGAAGAAGGACATGTGATGGTGGCGTGTGGGGCAAGCGCTGGAGGCTGGCTCAGCTGGGCGCAGCGAGTGTCTTGGCAGTTAGAGGAGTAGGGACGATGCCATGCAGTGGTGTCTTATCTTGAGCACTGAGCCCTAGGGCCAGGGGGCACTGAGCTGGAAGGAGGGACCCTCCCCAGACCAGGGGAGTCCCCTCTTCTGTTTATTGCCACAGAAACCCCTAATCCTTCCAGATCCCACTTCCCGTGGGAAATATTCCTAAACCCAGCGTTACCATCGGAATCAGTTACTCTTGCCACTTACACCGCGTACTTCCGATCCATCCTTTTCCTGGAGACTACGGACTGGGGAAGGCCCGACTGTCGTGCCCGCTCCAGGTCCCTGGTTTCACAGATGAGGGGACCAAGGTTCAGAGCTGATAATAAACTCGAAATCCCATCTGGTGCTAGTTCACTTCATCCTCAACTTCTCATTTCTGTGTGTCTCATATCCCCTACTAGATTATAAGCTTTTTCTAGCTTTTTATTTTAGCTTTAATTAAAGATGCTTAAGGCCAGGGATCATCTTTTATCTCCCTCACATCCAGCCTAATGCTTGGCCCAAACATAGTTTAACAAAAATTCACTGATAAGCTGTTCTGCGTACCATGGAGCCCCTGCCGGGAGCGGCCCCTTCCCCCCACCTCATCACAGCTAAGCTGCACCCCCCACCCCAGACCTGATGTTGCTGACCACCACTGCTGCTACTCTCACCACTGCCTGGCCAGGGTTACACTTGCCTCGTTCCAAGGGGAGGGTCAGGGGGCAGAGTTTGTTTAATTGCTGCAGTATGACTATAATTAGTATTGGGGTCTGATTGGAAGTAGGCCCAATCCCCAAAGAATGGGCAGTAGTATTGAGACAGACCCTTGCCATTACTCCCATCCTCACTTATCTATCAGTGAGTAAGACAGTAGCATATTCTAATGAGTTAGCCCAGAGGCCATGGTCTGCACCTGCAGGGGTAAGCGGAGTGTCAGGGCTCCCCCCCAGTGGGCTGCATGTGGGCACTTCTGAGCAGAAGCCCTTGGCAAGCTGCATGGCTCCTCCAGCCCCACCCTTGCCCGAGGGACCTCTGAGTTTGCACAAAGAAGGTTGTGCAGCCCTGTGTGGGTATCCATGCTGCCTTGTCATTGAGGAAGCTTCTGGAGCAGAGCCATCCGAATTATGGGTTTCGTTTCCCAGAGGTCCCCGTTGAACCAGAGAGCCTTGTTCAGGGAACTCTGCACCCCGCACCCCCAGGTAGCCACACATCCACACGATGAGGTGTGTTCCCACACTAGAAAGAAAGCTGGGCCAGGCAAGGCACCTTGCCCACCTGTCCCCCTTCCACTCCTCAGGACTCAGAGTGCTTATCAGAACGCATCGTCAGGAGTGCGTGTTTGGCACAGACATTTGCTTGCTGCTTGGGATGTTCACATCTCATCAGAGTCGCTGGTTCCAGTCCCGGCCACTCCACCTCCCACCCAGCATCCCGCTGTGTCAGAGTCGCTGGTTCCAGTCCCGGCCACTCCACCTCCCACCCAGCATCCCGCTGTGCCAGAGTCGCTGGTTCCAGTCCCGGCCGCTCCACCTCCCACCCAGCATCCCGCTGTGTCAGAGTCGCTGGTTCCAGTCCCGGCCGCTCCACCTCCCACCCAGCATCTGCTGTGTCAGAGTCGCTGGTTCCAGTCCCGGCCACTCCACCTCCCACCCAGCATCCCCCTGTGTCAGAGTCGCTGGTTCCAGTCCCGGCCACTCCACCTCCCACCCAGCATCTGCTGTGTCAGAGTCGCTGGTTCCAGTCCCGGCCACTCCACCTCCCACCCAGCATCCCGCTGTGCCAGAGTCGCTGGTTCCAGTCCCGGCCACTCCACCTCCCACCCAGCATCCCGCTGTGTCAGAGTCGCTGGTTCCAGTCCCGGCCACTCCACTTCCCACCCAGCATCCCGCTGTGTCAGAGTCGCTGGTTCCAGTCCCAGCCCCTCCACCTCCCACCCAGCATCCCGCTGTGTCAGAGTCGCTGGTTCCAGTCCCAGCCCCTCCACCTCCCACCCAGCATCCCGCTGTGTCAGAGTCGCTGGTTCCAGTCCCAGCCGCTCCACTTCCCACCCAGCTTCCTGCCGATGCACACACGGGGAAGCAGCAGGTGATGGCCCAAGTCCTTCTTTCCCTGTCGCCCACTGGGAGGCCTGCATTGAGTTCTGGGATCCTGGCTTCCACCTGCCCCAGCCCTGGTTACTGGGGGCAGGTGGGGAGTGAACCACTGCTGTAATCTCTCTCTCCATCTGTCTATTTGCCTTTCAAATAAAATAAGTAAGTAAGTTTTAAAAATACCTTATTAATTACACTGCCAGTGTAGGGTGCTGAGTAACACTGGCAACACGTGAGTCATTTAGTCCATTTATTGAGGATCTACTCATGCCTGCCTCTACCAATTTCTCATCATGGGTACATATTTTGAAACTTGAATTCATAAATGAAGTACTAAAAATATAAACCCTTGCTCATAACAGAAACAGCAGTGTATGTGGAAACTGGGAGAACCTGTGCCAACTCGTCTGTCTTTGCAGAGGGAGATGTCAAAGCAAGTGGCCTAGGTGGCCTGCGTCAGGGCCCATCTGTAGTGAGGGCCATAGAAGTGTTTTTGCATCTGTGGGAATAGTTGCAAGAGCCGACACACAAGAGGATTTTAAAAGGTTCCAAAGTCACAGAACAGCTGGTGGGAAAGGCAGGCAGGAGCATCCCCCACTGGGCCGTGAACGCAACATTCCAACAAACTGGACGGCTTCCAGAAGTCGCGTCATTTCCAGCTGACAGTTAGGGCCTCCTGGACCTTATCTTTTCACTCATAATTTATCAACCACATCCTCTGTGTCTTGTCTGCTTGCTCATGGACGTGCTGTGAAAATCATGTGTTTTGGGGCTGGCGTCATGGTGCAGCAGGTTAAGCCACCACCTGTGTCAGCCTTGGTTCCAGTCCTGGCTGCTCCGCTTCCGATCCGGCTTCCTGCTAACGCACCTGGGAAAGCAGCGGAAGATGGCCCAGGTTTCTGGGGCCCCTGCCACCACAGGGAAGACCCAGTGGAATTCCTGGCTCCTGCTTCTGCATGGCCTGGCCCTTGCTGTTGCAACCATCTGGGGAGTGAACCAGCTAATGGAAGATCTCTGTCTCTCTCTCTCCCTGTAAATCTGCCTTTCAGATAAGTGAATAAATCTTTTTGAAATATTTTTTAAAAAAGCAAATGGTATGTGTGGAGCTTTTCCAACCATGGGCAGCTTGGGAAGACGCAGATTTCTGTGAGGTGGACTTTGAGCAAATCCGTAGACTTAATCAGGGCACTAGTGTGGTTGCTGTTGAGAATGTCTCCCTTTTCCGAAGTGTCCTATGTAGATGCAGTGCACATAAAGTCCTTGGGTGACCTCAGTCACAACCAGAGCTTCAATTTAGAAGACAGCACTTCAGCTGGGCCTAGCCATGTGCGTTCACAGATCTCCGAGACTCCACCCTGCCTTCACTCCCCTGAGTGATGTGAAATTGAGTGTACAACAGGGAGACCGTGACGCAACCCTCTTCCTGACAGTCTGAGAGAACATAATGGATAAGGTGGCAAACTATGAAAATACCCTGCCCAGGTCTGGAGCCTGGCTCTCGCTGAGTGACCTTAGGCTAAGGATGTCACCTGTCTCAGCCTCAAAGTCCTCTGTAAACTGGGGACAATAACATAGCCCACCTCCTAGAACTGCTTTAGGAGCTAAAGGCTTAGTACATGGCCAGCACTTAGCACAGTTTCTAGCACACGACACTTAGGCGTGACTGCGCCTGCTAGGGCCGTTTAAATTAGCAGAAACTCAAGAGCCTCATTACGCACTCCAAAGCAGAGAGCTGGATCAGGAGTGGAGCAGCCGGGACTCGAACCGGCGCCCATATGGGATCCGGCACTGCAGGCAGCAGCCTTACCCACTACCCCACAGCGCCGGCCTCAAAGTGACCCTGTAACTGTGGATCCTGAGTCTGTGAGTGAGAAGGCGGGTGCAGGGTTGCCCCGTTTGGGCTCTGCCTTCCGTGTTGTAAAAGAGCATCTCACAGGGCTGGTGTTCCATACAAAGTACCTTGGAAATACCATCTTTCAGGAAAAGGACAAAGATTCTTGGGACTTGGAATGAGCTGTTGGTGACTGGATTAAAGGAGGACCTAATATTATATATCATGTATAGGAAACAAAGGAAGATTTTTTTTCCATATCCTGAAAGAAATAAAATGAATTGAATACTTTAAAATAATGAACTGACTGCTCTTTTGCCCCATTCTGCCCTACACAAAAGTCTGATGAGCCATTTACTTAGTATTTTCCCAAAGGAGAGACTTCCTGTGTCCTTCCAAGACGGGGCAGTTATTGGAGAATAAAGAAGTGAATTCTCCTCCCATGAATATGTCCGGATAGCAACTTGGTGATGTCACCTCTTACCTTGATCTTCTCCTCTTTCCTCCTTAATAACATTGAAAACGTCCTAACCCTGACTTCTGTCTCTCTCTCCCCCTCCTCTGCCCTTCCCCCTCCATGACCCCACCCCATATTTTCCCCTGCCCTTTAGGAACCTTCTGTATCATTTCACTGTGCACCTGTGTGGCTGGGATCAACTTCGAGCTGTCACGCTATCCACGCTACCTGTATGGACTCCCCGATGACATCAGCCACGGCTACGGATGGTCCATGTTCTGTGCGTGGGGGGGCCTGGGGCTCACTCTCATCTCGGGATTCTTCTGTACCTTGGCCCCTTCTGTCCAACCTGTCCCGAGGACCAACTGCCCTAAATCCAGACCCGAGAACGGGACAGTGTGCTAAGAGACAAACCCACACATACACACACACACACACACACACTCACACATATATATAAATATATATATAATATACATATATAAAACGAGACTCAATCAACATGATGCCAGTGCCAAGGTAGACTTGAGTTGGCTTAGGCACCCGCGTCTCGCTGGACTGTGTGTTGCCTCATCACCGAGTTGGGGAAAGCGCTCCCATTCCGTGGCTCTTCCATCCATTCTTGACTTTGGGCTCCATGGTTTCCCGAAGACAGAGCGAACACCGCACTTGTGATAGAATCCAGGTCCCTGTCAGCCTCAAGGACGGGTGCTGAGCTGGACGGGACAGTGGCCGTGGTCTGAAGCCACCCACATGGGCCAGCAGGCGCGGACACCGCCCCACCCACCCATCACATCCCAGGAAGCAAGGTCCTTAGTTCCTAGAACGCACCCACGTCTCCGAGGCCCTTTTCAGCGCCGTGTCTCCTCCTGCTCTTCTTGTTCCGAATTCCTTCCTGGCCCACCAGCGACACACAAGGAGCAGAAGAGAGAACACACCGAGAAGAAGTTTTCTCTTTGCTGCCGAACTTTTGCACAGTTTTAGAGGTGGGACGGGGAGAGGCTGTGCCGAGAGGCGAGGTCTGCATCGATGAACGATCACTGCGCTGACGCTCAGAGAACCCGGTCTTACCTCCCACTGCCTTACACCCAGTAACGCAAGCGGCCCCCTCGCCCTAGCCCACCTGCACTCCGGGCAGCTCGGAGCCGTGGAGTAGTGCTGTGATGTGCGTGCATGTGCGTGTGCGTGTGCGTGTGTGTGTGTGTGTGTACTTCGAGTGGCCTCCTCTTCTTCCTTTCCACCTTTGACATGGAGGTCTTGCATTGTGACTGCTGTGGTTTCATGGCCCCAGATGGAGGCCCAGGGCCCTAGGAAGTGTGAGGGCCAGGTCTCTCTGGGTGCCAGTTCTACAGCTACAGCTCCCTGGAGAGTTGTATGTGTGTATGTGTGTGTGCATGAATGTTTCCTGAGTGTGAGGTTGTATTGTTTGTGTTAGATTTTTTTTTCTGTTATTTTTGGAACAGCTGAAATTCCCAGAGGGCCGAACCAAGAACAAAATCACTGGGCCCGAGGCCCGCGTGGTTCTTCACGTTGCAGCTCTGGGACTCCGCAGGACTTAGTCTTCTGATTCCGGAAGTTCAAGATGTGGCTAGGCACAAAGGCCGCGGGAGAAGAGGGAGCTCACGGCTCAGGGGGGAGAAGGAATGTTGCCTCTGGCTGCTGCCGCCGAGTGTGTCAACCAGAAGCGACCTCACTCCCTGGCCTGGGCGCTGTCCCTTGTCACTGGACATCCACCCCTTTCCCGGGGTGACATCTGTACAGATGAAAGGAAATGGGTCAGGTGCTGAGAGAGCACCGTCACCACCCCCCCCCCCCGGCTCCAGCTTGTATGTCATGTACATTCACGGAGAACCCTCGACTCTTCCCATCCTTCCCCCCGCCCCGTCCTCTTGATATTCAAGGCCATGAATCCCAAAATAGCCGTCTCAGTGGCTGCACCCAAACAGAGGTGGAACAAATCCATTCCAGTGTCTCAGGCTCATTGGAGCAAATTGGCACTGCAGGTGTCGGTGAGCGAAGATGTTAGCCAGAGAGTTGTCATCGCGCTGGGGGCAGGAGGCTGCCGGAGTGGGCAGGGGCAACTTATGGCCACCTCAGGGACCCTGCTGGTGCTGAACAGCCCTGGAGAGGCAGGGAGAGAGTCTCGGAGCTGGTGTAGCCACGGCCAGCGTGCAGCAGAGAATTCAGTCGTCGCTCCGTGAAGTACGCTGTGTGAACCTTGCCTACCGCTCAGCGGCCTTCCTCCCCTCTGTGTCCTCTGTTGCATTTACCTGCTTCCAAGCTATCCGCCTACCAACCTCCTCCACCTCTCACTTCCAGCCACTCACCTTCCCTCTCTTCCACCCACCAGGCTATGAGTCCTGCCTGTGCCCGCGTCTGCTCCTCTCATGAGGCGTGTGTGAGCCGCACCTGGAGGTGCCACTAGTGTGCATGAATGGGTTGGATTGTGGGTCTCTGTACATGTGCACCTCCGGGTGCGTTTTGTGGATGTTTGTGCTGGTATGCACCTGCACGCAGGTGTGTGTGCACTGCTCAAGACTTGCTTCCCGGGGACTCAGCTTCTGCAGAAGCCTCGTGTGTGAGTGTCCTGCGTAGGGTGTGCTGGGGGACAGGCGTGAGATGCACAGCAGGAAGTGGGCTAGCTTCCAGGAGGGGCTGAGGATTATCTTTAAAACATAATGGATTTAGTTTACAAGGAGGGACGTGATTTTCAGGAAACCCTGGGTTCCGTATTGGGAGTTTAATTTTCATTTTCCTTGAAAAGTTAGATTTCTCCCTTCAAGGGAAGGGCACACCTGGGCTGGAGGAAAAGTGCAGTTTCTCAGATTGAGAGGCCCTGTGACTTCCTTCCAAGTGTCTTGGGTGGGCTCTGCCACGGCAGGGCGAGGCTGGGGTCTCTCGCATCCATTGGAGGCAGAGGGCTTGTCTGTGGCCAGACCCAAATGCCAGCAGGTTGCTGGGAAGCTGCAGGGGATTCGAAGTGGGAAGTTCGCTTTCAGCCATGTCAACGTTTCTTAACCACATTTGAAGACACTGGCCCGCAGGCCTGTCATGCCGTGTGTCCTCTCTTTCTTGGCGCCTACTCGCCGTCAGTACATCATCCGCTCCATCCAATCACTTCTCTTCGTGACAGAGCTTTAGCAACACTTGCTGCCGCCCTTTGAAACCTTGGGCATCCCTGAAACGTTAGGAGGACTCCCAGGGAAGAAGCAAACCTCCCTGGGCTCAACTCACCATCCGCAGTGCAGGGGCTTTGAACGGCTCTGTGGGAGGGAGGACCAGACATGTCTGGATACGCATACTCTTAGAGTCCGATCCTGCTTGGAGGAGACAAAAAAATACCCAGCCGCTGGCCAGGAGGGGGCGCTGTACAGATGGCAGGTCCTGGCCAGTAGAAGAACCGCCCAGGTGGCCTTGGCCCTGCAAACACAGGGACATGACCACGGAGTTAGCATGCCACTCCAAGCAGTTAGGGCAGCTTTCTGGTGGTTGAGTAGCTGAGGAAGAAGTGGAGAAGGTAGAGGGGGCCTGCACTTCAGAGGCTCATTTGGTCGGACTCTGCTACTCCAAATCAAAGTAGAACCCAACCTGCCAAGGGGATGAAGGGTCAGTGGCTGCACTAAAGCGCCCAGGTCAAGTTCAAGTTCCTTACCTCTGTGCACATAAGGCATATGACCATGGGTGTATGTGCGTGGAGCTCCTCGTGAGTCAAGGCCCATTTCAGCTTTTATTTCCTTCCCTACGTTCCTATACAGGGACTCGGGAAACTGGGCTGCCTGCTGCACCGTGGTTCCGTGTCTTTCTCTGCTCCTTTTTGGAGTTTGAGTTTCTTATATATCCTTTTCCTCTCTCTCTCTCTCTCTCTCTCTCTCTCTCTCTCTCTCTCTGCATCAGCTTCCGTTAATTAACATAGTGAAGTGATTAATCTCTAGAGAGGCTCACAGACTCCAGGAAGCCCCCTGTTCTGTTTGTTGTGGCTGTAGGTTTCACAAGGAGGTCTGTGGCTTGCTGGCATCAAAACACAAAAATAAAAAACTGTGCCTGTTCCAGCTTCAACCCTCCTAACAAGCCTTAGCCTTTCAACAGCTCTCTCCTCTCAACTTCAGGGATCACGAAGTCACAAACTTTGGACAGCTCCACCAAGTCAAGGCCAAGCCTCCTTTGCTGTCGTATCCCTATGCATCCCCGGGGTCCTGGTGCCGTGCAGGTCCGTGAGGGTGAGTGGCTCCACCCAGCAGTGCTTGCCTTGCCTTTGAGGAGAGACGACCCCGAGACTGAGCCCTCTGTCTCTGCCCGTGTGCCCGACACTGCGGCACCACGTGTAGCTGTCCTGATTTGGTCTGGGACTGTGCTACTTAGTGTCTGAGGCTACCCACCAGCGTCAAGTTCAGAGAAATCAAATCCGTAAACCAGAGGCACGCAGAGTTGACTCTCCCCACCCAGCTCACCCAGGGCGCTAATTAACTGGTTTCCACGTGCCCTGGATAGAGAGCAGAAGACGCACACTGTGGCTGTCTTCTGCTGTGGTCTGCCTGGGATACTTGGTTGATCCTTGGAAGTAAAGGGAAACTGCTCCAGGACTAATCGTCCAGGCCCCTTCCAGGGAAATCGGAAGACAGACGGGGCACTGGGTGCATCCCGCCCCGCCGGCTTCGGTGCTGCCTTCCTGCTGGCATTCGCTAGAGTAAGTGGACATTGGAGTCGGTGCGCACCGATGATCCTGGGGTCTCAGGGCAGTCAGCTTTGGGACTGCATTTGCCGTCTCTCCGTGGATGCCACCATCGTATAAAATGTGTCTTAAAAATCATTTCTAGTGCTTGGGATATATTTATTCTCGGCTAATGGGTTTTTCCCCTAATACAAACCCATTGCAGAACATGAGAAAAATAAAACACGAAAATTACTAAACACCAATTGGACATTCCGGCATTCCAAGGCCACTACGATGCACCCCATCGAAATGGTCGTAGCCACCAAACTTTCCCAGTGACTCGGCCGTCTCTGGGCGAACACCTGGCCACAGAGCCATGTTGCTAAGCATTGGATTGATTCTGTATCCATGAAGGCAGGAGCGCAGGACTCTGGGCCTCAGAGACAGCAAGGAGGCCTTTGAAAGCTCAATGCCACAGCTTTAGGGGCTTGGTGGAGCAAAGGTGCAGGATTCCTATTTGGGGTGGGGGTTCTCTCTCTCTCTCTCTCTTCCTTCTACTTTATTTTTCAGGTGCCATCTCAATCTAACCGTGGTTGTAAGTGCACTGGAGCCCGAGTAGCTCACTGACTAAGCTGCACTTGTATAGCACCGTTACTGTAAATGTCATTTCCTCTCTGCACTAAAATGATTTGCGACTCTGGGCACTGTGTCTTCTCCATACTTGAACTTCCTCATCCACAAAATGAGGACAGTGATAACACTTTACCTCATGGTATATTAAGGGTGACAAAGAAATTGCAAAGTGATTTGCAAACATATGAAGTGTCATATGAATTATGCACTGCTCAGATTACACTGCAGCAGCAAGGCCCCCACTGGGATGGAATCCTTCCAGCTCGTCTCTGTGCCTTGCTGCGGAAAGAATAATCCAGAGAGAGAGAGAGAGCGAGCGAGCGAGCAGTTGCCCTGGCTGCTGGGCAGGACAGTACCCATCCAGCTGAGGCACGGGGGATTCTGTTCTGCATTCCGGTCCCCCCGAGAAGCGGGCTCCTTCTTTGCTTTACTGTTCCCCGGTTTCTTTCTTTTTGTCCAAAGCCCATTTTTGATTATTCCAAGTGATGACGGAATGAATAAACCAAATGGAGCAAATAGCATAGATGAGCTACAGCAGTTAACCGAGGCGCATGGTCAAAGCCTTAAAAAGAGCCTCCTCTCCTTAGTTCTAGGCGTACGTGCTCAAGTGGGGAAAGGCATCATGAGCTTTCGACTGTAAGATGAGGACATCTTCGAAGGAGCTGGGCATGACTTTCCTCTTGTCGGTTGGGGAAGCCAGTGCATCCATCCTCGAATGCTTATGGGTTCCTTTGGAAGCTCTTTGGATAGTCCACTCACCAGGCTGTGTTCTGCATAAGATGTAGCTGGGATAACTGACTCCCAGGTTCTAAACGAGAAGACAAGGCACTTCTGAAAGGGTCTCCACACTTTGGTTTGCTGTGGAGCAGGTTTCAATGCCGTGGAGAGACTTTCTCCTCGGGAAAGCTGAGTCATCGCTCTAGGTCTAGCTAGAGCCCAGCCAGTAACGGCAGAGCCACCCAATGGCAGCAGGTGTTTGTTCAGTCTTGAGAAACTCACTACTGGGCCCAAGCAAGGGAGCTGCACCCTTCGGCAGGACGGGCCTTGGCAAATACAGCAGCTCCTGCTCTTCATTCCCAAGGACTGGGCTTTGCCCAGAAGGAGCTCTGTGCCCCTGCATCCCCTCCCCGCTCTAGATAAGCTCTCCTTCCCTTTCTAGTCTGTGTGTACCAGTGTGTCTGGTGTGAGTGCGATAAAGCCGTCCCCATAGAGATTTCCAGGAACTCCTTTGCATACTCCTCCCCCATTTCCACCCATGGTGTGACTGTTTTGCTATTCAAGACTATCTGTAAAAATGTACAAATAAAAGTGGAAACTGAAAACAAAGGGGAGGGATGTTGACTCGAACGCAACGAGGTAGCCCTCAGTTTTCTGAGGACTTATGTGGACTGCCCTAAAATCCCGACTCTGGCTGGGATTTGAAGGGAGGGAAGCCATGGGCACAGGAGACTTTTCTGATGGTTTCTCCGACAGTCATTCGTGTCTGCTTAGAACTCTCTGTTCTGAAAGTTTTTTGCCTTTAAAGTGAAATTCAGTTCCCCCAAAGTAAAAGCAAATCATCAAAGTTGAAGGTGAAGGCCATGAGAAAGTGCAGCACAAAGACCCGCCCCAGGGCCTTTGTTCCTGGCTCACGGGGCCGTGGGCGACTCTGTTACCTCACCCCGTCTCTGCGTCCTCTCAGCCAAACAGGGGCCGGGGGCTCCTGGGGCACCCAGCCTCCTTGTCCATGCTGCTGCTATCTTTAGGGAGGCGTGGAGCCCCTGGTGTGTGCGTCCCTCCCTGGGTCCATCAGAAGAGCTGTTCTCCCTGTACCCTTGCCCTGTGCTTTCGCTGCTCAGAAAGTAACCTCACACTAAGCGCCAGTGTGTGCTTGGAGTCCAAAGCCTTTTCCCTACCTTTCGTTCTCAGACTTCTTCTCCCGCGCACTTTGACGACCTGATGTTGCTAAGTGTACCGACAGAGCTGCGCTGCGTTGGGCTGGGTGGAACGGGCATCGAGAGATGATGCGTGGAAACTGCTTTGAGATCTGTGACACGCTCTACAAGCATGGCTTATAGGGTCAGAGGCAGGGAGCCTGCACGGGGGCGATCCCAAACAAGAATGCAGCAGGCAGCAGTGGGCGTGGGCGGGAGAGGTGGGGTAGAAGTAGGGGTAAGATAAAGGTACCTCGTGGAAGGAGAGATGGCAGAATCCTCAGCGTGGCGGCAGAGAAGGATCCAAAGGCAGTGACCTTCAGGTCAGAGAGCGGACGAGGGAGGGACCGGGCTCCCGCAGCACACAGAGCCGCCCCCACCCCCAGCACTGGGCGGTCCCGCCACCCCAGAGGCGGGTGCCCGCCAAGCTTGTCCTGGCCCCAGCTCCCCTCCTCCCCACAGTTACAGGCACCTTAGGCCTGAGCCCTCTCTGATTGCCCAGCTCCAGGAAGGAGATTCGGACCAACACCGTCCAATCGAAGTGCGGTGTAGGCCACATGTGCAATTCGATGTATCCCTGTGGCCACATTTTTTAAAGAGTCCAAAGAAATGTGAAGTTAATTTTCAGGCTATGTTTTAACCCGACGTATCAAGAATATTATCACTTCCACATGGAATCTGTATAGAAAATTGCTGACAAATTTTACCATATTCTTTTCTCAAATGAAGTCTTCAAAATCCAATGTCAGTTCTACTCTTGGCAAACACCTCACTTTGGACCAACCCTATACATGCAGGGCTCAAGTGCCACGCGTGGCCGCTGGCTGCCGCGTGGGACACTGCAGATCTGGGCTTCTCTTAGGAGGCTGCGTGGGCTGCTCCTCCAGTGAGTCCTGGCCGGCCGTAGATCTGCACATGGCTGCGCGAGGCAGGAGGCTGTGCTGGCCCCGAGCAGGAAGCACAGAGCTAGGTCCAGGTGGCCGGCTCCACCTCCGCAAGTTCTGCTTCACTTGCTTAGTGAACGACGATGCCCACTGACGTGAGCCACGTGTCACAGCTGCCCCGGAGAGAGTCAGAGCTGCTACTGGGCGTGGCCCTGATGACCTGCCGTGGTCCTAGCGGTCAACGCAGATGGCCTTGGTTAGCTAGGGAGCATCCGCCGCTGCCCGCCCTTGTCCAGACACCCTTAATCTTACAGTGGGGAGGGAGCACGCAGGCCTTCCCTTTGTTGAGAGTAAAGATCTCCACTCTCTTGTCATCCGGTCCACTCACCTGCCAAGATGCTGTCACCAATATTTGGAGCTGTTTCCTCCATCCCTTAATTTCCCAAAAGTTTTAGCTCGAAGTCAGATGCTAAAAGGGAGGTGCCCTGGGAAGAGCAGTGGCCACAGGCAGGCTGGATCCCCCAGGAGGCAGCGGTGACAAGTTCTGTCCTTCCACAGGGTCTCGGGCCACCCCAGCCTACCTCTGCTCCCTGCCTGGAGACCTTCCTTAGGTTCGAAGGAAACTCTTTGGTTCAGAGAAGGGACGAGTAGCAAGATCTTAGTACACAGAACAGAATAAGATGCAAGCAGCCAACCCCTGGGTGTTCTCAAAGCATTTCAAAGAGCCAGTGTGACAAGGCTTGACTCAGTTACAACAGAGTGTTCTGAGCCCTGTGTTGCAAGGGAAAGACAATGAGTTGATTTGGTGAGTATGTTTTATATATGGTCATTAGACAGGGACCATCGCCAACAAAGCTCTCCAACACCTGGAGTGTTTACGGTCCAGCAGTCATCGCTCAGTCGATCCAGATTCATGTACCTTTCCTTTAACTTGCATCGTGCTTTCTGATCAGTTAGACGAGGAGTGGTGTGTGCTGCAGGATTCTAACAAGCCTCTCCCCTTGGAGGTAACAATTCCTGTGGTTATTGGTGCTAAAATAAGATTCAATATCCTGTTAATTCGTTCTGATATGATGTGAATAAATGTGTTGTTTAATCTTAACGAGAATGCTACATCTTATCAGATCTATTGTACTGTCTGTTCCTTCTCATAATTAATTAATTACAGGAAAGGTGATCCCACCCACATCTGGAAAGTGCGTGACATTCTGAGGGGTGACTCCAGCGGGAGTGGGAGGGGACGAAAGGGGAAACTGCCAGGTTCCTGCGACTCTGGAAGGACCGAGGAAGCACCGAGCATTTGGGGACCTCACTGAAAATGACTGCATCTTGCAATTTTCTTTTTCAAATTGGCAGAAATATTGTATTTCCATCGATCGAAGAAAAAAAAAGTGTCTGGTAATTAATTAAATGACTTGTTCATGGAAAAAAATAAAAATAAATAACCTGTCAGTTGTGGAATGTAAACTGATTAAACAATTAAATAAAGAAGATCATGTTGTGTGTTTTACACGGCTGTGTCTGCTTGGGGGCAGGTGGGGAGGGCGGAGCCTGCAGTGTTTTCAGCCTGCGGAGGCCACGGGTGCCTGCTCGGGGGCTGTGAAAGGCAGAGATGGACAGGAACAGGAAGAGGAAAGACAGGAGCCAACGTCCTTGCCCTCCATCCCTGGCACTAACTTTACTTTTCACACAAGGCTTTAGGAGCCCCAGCAATGGCTGGTTGCATTCTAGCCCCTCAGTCTACGTTCTAGGTATCAGCAAGCAGAAAACTGGCCCCCAGCTTAGACTCCTCTTCCTTTGTACCCACGTGCCTTGTACGAGTCCCTGGCTGGCACCTTTCTGCCCATGTGCCTTGTACGAGTCCCTGGCTGGCACCTTTCTGCCCATGTGCCTTGTACGAGTCCCTGGCTGGCACCTTTCTGCCCGTGTGCCTTGTACGAGTCCCTGGCTGGCACCTTTCTGCCCGTGTGCCTTGTACGAGTCCCTGGCTGGCCCCTTTCTGCCCGTGTGCCTTGTACGAGTCCCTGGCTGGCACCCAGGCAGGAGAGCTTGGGAAGGAGTCGACTGGAGAAGTACTCCTTGGAAGGCCGTCTCCGTCAGCATCTCGGCTCCCAAGGGGGAGGAACTGACTCTGAGCAGAAGAACTGTTGGCCGGGGCCGGGCTCCCGGAGGACGGCCAGGAGGAGCCGGGCCGCGGGGCAGCTGGAATCGCACGCTGGCCCCGCCTGTTGCCCTCTGGACACCTCTGCTTGCCTGGCCACTGCTGCTGCCGCGGCCCTGGAAAAGAATGCCGTGCCCCAGCCGCCACCTCCACCGGCCGGGGTCCCTGTCTCCCCGCCCCTCTCAGGCCATTGCTCGCACGTCAGAATCGCAGGTGGGTGCGCACCCTGGGAGAGGGTCGGGAAAACAGGCTCAGGGTCTTTTAAAGGTCTCTCTTAGGTTGTGAGTTCTGCCTGCCAAGGTTCACAGAGAGAGGACAGGACCACACACAGAACGGCTGGGCCGGCAGGACGGGGGATGTCCGTGCGCAGTGGGATCGGGGGAAGGCAGGGACGAGGGCTGCGTGGCTGCGTGTGTGCGTGGGACGTCTGACCCGCGGGCAGGGTGCTGTGTGCCTAAACCAGTCTTCACAACAGTCTGCACGGCGGCCCTGGAGCCTCTGCGCAGAGATGTGGAGTGTGCTGAGACGGCCGGCGTGAACCCAGCCTGCTGCAGGAGCTCCGCAGACGCCGCGGGGTTAGAGGCGTGTTGAAGGTCACAGCAGTAAGACACGTCACGGTAAGTGCCGTCACAGGAAGGTGCCTTCTAGAACGGGGCGGGGGGGGGTGGATAGGGGAGAAGACTGTGGAACAGGAAGGCACAATCCTGTAGGCCCCCACTCCCGGCCCCAGCACGCCATCTCGGAAGAGAGAAAGAACAGACAAATGGACACACGCTGATCTCGAGTGAGCGAGACGTGTGGCCTTTGTTCCCCCAGGTGGGATGGAAGAGCGAGTGCCCTGTCTGGGGCCGTGGTGAGTGTGTGTGTGTGGGGGGGGAACGCACCAGTAGGGGTGAGGCCGTGTGTGCTGCGCTATTCCCACCCGCAGTCCTCTGAGGCAGTGGCCCTGCATCCACGTGGACGGTCTGGGGAAGACACAGTCTGGTCTCGGCCTTCTTCCAGGGAGTTCTGTGTCCCTGATGAATTATGTTTTTGTTATTATTCCACTGAGTTTAGCTGAGACCTGAGTCTGAGATGAACATCCCTACTCCTCCCCAGCCCTCAGCCCCAGAGAGCTGTCGAATAAGCGCAGAAGGTCATGTCCGAGATCTATAACCGAGTTCCCAGAATACGCAGGCTGGTGCACGGAGGGGCACCCCGGGAGGCCTTCCACCTCACCTGTCGGGGCAAGGAGCACACCCCTGGCCCCTGGCCCCCTGCTGTGTCTCCCGATGGCACTCGCCACTTCCAGCTGCGGTTCATGGTCCCACTGGGATGGCCCCAGGACCTGGGTTATCTTGAAAAGCAGGTGTTTGGACTTAGCCGTCTTTGCTTCCCAGTGGCTGGCAGTACCTGGTGTATAGCAAATGCTTAATAAGTACTTTCTGATCTGAGCAAAGTAAGGTCTTCCCCCCACCACCACCTCGAGGCAGTCCTAAATGACGGATGTCTCAATCTCACTTACGTAGTCTACTGGGGGTCCCAGTGCTACCCTCAGACTCAGAGATCTGCCTGACAGAACTCCGCAGAGCTGTTCTACCCAGGTCTATGGTTCATCAGACTGAAGTGAACCAGGTTTCCATTCGTGCGAGTGAAAGGCATGGAGGGCAGCAGGAGCGAGCCGGCGGGAGCCCCCAGCTGTCCTCGCCACTGGGTTCGTGCAGAGAGTGTGTGGCTCCCTGAGCAGTGCTGGGTGACAGGTGTGGAGACCTGCAGCCAGTGAGGCTCATCTAGGCCCTGGCCTCCAGGGAGGCCTCCTGGGGAAGGGATGGGCCATGGAGTGCCCACGTGGCTGAGCTCAGTTACAGTCTACAGCCGATACCCCATGGCCAAAGTTGCCACTACAGTTCTTGGTGTCAGCATGCTCTGTGCAGAGAGCCTCAGGTTAACAAGGTCTCTCGACAGGCAAGGGCCTGGAGCCATCAAGGGCCACATGCCGTGGTATGTGCAGGACCTGGGCAACGCAGCCTGGCAGTCAGCGTGTAATTCCACAGTGAGTTAGAGCCAACGCCGCACAGTTCCTGTGCACACGGAAGCTCACCCAGGCCGCCGGGCCCTTCCCTCGCCTCTGCATCCCCTGGAGGTAAGCAAGGGCAGTGGCCTCCTTGCCGGTTGGTGCTTGAAGCTCTCTGTCCAGTGGTCACCTGTGCGTCATCATCTTCTCCACAAGCCTTGTGTGTCCTCCACAGGAGGCGGGGCCTGGGGGGTTGAAAGAACACAGGAGATTGAGTCCTTAAGCAGACCTGGGTTTGAATCCTTCTACCGACACTGCGTCACTTGGCTTCCTGTGTTTTTGTTTATTTGAGAGGCAGGGTTAGAGAGAGAGAGAGAGAGAGAGAGAGAGAGAGAGAGAGAGAAAGATCTTTGATCCACTGGTTCACTCCCCAAATGGCTGCAGTGGGCAGAGCTGGGCTGATCAGAAGCCAGGAGCTTCCCCCAGCTCACCCACACGGGTGCAGGAGCCCAAGGACGTGGGCCATCTTCTACTGCTGTCCCAGGCCATAGCAGAGAGCTGGATGGGAGGTGGAGCAGCCGGGACATGAACTGGTGCCCACATGGGATGCCGGTGCTGCAGGCAGAGGCTCAGCCCACTACACCACAGCGCCGGCCTCCTACCTGTGTTGTTGTAAGTGAGTAGTCCCACACCTACCTCCTCCCACAGTGCTTTAGAAGACGAGGAGTCAGCCAGTAGGAGGGCGCCTGACTGCACATTGTTCTCAGTGCTGTGACCCTCCCTCCACCTTTTCGGCACAGGGCACCCTGCCTCTTTATTAAGCAGGTTCTGGTTCCTGCTGCTCTGAGAGGGTTTCTGAGCTGAAACTCGACCAGTGTTTAGCGTCTCACGGGCACCTCATTGGGTCTCCATGCCAAAGTGGACATACAGTTGACATAAAGTTGATATAATGGCAATCAAGTGCGAACACACGTATTCTATCCAACAATTGTAGGTCATTACAAACCACCTGATGCAGGCATACAGCTACGTGTGATGAAATCGTCCTTGGAGTGTTTTTAATTAGGAGAAACAGAACATCTGAGACGGAAGCTACTGTGTCCTTTTGCAGGGCTCCTACTGTCCTGGGAGTGGAGAGAAAAAGTGGGTCTGGCTCCTTCAGGGCAGTGCTCGCGACAGCATCGCATAGGCTCCTGATGGTAATGCAGACTGTGGGCCACACTCGGATCCATGGGGTCACAGTCTGCATTTCTAATGTGATCAAGTGATTCACAGACACTGGTCTGGAAATTCAGTTACCCAGACGAGTGGATTGAAAGTTTGTTCCAACACTTCTGCCAATGTCTTTTATCTAAGATAAAAATCACAGTAGGGGCCGGCGCCACGGCTCACTAGGCTAATCCTCCGCCTTGCGGCGCTGGCATACTGGGTTCTAGTCCCGCTCGGGGCGCCGGATTCTGTCCCGGTTGCCCCTCTTCCAGGCCAGCTCTCTGCTGTGGCCAGGGAGTGCAGTGGAGGATGGCCCAAGTGCTTGGGCCCTGCACCCCATGGGAGACCAGGAGAAGCACCTGGCTCTTGCCATCGGATCAGCACGGTGCGCCGGCCGCGGCGGCCATTGGAGGGTGAATCACCGGCAAAGGAAGACCTTTCTCTTTGTCTCTCTCTCTCACTGTCCACTCTGCCTGTCAAAAAAAAAAATCACAGTAGGATTTCAAAGGACAATGAGGTTTCAAGCCATGTCAGATCGAGTGTCATTTTTAACTAATGTCCCCAGAAAGGCCCTTCCTGCTGGATCTAACCCTGGGTGTAGGGTAAGAACCAGGGGAACAAGTGGTTGGGTCTTTTCTGAATGAGCGGGTGACACAGATGCAGGCGTGCGTGCCGTCAGATGGTTTTCAGTCATCATTGGCGAGCAGACCATAGAGCATAAGAAAAGGGACTGGAGCCCTGTCACCCTATCCCTTCTGTGGATCTTGTGCGCTGGGTATCCAGCATCTAGTTCGTGCTGGTAGAACCTGGTTATGGTACGAACCTCGAGTTCATACTGGCACTAGTCATGTAAGCTTGGGCAACATCTTAAGCCTCTCCAGGCTTTGCTCTCCTCTGTAAATGGAGACAATGACAATCATATTTGCCTTGCAGGGTTTGTATGGGGATAAAATAAATTAATATTTGCCTCATGCTCAAAGCAGTGCTTGGCATATAGTAGGTGCTATATAAGTATTTATCACTCAATCATTGAAATTGCAATTGGCCCACCAAGGTCCCCCTGGAGAATGAGACCTGATCAGGTGGGGTGGCGCTGGGGCTGAATCGTAGAGCAGCGACCTTGTGGGGGCAAGCAGGGGGCAGGATTTTCTACAGGAGTCTCTGTGGTTGGTAGTGGTTCCCACTGTCCGGAGATGGTGGGGAAGGCCTGCCTGTGCACCTGCTGGCATCACTGCTATGACCGGCCCCTGGCTCAGCTCCCACCACACGAGGGTCCACAGTGCTCTCCCCTGTTCCATGGCTGACACTGCAGCTGGACTCCCTCTCTGCTATCTCTGCGTCTCGCCTTCTCCACAGTGTTGGAGTGAGGATGGAGAGCCCAGCCTCTGGGCCCTGAGCTTCCACACAGGCAGCACTGGTTGTGGAAGGAGTTTCCCATATGCCTGTGGAGCCCTCTTGTTTTGTTGTCACTGAGGTTTGAAACAGGCGGTTTCCTTAGGGGAAGTGGCGTGTCCCTGGCCTTTCATCCCTGTTTACCTACAATACTCTTTAAATTCTGCAATGTGGCGTAAGAGACTAAAGAAGTTACCTCCGGGCCAACACCGTGGTGGAGCTCTAAGCTCCACCTGGGATGCCTGCTCCCTGCTAATATCCTGGGAAGAGCAATGAAGGATGACCCAAGGGGGAGATCCAGACGAAGCCCCTGGCTCCTGGCTTCTGGCTGGCCCAGCACTGGCCACTTCAGCCATCTGGGGAATGAGTCAGTGGATGAAGATCTCTCTGTCTCTCCCTCTCTAGCCATAACTCTGCCTTTCAAACAAATAAATAAATCTTTAAGAAAAGAAAAACCAGAAGTTACCTCCATACCCTTCCTGACCCCCAGCCTCCAACATACAGGAAAAGTAAATAAATAAACAAAAAAATCAATATTTTTATAAGTAAAGCTGTCTTTCAAGCACAGATTTTGCATCAGGCACAGTCCTTGGTCAGGGAGATGGAGCAGTGAACAACACAGACAGAAACCTTGGCCCTCACAGAGCTGTCAGGAGAGTGTGGGGCCTGGAGACACGGATACTGAAGGAAGCAACGTAGCAGTCAACGTGGGAGAAGGTAGGTGGAGAAAAGTCAAGCAGGGAAGGAGCATCGGTGTTGGGTGCGGTTTTGGATCAGGTGAGAGATGCTATTCCATAATGGTCATGACTGTAGGAGGTGAGGGTGTGGGAGCAACTCTTCCAGGGCACAGACTTGCTGGCCCCTGCGTCAGACCTTGGGAACCCAGGGTAGGAAGGGGGAGAGTGGGGCCGGCGCTGTGGCGTAGCGGATGAAGCCGCTGCCTGCAGTGCCGGCATCCCATATGGGTGCCAGTTCAAGTCCCGGCTGCTCCTCTCCCCACCCAGCTCTCTGCTGTGGCCTGGGAAAGCAGTAGAGGATGGCCCAAGTGCTTGGGCCCCTGCACCCACGTGGGAGACCCGGAAGAAGCTCCTGGCTCCTGGCTTCGGATCAGCCCAGCTCCAGCCATTGAGACCATCTGGTGAGTGAACCAGCAGATAGAAGATCTCTCTCACTCTCTCTGCCTCTGCTTCTCTCTGCATGTAACTCTGACTTTCAAATAAATAAATCCTAAAAATAGGAAGGAAGGAAGGAAGGGAGGGAGGGAGGGAGGGAGGAGGGAGGAAGGGAGGAAAGGAGGGAGGGAGGAGGGAAGGAGGGAGGAAGGGAAGGAAAGGAGGGAGGGAGGGAGGGAGGAGGGAGGGAGGAAGGAAGGAAAGAAAGGGAGGGAGGGAGGGAGGGAGGGAGGGAGGGAGGGAGGGAGGAAGGAGGGAGGGAGGAGGGAAGAGGAGGGAAGGAGGGAGGAAGGGAAGGAGGGAGGGAGGAAGGAAGGGAGGGAGGGAGGAAGGAAGGGAGGGAGGGAGGGAGGGAGGAAGGAGGGAAGGAAGGAAGGAAGGAGGGAGGGAGGGAGGGGGGAGTGGGGAGCGGGGAAGGGAGCCCTGGCGTCCATTCCAAGTTGAATAAGCGACGACGCAGCTTTGCTCACCGTGCAGGTCAGGATGACACCTTGCTGAGTCATTGCGTACTTTTGTTTTCCTATGGCTCAGCTTCTCATTTAAGGGCTGGACCTATCGCGTGAAGTCGAGATTCCTTTGGCTCTCTTCATCCCTAAGAGCAAAGCTCTGACATCTTTTTGAGTGGCACAGGGAATCCCAGGGAGCCGTCTGTGAGAACCCTGGGCTCTCCGTCAGTGGCAGCACAGTGACCCCGTTGTTGTGACTTTGGGGGTCGCGAAGGTCTTCACGGCTTCGCCGAGCTTGGGGACACCAAGCCCTCTCTGGAACTTTGAGCGTCGCCCTCGGCTGCCTTCCGAGAATCCTGTTCACAAGGAGGATTCTCTGCGAAGAAACGGGAAATGTTTCAACAGACGAAACAATGGACATTCAGTGGAGACAGGAAGTTCTATTCAGAGACCTACCGCTGGGAACCGCAAGCCCAGTTCTCAAGCTTGGCTAAGCAGAGCACTTCCTGAAGGCCATTTTGTTTCATGGCCATTTGGCTCAGAACGGATGAGAACCGCTTGTTCTCTCTGCCCCTTCCCCCTCAACGGCATCTGTGAAGTTGGTTTCCTTAGTCCTGCCAGCAGTCTCCAAATTCCTCAGATGCTTAGCACCACAACAAGTGATTTTAATAACCTGATAAATGTTATAAAGTTGTAGACCTTAGGAGACAAATTACCTCTGAGGTTCATCGACTAGAACAGAAAAAGGCCGGGCACTAAACTAAACTTTGATCATCTGTATCTACAAGGTGGATGGAAGAATCCCCCAAAAGGTGTTGCTTTAGACCATAAAATGATGTCTATGCAAAGCAGTTCTCATTAATTCTGGACCAAATGGTCATAAAAACAAAACGGCCTTCAGAAACTCCTCTAGCTGGCCAAGCTTGAGAAGTCGGCTTCCAGGCCCCTAGAGGTAAGCCTTTTAATATAACTTTCAAGTGCTGAAGGATGGAGCTTCATCTACACTAAAATTAGGACTAAGCAAAAAATAAAATCTGTGCTGAGCTATTTTGAAGGCCAAGTGTGGATCTGCCTTACTGAATATTGCATGTCCTGGAATATGCATTTTCTTCTAGAATAACCCAGTTCCTCTTCTACCGAGGACTTTTCTGAAACTAAAATATGCAATGCCACTCTGGAAGGAAATTCTTGATATGCCCTTTTATCCACAGTAAGAACTTTAATTTTTTAAAAAAGCAAAGGATTCTTACCTTTAAAATATTTTCACTGGAGGAAACAGGGAAAATGCCAAGAGAAGAAAGAAGAAGAAGGGAAGGGGAAGAAACTCAAAACGGAATGAAGGAAAGAAGAAACGAGAGCGAGAGGGAGGGAAGCAGGGGAGGACGAGATCCACTGTGTCCTACCCCCGAAGAGAACCAGCAGCCACATTCTGACATATTTTGCTTTCTTTAAAAAAAAAAAAAAACTGGTCATTTATTTATTTTCACCTCCTTGAAAGACAAAGAGAGACAGAGACAGTAAGGTCAAGAGAGAGACAGAGAGAGAGAGCTAGAGAGAGAGCGAGCGAGAGCAAGCTTCCACCTGCTGGTTTACCCCCCAAATGCCCACAACAGCCAGGACTGGGCCAAGCTGGGACTGGGATCCTGCAGCTCCACCTGGGTCTCTCCTGGGGGTGGCAGGGGTTAGAGCACTGGGCTCCCTCGGGATGTGCATCAGCCAGCAGCTGGATTCAGAGCAGAGTGGCCAGGGCTCAAACTGGCGCTCGAATGCGGCATGCAGCCTCCCAGGTCTCGCAAGCCTAACCCGCTGCGCCACCATGGCTGCCCCTGACGTGTTCTCTGGTTGTTAACTGTATGCACTGAAATAGTTGCACTCGTGTTGGGTAGGCAGCACCAGTGTTTCACAGAGCAGACTGTGAACTCAGTACTCTCTTGCACTGCATGCTTCTCCCTCCAACCTCTCACCGGCTGTTTGCTTCCACGTCAGAACACTTTGGTGTAAAAAGACACCAGCTGCAGACTGGACCGGACTTTATTGCAGCTCTGCATCTTGCGTGTTGCCACTAAGTATGCAACGGTGAGGCCCCACGTTTGATCCTGCCCTCTCTTATCCTTGATAATTAGCACAAGCGCGCTGCCGATGGCTAAGCCGCAGCCTGGCTGCTTTCCCATTGCTTACTAGACCTTTTTTTCCAGAGCTGCGGTTAAAGCGTGGCTGTTCCTGTCCTTAGCTGTGCTGAAGGACTGTGCACAGGCTACTCTGACCTGCTCCTTCCCTCATTTCTCTTCCCTTCTTCGACCTCCCACCACCGGACACACACATTGTCAAGTCCCACCGTTCGGTGAGAAGGAAGCCTGGCTACAAAGCAAGGAGACTCGGCGTGGTTGTGGGGTGTCGGGTTGGCGAGGGTAATTGAGAGGAAAAACTGAAGCATGGGAGCTGGACACAGTCTTGAGATTTCCGCATGTTTTTGTACAAAATAAACTGTAGATGGCATCTTTGAGATGGGTGCAGTGCACAACCTGGACAGTGTTCACGTTGGCCCGGTGTTACAATCCCAAGGCTGCATCCCAGCAGTGGTTTGGACAGCAGAGCTGATGTTTGCTCACTTGTATGGGGGCCGCTCTGAGGGCTTGAGCTGTCGTGTGGAGGTGGCTGCCCATGTGCCCACGCAAACTGCAGTTGCCCATACGGGAGCGTCTGGCTCAGTAAGGAAGGGCTTCCTGGCAGAACGGTCTTCAGTGCCATTGGAGAAGAGTCATCCTGCGTCTCTCATTCCCTCCCCAGCCTTCATACTTGCTGTGAAAGCCTGGACTAACCTCTTTTCCTTCTTTCTTTCTTTTTTAATTTGACAGATAGAGTTATAGACAGTGAGAGAGAAAGGTCTTCCTTCTGTTGGTTCACCCCCCAAATGGCCACTACGGCTGGCGCTGTGCAGATCCGATGGCAGGAGCCAGGTGCCCCTTCCTGGTCTCCCATGTGGGTGCAGGCACACAAGCACCTGGGCCATCCTCCACTGCACTCCCGGGCCACAGCAGAGAGCTGGACTGGAAGAGGAGCAACCGGGACAGAATCCGGCGCCCTTATGGGATGCCGGCGCCGCAAGTGGAGGATTAACCAAGTGAGCCACAGCGCCGGCCCTGGATTAACCTCTTAATCTGACACAAAAACAGTGCTGGTATAATTACTAGTATGGGTTGAATTGTGCCCCCCGCCAAAGATGTTGAAGTCCTAACTCCCAGTATCTGAGATGTGACCTTATTTGGAGAGAAGGTCTTTGCCGGTGATCAAGCTGAGGTTGTTAGGGTGGTCCCATAATGCGAGATGACTGGTATATATAGGACAAGAGGAAAGTTGCACACAACCGCTCAGGGAGAACGCTATGTGAAGATGGTGGCAGAGATCAAAGGGGGCTATCCACAACCACGGGACACCAAAGACGGCTATCAAACCCCAGAAGCTAGGGGAGAGGCCTGGAGCAGGTTTTCACTCATGGCTCAGAAGCCACCAACCCTGCCAGCACCCTGACCTCGGACTTCTGGCCTCCAGAACTGTGAGATTATTAAGTTCAGTTGTTTAAGCACCCAGTCTGGGGCACGGTGTTACAACAGCCCTAATGGGGTTTCCAGAGAAGCACACAGGAAGGGCCTCCCGTCCAGTGATGTCGCTGCCACATCACGGCGCTGGCTCTGCTAACACCCAACGCAGCGGCAGAAGTTTGCTTTGTTCTTCAGCAGCGTCCACCTGCTGAGCCTGGCGCGGGCCACGCAAGCCCTCTAATGCACTTTTCCCTCCCTCCCCACTGCGACCCACAGGCAGGAAGCACAGCCAGCGGACAGGAGAAGGCGGCCTCGGGGACGTTGGGGGACATCCTGAGGGGCACGCACCTGGTAAATAGCAAACCTAGGGTTCAACATCCAGATGTGTCTGGCTCCAAAACTCATATTCGTAATGACCACAATGTGCTTTCCTCTGTCTTGTAGCTCATAACCTTGAAATCCTTAAACAGCTTTAAACTCACCCTTTAATAGCTCTCTTCAGATGCCTCCCTCCTGTTTTGCTACAAATATTTTTACTGACAGAGGAAAAGCACTCTTGCTGTCCACATCACTGTTTTACTCATCTAAAATTGGACTGCTTGGTTCGAAGCTTTCAATGACCAATCATCCGCTTACATTTTCCGAGCATTTACCACGTGCTCTGCATCTCACTAATTACTCCACGTTAATTATCTCATTCAAACATGAGTTTGGGTACCGTGCCAAGCTCACCCAGGCTGTAGGGGGTTAGCATTCGACTACAGAGTCTGTGTCAGGCCTTTCTGAGGGCGGACTTTTGTCCCAGTTTGCAAGCAGTTTGTGTACGTACTTGTTTCTATCAGACTCCCCACGAACAGCTTGTGCTCCATGAGGGCAGGGGCCAGCCTTTGGCTCTGCAGCCCCATATCCTAGCATAAGGCCTGACAGGTCTGGTAAACGGTGTGTGGCATCCCTGAACACAGGAAAGGAGGCTAGCAGCCTCCAGGCCCACAGGGGCACACACTGGTTAGTGCCAGTTCCCAGATCAGCCTCCAGGCCCACAGGGGCACCCACTGGTCAGTGCCAGTTCCCAGATCAGCCTCCAGGCCCGCAGGGGCACACACTGGTTAGTGCCAGTTCCCAGAGCAGCCACCAGGCCCGCAGGGGCACACACTGGTCAGTGCCAGTTCCCAGAGCAGCCTCCAGGCCCGCAGGGGCACACACTGGTCAGTGCCAGTTCCCAGATCAGCCTCCAGGCCCACAGG
The DNA here is from genome assembly GCF_964237555.1 of Oryctolagus cuniculus. Classification (NCBI taxonomy): domain Eukaryota; kingdom Metazoa; phylum Chordata; class Mammalia; order Lagomorpha; family Leporidae; genus Oryctolagus; species Oryctolagus cuniculus. The sequence goes on along the minus strand of NC_091434.1, from coordinate 182,610,351 downwards.
GGCACACACTGGTCAGTGCCAGTTCCCAGAGCAGTCACCAGGCCCCGCAGGGGCTCATACTGGTCAGTGCCAGTTCCCAGAGCAGCCGCCAGGGCCACAGGGGCACACACTGGTTAGTGCCAGTTCCCAGAGCAGCCACCAGGCCCACAGGGGCACACACTGGTTAGTGCCAGTTCCCAGAGCAGCCTCCAGGCCCACAGGGGCACGCACTGGTTAGTGTCATTCCCAGAGCAGCCTCCAGGCCCGCAGGGGCACCCACTGGTTAGTGCCAGTTCCCAGAGCGGAGCTTCTGACAATGAGGTGGGGAGGCACAGAAGTAAAAATGGAAATAAATTCTGCTTCTCTCATTTACTTTGTTCCGTTTCCATGGTTTCTGGAAACAATGCTCAAGTCCACGGCCTGAAATTCCGGCTTTGCTACAAGTCACCCCTTCTTCCTCTTCATCATGACCCATGCCAACTCCCCTCTCTCTCGTCACCGGGGGTGGGGGTGGAGGGTGGTTCTTCAATTGTGACCAGCACCTGGGCTTACGGAAACGGTCCTCTTTCCTCTGGTCTTGGATCTCTGTTGTCCTCATTCTCTCTCTGCTCCTCGCCACAGAGTCTTGAGACCTCAGAGGCTTACGAAAGGGAGAACAGGTGTGGGTGTGTGTGCTCCAGGGGAACTGGCCGTGGGGCGAAGTGGGGCTGCCCAGGAACTGTGCGTCTTCATCTTCTAGCTCCTGAGCGGTCATGGGCAGCCAGGGACACTGACCATGCATCTCTCCCCAGAGTCCACCTGACTCCTCTCCAGGTGATCTACGAGAAGACCCCGCTCGCAGCTCCCCTTGGCGCCGCCCCCACCTCATGGACCCCTAGGAAGGAGCAGACGCTCACCTCTGACCTTGGAGCAGAGGGACGGTTGCTGAAGTCTCTGTCCGATTAAATGAGAAGACATCACTTCCAGGTGTGTGGCTCCTGTGTTCAGATGGAGGGCAGAAATTGTGCCCTGCACATGTTAGAACGGCAGGAATCTGGTCTCGCCATCCCTGGGGTGCTGTTGAGTTCAAGAGAGAGCGAGGGCACCTGCCCCTCGTCCTCTCTACCGTTTTTCTGATGAAAAGCACACTCACTGAGAAGCCCGAGATGCAGGCATTCCCGGCGGCCACATCTCACCTGCCTGCCGCTGCAGGCGTGGAAGCTCCTCTCGGGTCCATGCCCACCACGCCACACGGAGAAATGCAGGTGCTGTTTGTGTGCACTTCCTCCCTCTACCCACGCACGCTACCAGTTCCCACTCAGACGAAGCAAGAATGAGATGCCGTCTTCCGAGAGTCTTCAGCGATATTTCTGTTCTGTCACGTGCCTCCATTTGGCGTGGTGTAGTTGGAGCGTGCCTCCCAAATTTCATGTGTTGGAGACTTAATCCAAGAAGTCAGGTTATTAATGTCGGGAGGCGGGCTCTCCAAGGCGATGACATCTTGCAGGCAGCACGCCCACGCGTGGCTGAATCCACCTGTGGATTCGTGGACCGAGAGTTCGCGAGGTGTAGAGGGAGCGGCTGTGCAGGAACCACAAGCTCTCTGTGACGTGCTTGCTCTCTGCTCCAGGCCACGTGCCGATGCAGCGGCAAACCTCCACCAGATGCTGCACGCTGGCCAGAGCCTTCTCCTGGACGCCCAGCTGCCAGACCGTGAGCCCAATGCATTTCCCTTCTCTCTGCGCTCCCCAGAGCAGGTGTTTGTTAGGCCGAGAGCAGACAGATGAGACATAGCTGTTTTCCTTCCTTTGCCTTCTCTTCCTAATTTCGATGAAGAATATGTGTTTTTTTTTTTTTTCAAATGTAGACGAAAAAATCTAATTTCTGCTAATAGGCATTCAATGGGAAAAATCCTAGGTGTGATTTAGACCATCTGGAGAGGCTTATTTTTCTAATCACAATTTTATGGCGCTCTATAATTTATTCAGGCATCCGAGTGCTTGGGCCCCTGACACCCACCTGGGAGATCTGGATGAAGTTAATTACTTCATGTATTTAAAAAGCAGAGAGAGGGAGAGACAGAGACAGAAAGATAGCTTCTGTCTACTAAGTCATTCCCCAGGATGGCTACAACAGCCAGAGCCAAGCCAGCCAGCACCCTGGAACTCCGTCTGGGTCTCCCACATGGGTGCAGGGGCGGTCTTCCGCTGCTTTCCCAGGCGCGTGAGCAGGGAGCTGGATGGGAAGTGGAGCAGCTCCAGCGTGGGCTGCCAACGTCACAAGTGTAACCCGCTGTGTATGACACTGGCCCCTCTCTGACCTCTGAAGGCCCTCATGTGTACTGCTTCATTTTGAAAAGCACTTGTCAATCAAGAGGAGAAAGGGTCCGCAGGGTGAAGGGTAGACAGACGTTGTAACTCTTGTTGAATTCTGCAGATGTTTATTGATCTGGCCACTTTAAATAGAAGCTATATAAAAGTTGGCTCCAGTTTCAGTTGCTGCAATGCTTTCTTTTCCTGTTCTTTTCTTCTCATCAGCAGCATTATCTGAAAGCATTTAGATTCATTATTCTTTCCTAACCCCCAAATTCTAAGAGGTAGAGGCCAAAGTCAGAGGAGTGGACTAAAGTCACCTACGGAGAAAGGGACGTAGCTAGCACTTGGACTCTGTTCTCCTGGCCCTGAAAGTTTGCTTTTATAACATTTAAAAACCACAACGAGGGTCTGGTGCTGTGGTGCAGTGAGTTAAAGCCCAGGCTGAAGCGCCGGCATCCCATATGGACGCCGGTACAAGTCCCAGTCACTCCGCTTCTGATCCAGCTCTCTGCTGTGGCCTGGGAAAGCAGTAGAAGATGGCCCAAGTGCTTGGGCCCCTGCACCCGTGTGGGAGACCTGAAAGAAGCTCCTGGCGCCTGGCTCAGCTCTGACCATTGCAACCGTTTGGGGAGTGAACCAGGGGATAGAAGACCTCTCTCTCTCTGTCTCCACCTCTTTCTGTAACTCTCTTTCAAGTAAATAAAATAAATATTTAAAAAATATTGAAAAATTTTCTGAGGCATTTGGAAATTTGAATGCTAATTACTTCAAGTGCTGTTGGAATAAGCCTTTTTTTTTTTGGACAGGCAGAGTGGACAGTGAGAGAGAGACAGAGAGAAAGGTCTTCCTTTGCTGTTAGTTCACCCTCCAATGGCCGCCGTGGCCGGCGCACTGTGCTGATCCGAAGCCAGGAGCCAGGTGCTTCTCCTGGTCTCCCATGGGGTGCAGGGCCCAAGCACCTGGGCCATCCTCCACTGCACTCCTTGGCCACAGCAGAGAGCTGGCCTGGAAGAGGGGCAACCGGGACAGAATCCGGCGCCCCGAGCAGGACTAGAACCCAGTGTGCCGGTGCTGCAAGGCGGAGGATTAGCCTAGTGAGCCACGGCACCGGCCTTGGAATATGCCTTTTTATTTATTTATTTATTTATTTCAAATTCAGAGTGAGACAGAGACAGATCATCCATCCTCTAGATCATTCTCCAAATGGCTGTAATGTCCAGGGCTGGGCCAGGCCAAAGCCAGGAGGTGGGAGCTTCTTCCTGGTCTCCCACCTCAGTGCAGGGGCCCAGGCACTCGGGCCATCTTCAGCTGCTTTTCCTAAGCCATTAACAGGGAGCTGGACTGGGAGTGGGGCGGCCGGGACATGAACCAGCACCCGAATGGGATGCTGACATTTCGGGCATCATCTTTACCCGTTACAGCATAATGCCAGCCCCATGAGTATGCCTTATTTAAAAGGTCTTATATTTTATTTTTTAATTACTTATTTATTGGAAAGGCAGAGCCACAGAAAGAGTGTGATGGGGGGGGGGGGTGTCTTTCATGTGCTGCTTCATTTTCCAAAATAGCTGTAACAGCCATGTCGGGGTCAGGCTGAAGCCAGGAGCTAGGAACTCCACCCTGGCCTCCCACGTGGGTGACATGGGCCCAGCCGTGGGCTATCCTCTGTTGGTTTCCCAGGTACATTAGCAGGGGGCAGGCAGGATGTGAACCAGCACTCTGATATGGGATGCTGGCATTGGCAAGTGATAGTTTAACCCACCATGCCACGAAGTAGGTCCCAAGGCCTTATATTTTGAAGACAGACACTGAAATCATTTCGGATGGAATGATAAGGTGTCTTGGATTTGCTTCCAAACAGTGTAGGAAGTAGGGAGTTAGCAGGGGTGTTGGTGAACCAGAAAGGCCGTGAGCTGATGCGCACCGAAGCTGGACGGTGGGAGCCCGGGGCTCATCGCACTGTTTTCTCTATTTATGTGTGTCTGCAATTTCCCTGATAAAAGTTTGAATATTAAATACTAAAAATTAAAATCGTATTTCCCCCTATACCTTCCAAAATAACAGGGAGTGTAAGATTCTAATTTAAGGGTTTGCATCTCACACTTCTTGTAGGGAATCAATACATCAGCTCTCAAAATAGGCTGCAGCACAGACATCACGGCTGAGGGACCCGCTCAATGTTCAGCCACAAATGGGTCATTGCCGAGGGAAGCCAAGTCTCCCCAGGAGATTCAGGGAGCGTCTCGCTGAGTCGCCAAAAATAAACCCAGATACTGGCGACGCGTCCTCCAAGAAAAAGCACAACTGTGTGGCCATCGTCAGTGAATTCGGCACCCAGGGACCCCCAGCGTGGCAGCCAGGCTTTGTTGGAGAGTGAAAGGACAACAAAAGACCCTGCGGTGCGTCCTCCCCAGGCCTCAGGTCCACTTCCCAGTGCTTCATCAGAGGGAAACCTCGGCACCATCAGTGCATGGGGGCACCTTAGAGGACAATGTGATGATATCAAGTTGAAAGGCACTTGTAGAAACTCGCTTTCTGGGAGTTGTCCTACAGCTCTATTTGTCTGCAGATATTTGCACAAGGCTGTTCATTACACCACTGTTTACTGTAGCAAAAACTGTAAACAACTTGACATTCCTTCTTGGGGAATGGCAAAAATGAAAACGGTCCTACAGAGGAATATCACTTGGTTGTTAAAACAATCAAGGTCAATGTCTGTGTGTTGGCACAGAAAGATCATGAAGAGATGAGACATTAAGTGAACGAAACCAGGCGCGTGGTTGGATCCACGGGTGACAAGCAGTTCCCAGCAGGTGTGTGGCTGTGTCCTTGGGTGCGGTGGAGCACCCCCTGCACGGTGGCAGGGAACGGATGATGCCAGCGTTCAGTCCCGCGTCATCTGGCCGCAGCGCCTGTGCTCCTGACCATTCGTGACCGCTTTCTGCTGACACCTTGGTCTTCTGCAATGCTGGTGGCATGGATTTGAGGCCTGGGTGCTCCCGTGCAACACCCAGCACTTCCTTGACCTGTGTGCCCAGGGGCCATATCAAAGAGTGCCTCAGCTCTGGGGCCAGAAAGTACGAGCCAAATCCAGCTCCAATGGAGAGGCCGTCAAAATCAGCCACTGGAGACTTTGCCTCTCCACGCTCTCCCATAGAGCTGGCGTGCAGCAGGGCCCTTGCGTTTTTCTCACGAGGGACTTCTGGGGAGAGGTGGGAAAACCAGTTCTAAGACGTCTCCATTCGCCACCACCGGCCTCAGAGAACTAGCATGTGGGCCCTCACAGGTCTGTATCCTTGTGTCTGGCTTTTGCTCTGCTGTTTTTTCTTTTCTCAGGAGACGTTGGAGGAAGCCTTAAAATCTCTTTAGAAGATAAAAAAAGAAAGAAAGAAAGAAAGAAAGAAAGAAAGAAAGAAAGAAAGAAAGAAGAAAAGGAGGAAAGAAAGAAGAGGAAAACATGGCAGAGAAGAACTGTTTTTAAAACTATCACCATCCTTCTCCAAAATACGGAATTACTGCATAAAAAATGTCTCGAATCAGAAGAATCCTATGATTTTAACTTCTGGAAGTCAATGTTGAGTCTCTGTGGTTGACCTGTGTATTTCCATCATATTTGGTGGGCTAAGACCCAAAGCAAGTCAAGAATGGGCATCTGGTAGCAGTGGCTTATACTGCTGTGGGGATTTGGTGAAAAGCAAGTAAGAAAACCGTTCACGTAGAGGCTGAAAACAAGGCCAGAACTGAGACAGAGACCACGGCATTGCTGTGGTCAGCATGAGGTTCAATCGAAAGCCTGTGGCGCCTCAGCCAGTTTTTCTCTTGAAATCTGTGCAGCCGGCTTGTGGAGATGGCAACTCACACACAGGAGCCCAGCGCAGGTAGAGATGTCGTCCTCAACAAGAACGGATTGCGTGAGACTTCAAGGCTTTGCAGAGAGAGGCCCAGGCAGAGGGTCTGCACCTTACCTGCCGGGCTTCCCCGTCTCCGTGCCGCGGCCCGGGCAGGCAGGCAGGCGGTCACTTTCTGCCTGGGACGGCTCCCCTTCCTTTCACCCCTCTTCATTCCCGTCTATTCCAGCAACCAGACAATGGCTGCCATCTGTGAAAATGGTTGCCTTCCGCCACCCAGATTCCTTAGCTTTTATTCTAAGTAGCGATCTTCAGCCACTTTGTTTTCCTCTCTGGGCACTCTCAAAGTGTGACAGACTGAGCATTGTATTGAATGGAGGGCTGACCAACGCAGATGGTCGCCTGATGATTGCTTCCTGGGCTTTGCGTGTCACCCTTCTATAAATACACCCCGGGATCGTTTTGGCTTTTCAGCAACAGCCCGCCATGGCTGCATCCCTCCATCTGTGGTCAGCCACCACCTCTCCGGGCCCTCTGTGTCCCGCCTATGCCTAATCAGCCCTGCTCCACTCTGTTTGTCCATGACGGGCTTCTCTGTCTCTAAATATACTACCCTCTATAGTCCCGCTCTTAGAAAATGTGGCGTGGTATTAGCAGAAGCCAGAATTATTCACTCTGTTCTCTTTCACTATTGCCTAGGAAGAAAGAACATCTTGAAATTGGAAAGAGCAGAAATAAAGGCTGACGGAGAAACTACAGCTCACGGACAAAGGGAGCAGCAGAGTGTGGCAGCCAACTCTGGAGCCCTGGCCCAGGCGCCGGCTCCGTTGCGGGCCAACTGTGCGACCTTGAGCTGAGCCATTAAGCCCCCTTGGGCATCAGTTTCCTTTCCTATAGAAGGGGCAGTTGACTACTTTGTCTCTAAGCTACCATTTAAAAGTCTCAACCTTTGATGTTCCACCTTGAAATGAAATTTGTTACTGGGCTCCTGTTTGAAAGTTGAGTTCCAGAGGAGATGGGAGAGACCAAGCCTGACCTGGGACTCTAAGTCTTAGGATATCTGATTGGCTTGATTATGTTTGATGTAACATGGAAACCAGAACAGGATGCCTCTGCCAATCCCAGGGCTCACGTCTGGGCAAGAATTACAGGGGTGAGGGGGATTCCAGCCACCTCGTGGATCAGCATCTTCTACTCAGGAGAGCAACGGGCACTCATACCAGGCGAGGAGCGAGTCTGCCTGTGGTTTCTCCCCTAATTTTGGCTTAGGTGACCTGAAATAACTTCTAAGACCTTGGCAACTTGCAACGGTCAGCATGGTCTCTAGGTACAGCGGGTGTAGTCTATGGTTTAGATGTTTCCCCAAAGAGCTTGTGTTGGAAACTTAATCCCAAATGCAACACCACCGGGAGACGGGTCCTACAGTGAGACGTTCGGGTCATAGGGCTCCACTTTGGGGAATGGATGAGTGCTAGTTATGAAAGGGCTTGAGGCTGAGTGTGCCGCCATGCTCGCTTGCCTGCCTGCCTCTCTTGTCCTTCCTCCTCCTGCTAGGGGATGACTCAGCAGAACAGCCCTCAGCATTTCCCAGCTTTAGGAAACAATAAGAAATTACAGCTGCTGGAATTGTAAGAAATAAATTGCTGTTCTTTGTAAATTACACAGTCTCAGAGATTGTTACAGCAGCGTGAAATGGACTAAAGCAGTATCAGTGAAGCTCAGCATCCTAAGATTGGAAGAATACTAAGGTCCACAGAATCTTCAAGTTGAGTCAGCGAGGGAAAGGTTTAAAGCGTCCTGAGATGTGGAAAAGCAGCTTTTCATTAGATGGCTGTGACGAGTACCTGGAGATGTTCAGGGTGACAAAGACCTGCTCCTGTTTCTCATTCTGCAGAACAGAGAAATAATCAGAACAATAATAATCAATCTCCACCTTCAGACCCTTGCCTTCTAAGTTGGAGAACCCAAGGCAGCTCCCCTGCTTATTAAAGCCACCCCCAAAATGCTTATTTTCAAATCTGAATAACTTCATCTGTTTGCAGGACTTGTACTACAATCTAAAAGTCACAGTTATAAATTTTTGACTAATCGTGAAAGAGCCAAGATTAGAGACAGCCATCAGATGGATTCCTAGTCATGAAAAACCAGGACAATATCAATGTCAGGGGATCGTCTACATTAGATTTATATAGGGCAGGCATCACGATGCAGCAGGTTAAGCTGCTGTTGAGACACCTGTAGCCCATAGTTGAGTGCCAGCCCAAGCCCTGGCTACTGTACTGCTTTTGATGCAGCTCCCAGCTAATGCACCTGGGAAGACAACAGGTGATGACCAGGCTCTAGGGTCCCTGCCACCCACATGGGAGACCAGGATGGAGCTCTAAGTTCCTGGTTTTGGCTTTTCCCAGCTCTGGGTGATATGGGAATTGGGGGAGTGAACCAGTGGATGGGAGATTCTCTCCCCCCCCCATCACTCTGCCTTTCAAATAGATAAATAAATAATAAGACATATTTTTAAAAATTAGGTTTATATAAAGGGCAAGGGACAGGAAGCAAATAGTGAGAATTCAGAAAAGAATGCCGCTGCAATCAGGACTTGCAGATACAGGCTAAGAAGTCTTATTTAATTTGTCTTTTAAAAAGCTACCTGCCTGGTGAGTTTGAGAGCTACTGTAGTAAAAGGTGTCTATGTACTTTAGGTAAGCTTTTTAGATATCATTTTTTATATCCTAGGGATAAGATGGTGAAGAAAGGGATCTCTGGTCGTATTGTGGTGTGCATTTCCAAGCCTGTGGGACCTTGTGATTGATTACTGCTAAGTTTTATGAGAGTCTGGGTCATACGGAATGGCGTATTCACCATTGGAACTTTATCCTACTCCCAGTCCTTTCAACATCTTTGTCAAAGAATGGGACAGAAACAGAGAAGACGTACATGTCAAATTCACCAGTGACCTGAGCCATCAGGACTGCAAATATAGTTACTGGTGGTATCAAATTCAAAGTGATTTTTATAGGACTTGACTTTGATATAAAAATACACGTAAAGGCCCACATTTTGGGTTCAAGATCAGTTCCACATATATACAGCTTGGCAGAAATCTGCATGAAAACATCTTAGGATTTCATTTAACCACAAGTTTAGTGACTTGGCTTTCAAACTAAACCAACGCAATCTTCAGTTTCCCCAAGCAAAAGTAAGGTGTCCAGGCACAAGGCATTTTTTTTCTGTTTCTATATTTTGTGGTGGTTAATGGTCTGGAGAACTGTGTTTGATTTCTGTCCTTTACAACTTTAAAAGTTACAAATTAGACCACATACAGAGGAGATTATCTGAATGAGGAACACGATCACTAGAACACAGCCAGCCCTTCCCATCTGTGGGACCCACATCCACAGATCCAAACGACCACAGATTGAAAATGTAGTCAGGTCTATGATGGGAAAACTTGTACTGAACATGTATAGACTTTTCTTTCTTTTTTTTTTTTTTTTTTTTTTTTTTTTTTTGCCAGGCAGAGTGGACAGTGAGAGAGAGAGACAGAGAGAAAGGTCTTCCTTTGCCGTTGGTTCACCCTCCAATGGCCGCCGCGGACAGCGTGCTGCGGCCGGCGCGCCGCGCTGATCCGATGGCAGGAGCCAGGTACTTATGCTGGTCTCCCATGGGGTGCAGGGCCCAAGCACCTGGGCCATCCTCCACTGCACTCCCTGGCCACAGCAGAGAGCTGGCCTGGAAGAGGGGCAACCGGGACAGAATCCGGCGCCCCGACCGGGACTAGAACCCGGTGTGCCGGTGCCGCTAGGCGGAGGATTAGCCTAGTGAGCCGCGGCGCCGGCTAGACTTTTCTTTCTTAATACAACAACTATTTACATAGTATTTGTACTGTGTCAGGTGTTGTAAGTAACCTGGAGATTATTTGAAGAATACAAAATGATATGTGTAAGTTATATGCAAATACTATGCCATTTTGTGTAGTAGACTTGAATGTCTACAGAATTTGATATCTATGAGGAGTTCTGGAACCAACCCCTGTAGATCCCAAGGGACAACTGCACATGACAAAAATGTGAAGTTTCTAATTATTCAACCAACGTGTATCGACTATCAGTTATGTGCTAGGTACTGTAAGCCTTGTGGAAATCAAAGATATACAAGATATGGTTCTGTCGTCAAGGTGATGATAATCTAGGAGTCAGATAAGTAAAGGTGAGGTTTGATGAAGCAAGTGCCACAGAGCAGTGAACCCAGTCCTGTGGACTAGAGGGGAAGGTGCATCAGAAAGGCCAGAGGAAGTAAACTTCAACAACCAAAACCTGTTAAAGTTGCAAGAACTGTGTGTGTGTGTGTGTGTGTGTGTGTGATGTGGAGCCACCTCTTGTCAAAGATTCCTTTGGTCCCCAAAAACCTTTGGTGTGGTTTGACCTTCTATCTGATATTTGATTACTGATTCCTTTCTACAAGGTCACATAGCTAGCTGCAGTCCTCGAGTTGGAATTCTACGGCCATGTAATTCCTGCTGAATATCATCCAATTGTTTTTCCTGTGGGCCAATTTTTTCCCAATTGCTAAACCTTATTTTTGTATGATTTCTGCTAGAATTCAGCTGGCCCACTAAATTTAGTATTGTCTGACAATTTGACAGGCACATACTCAGTTCCTTTGTCCAGATCACAAAGCCTAGGACTAGAATAGATCCACCCTCGTGCCAGAGCAGGTGGCTTACCACTAGGTATGTCCCAGGCTACTCTCCAAGGATTCTTGCCAAGAACGGGGTGGATGTGAGAAGACCCCAGACTTGTGAGTGAAGGAAAGAATGTGCTTACTGGAAATCCTATTGAGGAAAGGCAGCCTCAGAAATGAAGTTGTTGATTGGAATGAGCCCAGAGGTGAGTGTATATGCCATGGACCCATGTGAAAATGGAGGAAGGGGAAAGAATGAAAGGTAACTAGGTTTATAAGAGGAAGGTCCCGGTGTTTTGCTGAGTGAAACTTCAAGGTCGGAATTTGCATCTAGAAGGTTCACTTTCAGGGGTCTATCCATATATGATGAATGGCAGCTCTTTGTGATGGTGGGGTGGCTTCCACAGGTAGATCATCACCCATTCTTCTTCACGCTATCTTCATCTGCTCTGGCTCCATTAGAAACCCTGTGGTCAACAGAACACCTACTAATAGCATTGTCTAGAATCCAGAAAATTCTTTCCACATTCAACAGTCTTGTCCTTAACTACATGATTTCATGTCTTTGCTATTGATAAATATGAGATCATTAATACCTTTAATGTTGGTTAGTTTTATGTGTGAATTTGGCTAGGCCACAGTGCCCAGGTATTTGGTCAAATACCAGTGTGAACGTTACTGCAAAGATATTTTTAAGACAAGGCTAACATTCAAAACAGTAGACTTTGAGTACAGTAGATTACCCTACAAAATGTGGATGAACCTCACCCAATCAGCTGAAGGTCTTAAAAGAAACCAGTGCGAGCCTTAGCAAGGAGAGGAGTTCTGCCCTGGGCTTTGGACTTGAGCTGCAGCACCAGTCCTTCCCTGCCAGGCTGCTGTGCAGCTGTTTGGACGTTCCAGCATCCGCAGCTGTTGAGTCAAGTCCTTACTTTCTTTCTCAGTAGGATATAAAGCCAGATGGGAGCTAGAGAGACGATAGATAGAAAGATGATCGATAGTCCTGGATCTCTAGAGACTCTAAGACTTGCACACTCTTTCAGCTGGAGAACCAAAGAGTCACCTTGTAGTCAGTTTTCTCCTTGACTCTGGAAATGGCTTTGTCACCTACTCAGCAGAGGAAAAGCAGGTTCCAGACATAATCGACCAATACTTTCTTTTTTAAAGATTTATTGATTTATTTGCAAGGCAGAGTTACAGAGAGGCAGAGGCAGAGAGAGAGAGAGAGAGAGAGAGAGAGAGAGAGAGAGAGAGAGGTCTTCCATCTGCTGGTTCACTCCCAGCTGAGCCAATCTGAAGCCAGGAGTCAGGAGCTTCTTCTGGGTCTCGCATGTGAGTGCAGGGGCCCAAGGATGGAGGCCGTCTTCTGCTTTCCCAGGCCACAGCAGAGAGCTGGATTGGAAGTGGAGCATCTGGGACTCAAACCAGCACCCATATGGGAGCTGGCGCTGTTGGAGGCATCTTTACCCACTATGCCACAGCGCCAACCCCCCACCTCCTCTTTCTACTCCTGTACACAGACAATAACTGGGCTTGCATGTGTCCTACCTCCTAACTTCAGTGCTCAGAAAAGTCATCATTTTTTCTATTCCAGATGAGTCCCTCCACCAGCTCTCTACAAATGAATCCTACCCATCTTCCCCTGAATAGAGTCCCCACTCCATCTATTACCACCTGTTTCCGGGACTTCCAGCCATGCATCCATCTCCTTCCCCAACACATAAGCGTGTTCAAAAGTCTCCCGTGTTTCACAAAATAAAACAGAACAGCGTCTCCTTGGAGCTCTTATTTCTCTGCTTCCCTCCACAGCACCTCAGTGCTGTTCTTCCACATTGTCCCCTCCTGCTCATTCTGTATCATGCTAATTATGTCCTAGACCCATCTCTGTGTGCCCCTGAACCCACTCCGCCAGACACTGTGAGCCTCTGTTGGCAAACCCAGGGGCTGCTTCCCACTGCTGCAGCCTCCACTCAGACTGCTCCTTCCTGGACCTCCTCACTCCCACCTGCCAGGGCTCCATCTCTCCTGTTTTCTCCATGTGAGGGAGTCACACTACTGGGGGGGAAAGGGACCATTTTAGATGGTGCAAGGTAATATCCAGGGCTGTTCACACTGTGTTAAAGAGGAACTTTTAGGGGCCGGCGCTGTGGCATAGTAGGTAAAACTGCCCCCTGCAGTGCCAGCATCTGATATGGGCGCCGGTTCAAGTCCTGGCTGCTCCACTTTCAACCCAGCTCTGTGCTATGGCCTGGGAAAGCAGCAGAAGATGGCCCAAATCCTTGGGCCCCTGCACCCACGTGGGAGACCCAGAAGAAGCTCCTGTCTCCTGGCTTCGGATTGGTGCACCTCCAGCCAGTGAAACAGCAGATGGAAGACCTCTTTCTCTCTGCCTTTCCTCCTCTCTCTGTATAGCTCTGATTTTTAAATAAATAAATATTTTTTTTTTAAAAAAGAGCAACTTCTAGATAGGAGTCTGACCACAGGACTAAGTACAATGTGAGTTGAATAGTGAGAAAATTGATTGTCTTTTATTTGTCTTTCAATTCTCCTGGTTTATACAAAGAGAAAGCCTCAGTTTGGTATTAGAGTATCTTTAACACCTAATACCTAGTAATCTCCCTTTTTTGAAAAAAAGAAAATAGCGATAGCAAGATTCATCTCAAAGTGAAAGCCTTCTCTGACCAAGTCAGCAGCTAGAATCCCTAAATTTCCATGTAGAAGGTCGCCCATTGCATGCCCACTTGGACTGTCCTATATTAAGCCACTGTTTTTATGTTGAGCCACTAAGATTTGAGGGCTTGTCTGTTACAGCAGCTGGAGCTCTCTACTTAGCTACACAAGCCCACAAGTGGTGCCAATGCCATTGTCATTTTCAAATGAGGTAGGTAGCATTTCCAAGGGCATGCCTGGTAAGGGCTAGAGGCAAGATTCAAATCCAAGCCAGTCAGCCCTAGAGCCCATGCTGGTGGCCATGAGTCCTTCAATGAGGAGTTGGGGGCTCACTGAGATAATGCATATGCAGTACCAGCGTGGTGATGGATACATGATCAATGCTACAGGAAGGAGTTTAATTCTTCATGACTATTCTAGGAGTCTTGTGGTTCTTCAAAGATTCTTCCTCCAATCCCATCCCACACCTTCCGGCTGCCTTCCCCACAGTATGAGCCCTTAGACCTACTGTTTGTCTCTGACTTCCGTGGGAAATACACAGATTAGAGGTGTGCACGGAGGCTCACTTACAAGCCGAGGAAGTGCCTCTGTTGCTTGCAGAATGGGCCCAGCTGCACTGCAGTATGGCTATGGGTTTGTCCTGGTATGGATTTTTATCAGAATCTTGAAAGACCCTCTTCATAGGTATGTGAATCAAATTGCAGGATGAGTCCAGTTGGGGGAACAGTTAGTGTGATAGAAGACAAAGCCAAGGCTCAGATGTTCTCAGCAGGCTGGAAATGATGGGCCACAGCCAGGAAGAAATTCCCTAGAGAGGAACAAATGGCAGAATCTTAGAGGAATGGGGCCCCACAGGGCATTGACTGGAGCCTCTGGTTAAACCCTGGAAGTGGATGGATCTCCTCCCGCCCGTTTCTCACTATTCTTGTCTCGCCTGCTCCTGAATGTGTAAAGAAACCACCCTATCTGTTTGGAAATCTTGTTAGATTCTAACTGAATGGACTGGGGTGGCTCAGATTCTAAACCCCAGGCTCTTAGAGCAGATGTGTCAGAGGCGGGCTCGTGTCTGATCCCCAGTGTGTGATCTTTGCTTTGGAGAGTGTTCAGTGAATAAACGTCCGTGTTGTTTGTTATTGATGGGCGCAGTGCTCTCAATGGGGAACCCACTGTGAATCTGCAGCTACCTGGCCATTTGTCCCTGTCACCTGAGGGAAAGGAGCCGCAAAGGGGCTAAGTGTGTCTTCTGATAAAATAGAAGGCAGGTAATTAGAGCCGATTTATTAGCTTCCCATCTAAGAAAGTGTTACTGGACTCGTAACCAGGAGAGCTGCTATGCTATGACTTCAGATCAAAAGATGCCGGTAAACTAGTTCCACCCAAGTCTAGGGAACAAGGGGTTGGAAACCAAGGGAGGGTAAAAAGATTGCTAATAATTGAAGCCATCTTCCCTAAGGACATCAGACTCGCTGGAGAGTGCATATCAAAGTGCAGATTCCTGGGTCCTGTCCCAGGACTAATAAGCCAGAATCTCTAGACACAAGAACTAGGAACCGGCATTTTATTAAGGTCCTAATGAGTTTTTTTTTTCTTAATGCATATGTAAACCTCTAGATTAGAAAGAAAATATCTGGATATTTCTGTTTATTTACAGACATACAGAATTCAAGATTTAAAACAATTTATGTTCTGATAGTACTCATTTTTGCCGATCTGGTTCTTTTAAAGATTTCTGTTTTTGTGCAAAGTGGATCGTCAAGCAGGTTAGCACAGTATTCAAGTGTCTATAGCAAGTGTGGTAGTTTGGATTCTAAATCCACGGCTAAGTCATCTCTGGCTTCATCAGGTGATGAGATACCTAATGGTGAGCAAGAACTTGGAGGAAAAAAGCACCCCCCATCACAGGGGTGTACACCCAGACTCCTGTCAAACACCACTGCAGGGGGAACCACCAGGTGGAAACACAAAGTCTGCCTCTTTCCCAATTATCTTAACTGCAGCTCGGTTAACGTTTTAATGCGTCTTTACCTGCCCAGTTGCTCCTCGTAGTCTGAGAACCAATGCGTGCACTCCTGACATTGGTTGAGACTCAACTGCTTCGTGTCCCTTCGGATCTGCTCTCAGGCTATTTTTGCACTGGGGCCAGCACATCCTGGGCAGGTGTTGAGGTTGTTCTGGTCCTTTTAATCACAAGAACAGGATTTCTGTCTGTAGCTGCTGTGTGCAGTCCCCTGTATGGCTGAGCCTATGCAGAGGTTGCCTGTGCCTCCAGCTGTACTACGGCAGAAGATGGCTTCAGGATGGCTTCACTTCTTTCTCTCCTGGCTCCCTGCCCACGGTTTGCTGCAATTTCTGGCTCTGCTGAGGGTGAGGAAAGACACTAGAGAAAAGGTGTAGTTTCTGTGCTGGCCTCTCGCCTTGGCCAAACTTCCAACCTGGCTCTTCAAAGTTTACTTCCAGAGCTTCTCTGAGAGTCCCCATCAGGACCTGGCGTCTCCCGATGGCTGCCAAAGCCTCCCACCCGGCCTTTCAACTGCGGAAATCCACAGGTGCTCATGAGCTCCTCCCGCCAGGCAGTGCGCAGGAGCCAGGTCCCTTTGAAGCTGGCACGGGGACTTCTCCTTTCAGCATGTCACATGTGGACCACCAGGAGATTTTCTTCCACAGTCGCTCTTGGAAGTACACGTTGCTCCCAGGGCGTCCTCTGTCTCTTCTTTACACTGTCATCTCGGGCCTTTGGCTTTTATATTTTTTTTGAAGCACATATCAGCTACTAGGAGAGAAAAACCATGTGTGGCCAAGACAGGCGAGATGCTGATCTGTCCTCTTTCAAGTGCCTGGGCACGTAGCGAGGCTGTATCCCCAGCCTCATCTGCAGTTAGCTGGAACAGTGTGATTGACTTCTAACCAAGGAGCGTGGGTAGAAGTGTACACACATCTAGATGTGGCCCCAAGGGTCCCGGGTGCTAGGGGTGGAGGACTCTGCAATGGAGGAGACACGCAGCAGAGTCACCCCACGGAAGACACTGAAGACACTGCTTGGAGTGCCTGCATCCCTTACCAGAGCGCCTGGGTTCAAGGGCTGGCTCTGCTCCCGATGCCAGCCTCCTGCTAATGTGCACCATGGGGGCAGCAGGTCACGGCACATGTGGTTGGGTCACTGCCACTTTTCGAGAGATCTGGGTTGAGTTTCTGGTTCTCTGGCTTCAGTCTCACCCAGTTGTGGGCATTTGAGGAATAAACCAAGAGATGGGACATTCTCTCTCTCTCTGTATGTATCATTCAAAAAAATAAATAAAAATTTAAAAATAGAAAGGAGAGGGGCCAGTGTTGTTGTGTAGTGGGTAAAGCTGCTACCTGTGATGCCAGCATCCGATATGGGTGCCAGATTGTGTCCCGGCTGCTCCATCCAGCTCTCTGCTGTGGCCCGGGAAAGCAGCAGCAGATGGGCCAGGTCCTTGGGCCCCTGCACCTGCGTGGGAGACCGGGAAGAAGCTCCTGGCTCCTGTTTCAGTCCAGCCCAGCCAGCCATGGCCATTGTAGCCATTTGGGGAATGAACCAGCAGATAGAATATCTCTGTCTGTCTGTCTCTGTCTCTCTTCCTCTCTCTTTGTAACTGTGCCTTTCAAATAAATAAAATAAATCTTAAAAAAAATCTATTTCAGCAAAAAAAGCCACTGAATAAACAGTGGGAAGAGTAGAAAATTTCACAAGAACAAGTGGACAAATGAAAATGTCTTAGAGAAGGGGCCAGCACCATGGCTCACTTGGTTTTAATCCTCCGCCTGCGGCACCTGCATCCCATACGGGCACCAGTTCTAGTCCCTGCTGCTCCACTTCTGATCCAGCTCTCTGCTATGGCCTGGGAGAGCAGTGGAGGACGGTCCAAGTCCTTGGGCCCCTGTACCCCCAAGGGAGACCAGGAAGAGACTCCTGGCTTCAGATCAGTGCAGCTCCGGCCATCTAGGGAGTAAACCAACTGAAGGAAGACCTTTCTCTCTGTCTCTCTCTCTGTCTGTAACCCTAACTGTTAAATAAACAAAAAGAAGAAGAAGAAAAGAAAGAAAAGAAAGTGTTTTCGAGAACCCCAGTGGAGGGAAGGAAACAAACACCCAGTGGAAAGGGGCTGGCTCAGCTCCTCTGTGATCTGACAGTGGCTCAGGCTGGAGCCGTTTTCAGTCTGTCTGCCTGCGATCTTACAGATACTTGGGAACACCGCTGGTTTCCTCTTGCTAGCATGTTTCAGCTCTGTTAACCCCCTGTATCTCCAAGATTGAACCCAGCGCTGAAAGTCTAAAAGACCCTCTCGTACATAAAGACATCCTGTGTGGGGCCAGTCCCACAGCCTTCCTCCAGGTTGCTGGTTCCCTGCGTGGAATCTGAAATTGGAGTGGAAATGAGGCCGTGTCTCAGCTTCTGAAGAACGGTGGCTTCTAAGTAGAACCCCGCGAGACTTGCCATCACAGGATGCGAGCTTTCTGGAGACCGCCAGTCACCCCCGTCAGGGTCGGGCTCTGGGACATCCACCCAGCTTAGCCCAGCATTGCAAACGCGAAGTGCTGGAGCGGTGGTGCGCTGGGGGACGTCCCAGTGTGGCTGTTCCACGAACCATGCTCGCGACTCACTAGAACAGGCCGAATGGGAGCGAGAGGAGGGCCACGAGACCCTGGGGGACAGCACGAACCAAACGGGAAACCCGGCCCAGCAAGAGCTCAGTGGACCTGGGCCACTCAAGCGAGCCTGACAGCCTTGAATGAGAAGCTTCCGGAGCAGAGCAGGAAACCTTCCCCGCACCCAGCCAAGGAGGGTGATGCCTGGGGGTACCTGAAAGGGACAGTGACCTACAACCCAGCCAAGGAGGGTGATGCCTGGGGGTACCTGAAAGGGACAGTGACCTACAACCCAGCCAAGGAGGGTGATGCCTGGGGGTACCTGAAAGGGACAGTGACCTACAACCCAGCCAAGGAGGGTGATGCCTGGGGGTACCTGAAAGGGACAGTGACCTACAGTCACCGCTCATATGCAACTCAAGTGATTACGGGGTTTCCCTATGCGGCCTCCGGTGTCAGCTTTAACCAACAAAGAGACTTATTTATCTGAAAGTCAGAGTCAGGGAGGGAGGGGAGAGAGAGAGAGGGGGAGAGGGAGTTAGAGGGAGAGGGAGGCAGAGGGAGAGAGGGAGAGCGCTTCCATCGGCTGGTTCACTTCCCAGATGGTGGCAATGGCCAGCGCTGGGCCACGCCCACCTGGAAACGTCTTCCAGGTCTCCCATGTGGGTGCAGGGGCCCAGGCCCTCGGGTCACCCTGCACTGTTTTCCCCAGGCCACTGGAGGGAACTGGGTGGGAAGCGGAGCAGCGGCGCCCATATGGCTTGCCCCAATCCAGGCGGTGGCTCTGCCCGCTGGGCCACGACGCCCACCCGAGGTGCCGACTTTGTTGCCTTAAAATCGCCCTGCGTTGATCGGCTGTTCCTTAGAGTTGCCTTAACACGGTGAACTGCGTGATTTAACGGACAGGCTTGCGATGCAGTTCCACAGTGATCAGACCTGGTGGACAAAAAAGTCTTCATGGCGGGGCCTTAGGGACACCCTTTGAATTGAGTGCCCTGTAGAACTAACATCCACGGGGCCGGGAAGGCAGAAATGCAGGGAAAAAGGAGAGAAGAAACCAATGCATGGAGGCTGAGCAGGCCCACCTGGCTGAGCGGGGCGAGCTGGGGCCTCAGGTCCCTGCGCTTTGGGGAACCTCCCTGAGGGGTGACCTCTCCCGCCCAGCCCCGGCCTAGCCCGCCCGCCCATTTCGCTAGCACCTGAGCTAGGCCCCAGTCAGCAGGTGCATCCCCTCAGCCTCGACCCTTGCGCATGCTCTGTCTGTTCATTGTTGCCTGGCGAACTACGCAGGCCCAGCGTCCTGGGGGAGAAAACCGGACGCACCGGCTGGTTTGATCTTCGCGGCCGCTGCGGTGGCCAGTCATCGCCGCTCTTCGGCTGCAGCCACCCCTGACCACCCTAATTAATCAGCACACCCTCTCACGGGCCCGGCCAACGGGGCTCGCGCAGAGCAGTACAAGCCTGCGAGGCGGCCACCGCCAGGTGCGACCCAGGGATGCACAGGTACACGGTCCGAGCGGGGCCCAGGCAGCCGCGGGCAGCTCGCGGGGGTGCAAGGCGCCAGCCTCGCATTGCGGTGGGCGCGGGCGCCGAGCCTCTTCGGGAGGGAGACACCTGGCAGCCGGGCACGAAGGGAAGACCTCCCCCTCCACCGTCCCCGCCCCGGGCGCCCCGGCCCCCACCCGGCCGGGAGACGTGAGCTGCTTCGCTCCCCCAATCGGGGCGCCCGGGCTGCGTGGCGCCCAATGAGAGCGCACCGAGCCGGCGCGCAGGGTAGTAACAGCTCCGCCGGCCGCCCCCGCCGCCCGCAGGTGTCTCTTAAAGGGCCCGCGGCGCTCCGCCTCCCCGCCGCCGCCCTCTGCGTCGCCTCCTTTCTCTTTTATTGGTTTTAGCTCTGTTTACGCCAGCGCCTCCCCTCCTTTGCTTTTCCTGTTCTTTTTTGCGTGCCTCTCTCTGTCTCTTCCCTGGCCACTGGGAAGCACAGAGATCCTAGAACTGAATTTGGGCCCCACTTCCTGATGTGTTCTGCAGAGAGCAGGTAGCAGAACGGATCCTTTGTTGATGGCCCAGGGGGGGCCGCGTTCTGGATGAGATGGGGTTGGAGGGACATCATGGATTGGCTGCACTTTGGGGTGGGCGTGCTTTGGTCCTCAGTTTTGCAGATTCAGAAACATTTTCTTTTTGGATCACGGGACGCAATCACACATTACAGGGTCACACTGTAACCTTCGTGGGGGAACTTAGACAAAGTCCCAGTGCCTGTATTTAGTAGGAGGGAACACTGCTGGAGGCAGATGGGCTGGATGCTCACTTGTCCTGTGTGTTGTGCCTGGGCACACAGTGAGCTATATCCCCTGCCCCTCTTGGAGTTAAATGGGACAGTGTGATTGAGTTCTAGCCAAGGGAATCTTGAATATACCTCCTCTAGATGTAGCCATCAAGTGTCCCAAGTGAAGAACTCTGCAGTGATCAAACACACTGGAAGGAACGTAGATCCTTTCAAATGAATTTGAAAGTCAGGGTCACAGAGAGAGAGAGAGAGAGAGAGAGATCTTGCATCTGTGGTTCACTCCCCAACTGGCTGCAACAGCTGGAGCTGTGCTGATCCGAAGCCAGGAGCCAGGAGCTTCTTCCAGGTCTCCCACGTGGGTGCAGGGGCCCAAGGACTTGGGTCATCCTCCACTGCTTGCCCAGGCCACAGCAGAGAGCTGGATCAGAAGTGGAGCAGCCAGGTCTTGAACCAGCACCCGTATGGGATGCCGGCACGGCAGGTGGTGGCTTTACCCACTGTGCCACAGCGCTGGCCCCAGTCTGTGGAGGTTTTCATGTGTGTGGAGCTCAGGGTACAGGTGCTTCATCACGCAGGAGGCGGATCTGCATCATGGCAAAGTGAGGGTGCCAGACTGATTGGCGAGGGAGTGGAGTTAGGGTGCAGGAGACAGAAACTGGGGAATCCGCCAGCCCTTTTGTTCCCTACCTGACTCCCTGCCCGTCCCCTGTCAATACCAAGGTACATGAGAAACCTTGCCCTCAGGGGCTTGCCGGTGAGCCTGAGAGTTCGTTTATTTAGCGGCAGTACAATTTAGGCGAACCTTTCTACCTTGGCTTCGGAGATGAAAGTCAGGTGGGGAGAAGCAGTCAGAGGGTCGCTCTCCAAGCACAGGCTGCTTCCGAAGCACCTGTTCGTCTTCTCATTTAGAAGCAGGGAGAAGAGCTCAGGACCCACTCACAAGTATGGGAATAATGAAAGTGCCCGATTTCAGTGTCTCACCAGGTGTCATAGACAAGACTCTGGGCTGGCCCCAAAGGAATTGGCCAACACTCTGAGCCACGGAGGCGTTCACTAAGTTCACAACACTGGCTTACTCAGCATCTCTTCCTGGGTGCCTAATAAGTGTTAATAGGAAAAAATCTGTTGACAAATTTAATGGAGTTTATTTGAGCAAAGAATAGTTCATGAGTTGGGCAGCACGCAGAACCAGCAGAGGTGCGGGGGCTCCCCGTGGGGAGTGGGCGGGAGTATTTACAGACAGAAACTAGGCTTGAAGTCCAGAAATAGCTTGATTGGTTATGGCCAGGTGTTTGCCTTATGTGAACGTGGTCTGATCAGTCGGCTGCCTGCGATTGGCTGAAGCTCAGCTGCTTGTGATTGGCTGAGACCTGGTTGTTAGAAAAAATATATTCCAGTTGATGTACTTGGTCAGGTTGCAGTTTGCTGTGTGGGAACTCAAGGTATGATGACAGCCTCAGGCCGATGGCCGCCTGCGTATTTAACTTAACATAGGCATTCCAAATCGAGAAGGTCCCAGCTGTTCCTTCCTTAGCCTACCCCGCCTCAGTCAGCACTTATTCTGTTCTTCTAGGTTCTCAGACCAGAACCCAGAGTTTGTCCTTACGCTTTCTTTCAGGCTCCACATCCAACCCGTTTGCAGATTCTGTCTGCTCTCCCTTCCCAGTACACCCGGGAAGCAGCCAGCTCCCCGGGGCCGCCGCTGCCCGGGGCCAAGCTGGTGCCCGCCTTGTCGCACAGGTGCCGGGCCTGCTCTCTCAGCTCCCTGCCTTCCTCCTCGCTGTCTTCCTTGACTGTATGTGTACTGCTTTTATTTAAAAGTGGAAATCAGATAATGTTGCTCAAGCTCTCCGAATGCGGGCCATCTTCCTGAACATGGACTTCCGGTGTCCATGTTCTGGGCCCCTGCGTCCTCTCTGGTCTGGTTGCCCCCAGGCTGTCCCCCAGCAGACACTGGTGTCACCCTGCCCGTGTCCTCGGGCAGCCTCCCTATGTCTGCCTGGAGGATTTATTTCCAGGGCTTGGGAGCAGGTTCCCGAAGTCATCCTTTCCCACGAGACAGGAGTTGGATAAAGACAGCTTCCTGACCCCTCAAAGGGGGCAGTTCTCGGGCGTGTTCCATGTGGTCTCTCGGAAGTGCCTAGTAGGGTCAAACTCAGATCCCCATGGCAACACTCCCTTCATTAATTCCCCGCGTATACCTTTCCTGCCTTCTCTCTCGTCCTCTCTCCCATTCTCTCTTTTTTTTTATTTTATTTTATTTTATTTTATTTTATTTTATTTTATTTTTGACAGGCAGAGTGGACAGTGAGAGAGAGAGACAGAGAGAAAGGGCTTCCTTTTTGCCGTTGGTTCACCCTCCAATGGCCGCCGCGGCTGGCGCGCTGCGGCCGGCGCACCGTGCTGATCCGATGGCAGGAGCCAGGTACTTATCCTGGTCTCCCATGGGGTGCAGGGCTCAAGCACTCAGGCCATCCTCCACTGCACTCCCTGGCCACAGCAGAGAGCTGGCCTGGAAGAGGGGCAACCGGGACAGAATCCGGCACCCCGACCGGGACTAGAACCCGGTGTGCCGGCGCCGCAAGGCGGAGGATTAGCCTAGTGAGCCACGGCGCCGGCCCCCATTCTCTCTTAGTGCTCCCTGTAGCCACCTCCAGAAAAAAACCACTCACACCCAAGCCTTTGTCTCAGGATCACCCAAACCAAGATACCCTTCGCTTGACTCCAGTCACCATCCTCATGTTCTAGAACTCACCGAACTGGCCTGCCTCAGCGCCTTTGCCTCCTCTGTTCCCTCTGTCTGGACTGCTGTCCCCTGCAGGCTTCAGGTCCCGCCAGCTTGTCTGAAGCCTGTCCCTCTGAAGTAGGGGTGCAACGGGAGCCCACTCCCCTTGAGTCACACGCTATCCTCCTCCCCTGCCTGGTTCTTTTCGGCGTCGATGACCCACAGACCAGCTGTGTGTGGATCCTCACTTATCAGCTGTCTCTGCTCAGTGCAGAAATGGGCCTGATGAGAAGAGGGACTGAGTCTGTGTCGCTCACTGCTGTGTTCCCATCCAGAATGGTGCTGGGTCACAGTAGATGTTTCGTAAACATTTCTCCAGTGAGCAGACATGGCGATAGACACTGGGGGTGGGTGGTGGGGAGCAAGCGAAGATTGTGGCCACGGACATGAATTCACAGCGTGGTGTGAGTGACGTTCGTGGCGCTGGCTCACACTCAGTGTACAGTGGGGCTGTTACAAGAAAGACCGTGGGATACACTGTTTCCTACTCTCTGCACAATGATCGACGGTTTTCTCCAAATAATACTGAGCAAGGTGATTCTCTCTCCTTCTTGACTTTTGCTATGAGAAATATTTTATTTTTTAAATATTTATTTATTTATTTAGAAGTCAGAGTTACACGCAGAGAGGAGAGACAGAGAGAGGTCTTCCATCTGCTGGTTCACGCCCCAGTTGGCCACAATGGCCAGAGCTGCGCCAATCCGAAACCAGGAGCCAGGAACTTCTTCCAGGTCTCCCACGCGGGTGCAGGGGCCCAAGGACTTGGGCCATCTTCCACTGCTTTCCCAGGCCATAGTAGAGAGCTGGATCGGAAGTGGAGTAGCCAGGACTTGAACCGGCGCTCATATGGGATGCCGGCACGGCAGGCGGCGGATTTACCCGCTATGCCACAGTGACGGCCCCCTATAAGAAATAACATAGCATCATCTACAAATTTTTAAAATTAGAAAATTCTATTTTTTTTAAAGCAGGCCTGTACACCATGTAGTTTGGCATGCCTGCGATAGCCTCTGTGTTGCAGGTTGATTCCAATAAACAACAAAAATGTGGAAAGTAGCACCTCCGCCAGTCTTCCGGGTTTGAGGAGTCCACCTGTGGTGTCTCGTGTTCTCCCGTGTCCTCCCGTGTCCTCCCAGGCATGGAGAAAGCTTCCCCGAGCCCTCTCAGAAGTAGGCAGCCGCGGCCTAGTAATTCCCGCGTGCTTGTTTTCCTCTGTGGGCTTACTGTTAAGGGAGTCCCGCCTTTGTTCCTTGTGGTCACTTTCTGTTCTCTGCCTTCCTGGGGTGCTAGTTCCTTGAGGGCAGTTTGCGCCCTGCGAGCCTCACAGACACTGTAGTGTGCCCTGGAGGCAGGCTGGAGACGCAGCTGGAGCAGAGTGGGAACCAGGCCCTGCGCGAGGGCAGTCCTCAGCAACCCCAAGACTCCCAGTCTGAGCCCTCCACCCAGTCCTGCCTGGGCTGCACCACAGCGGGGGGTCACCGCACTCACAGCAGGGCCATCCGAGAAAGTGCAAAGAGGAAAAGAGGAAGGAGGCTCGGGCCGGTGGAGGGGAAAGCCCAGGCTCTTTCGGCAGCACGGTCCTTATTTCTGCCGGAGTATTGGCGTCTTTAAAAGCCTTGGTGTCCTCCACAACCTCCACACTCAATCACCGACCGCAGTACGAGGGAAAATCAATGTGTTCTGTTTCCGCCGGGCTCCCTCCAGCTCCCTCCAGCTTCCTTCTGCCGGCCACAGCACTGAGGGCTCCAGCCCCATCTCTGGACCTAACTCCAGGGGTGCGGGACTTGCATGTAAAAATATGCTCCTTCCTCCGCCTCAGCTCGTTCCCAGCTTGGGGAACACCCAGGAGGAGGTCTCTGGGAGCCCCCACCCCGCCCTCCAGCCCCTGCTCCGTTCTCAGTCCGCGGGCTCCCATCTCCCCCTCCTGCTGCCTTCTCTTTGCCCTCTGCCCCCCACCCCACCTCGGCTCTCCTGTCTCTGGCACGCACACCCAGCCACAGGCCTTAGAAGCTTTCCATTCACAATTCCCCTCTAGCCACCCTCTCCTGTAGGCGCGTAGGAAGCCGACGGTGAAGGAGGAATTCATTACCTGCGGATAGACGGCTGAGAGTCATATTTTGATTATTAAAATCATTTATTTGCATTTCTCCCTTAAACGGTGTTCCTTGCAGTTCAGTCTCTCCAGGCAGGAGCTGTGGAGTCTCGTGCCTCAGAGCAGAGAGGGAGGGGCCCTCTAGAACTGGGAGCCCGGTCACCTTTGGGTGTCAGATCTCAGCTCACTCGACCACTTGATTGTCTTGTGAGTGAACCTGTGCGAAGTCGAGGGGGAGGCAGGGCGGGGTGGGGGAGGCAGGGCGGGGTGGGGGAGGTTCCTAAATTCTAGAACTCTGCCTTGAACAAATGAGACCACGGTTGTGTTGGCCAGGTGGGTGAGTTTTAGCCAAGGAAGGCCCATGCTAGGGAGGAGACCTGTGCCCAAGGGGTGCTGGGAAGAAGGCTGCGGAGGGTAGCGACACAGAGCTAGGACAAGAGCGCACAGAGATTCGTGTTGCTCCTTCCTGGGATAGGGGAGGTAGAGGGCTTAGTGTACGCAGATGGAGGGTGGGGAATCGGAAGCTGCTAAGACTTCGGTGGGAGCTGGAAGCCTCTGAGGCCTGCCTAGGTCCGTGTGCCACCTGTTCAGGGTGATGAGTGGGCAGCCGCAAGGCGCTGGCTGGGGAGCGGCTGGATAAAGGGGGCTGAGGTAGCACTTCTGGCTCCCCAGGGACAGCTCAGGAAGACCAGGGCACCCAGGTGGCCTTACTTGGCCGGCAGAGGATGCTGTGAAGGTTGGGGGCTAACAAAGGCTTGGGGCTAGGAAAAGGGGACTGCTGGGATGTGGACTTGGAGACCCCCCTCAGGCCCCTGTGGAGGTTTCTCTTTATATCTCAGCTCCAGAATTCCTCTCTACAGTCACACGGTGGTGATACCAAGCAGGGCCGTGCTTTCTGTGCTGGCCGCTCACAAATCTCCTGTGTGCGTCGGCATCCTGGCTCTGCCTGACGCTTGGCCTTGGCTGAAAGGCTGAGGAAAGATCTAGCTCTGCCTTGGGTACCGGGTCATCAAGGACAGAGCCTTCCTTCCTGCTTCCACTTACAAAGTAAACTCAACCAAAGCGATCCCCTCGGCCCTCCTGTCTTCCCCTTTTCCGTATGGAAACGGCAGGCGTCAGTCGCCCAGCCAAGGCTGTGCGGCATGCTTGGTTTCCTTCTCTCTCCCATCGCCAGGAAGCCTTGCGGCTCCAGCACTGGAGCTGCCACCCTGCTCTGTGCCGCCATGTCCCACCAGGAGTTTGCAGTCACCGCCTAACTCACCTCCCCTCTCCCACCTTTGCTCTATGGGGTCTGCAACGGTGCCTCAAAAAGTTCATGGAAGCATGCATCTTAAAGAGAAGTTTAGGAGCTGGTGCTGTGGTGTTGCTGTGGATTTGTTCTGAGAGGAGCGTGGTGGGGGCAAGAGGTGCAGAGTCACGACACAGACACCGGGGGGAGTCGGGTGAAAGTGGGCTAGAGGCGAGCAGCCTGCAGACTCATTTATTTCAGATAGTGCAGCAGCTTATATAGCCGAGGCAGCCAATCTGGTCAAGGGGTAGTTTATGCCCCAACCAATCATAGCCTGTTGCCAGGCAGGCTCCTTTGCCAGGTGGTTTCCAAAGCCATTCCTGAGTAACTGATGCTCGCTTGCCAGTGGCCATCTTGGCATGGCCTTCTCATTCCACCACACTGTGGTGTAGCAGATAAAGCCACCACCTGCAGTGCCGGCATCCCATATGAGCACTGGTTCAAGTCCCGGCTGCTCCATTTCCAATCCAGCTTTCTGCTATGGCCTGGGAAAGCAGTAGAAGATGGCTCAAGTCCTTGGGCCCCTGCACCCATATGGGAGACCTGGAAGAAGCTCCTGGCTTCAGATCAGTGCAGCTCCAGCCATTGCAGCCAATTGGGGAGTGAAGCTGGTGGAAGACTCTCTGACTCTCCTCTCTCTGTGTAACTCTGACTTTCAAATAAATAAATAAATCTTTAAAAAAAAGTTTATTTTGCTGCCAAAACTTTGAAATCCATTTGCAGTTTTCTCATACTATGCATTTTACATGTTTTTGAAGACTCATTGTATGCATGGATTTTGAAATTTTTACACCAAAATAAAATTATTTTGAAATTCCATTTTATATGAACTCTTTTTAGGATTTACTTATTTAGTTATTTGAAAGAGTTATGCAGAGAGAGAAGGAGAAGCAGAAAAAGAGAGAGAGAGAGAGGTCTTCCATCTGCTGGTTCACGCCCCAGTTGGCCTCAATGGCTAGAGCTGCACCCATCTGAAGCCAGGAGCCAGGAGCTTCTTCCAGGTCTCCCATGCGGGTGCAGGGGCCATCTTTCACTGCTTTCCCAGGCCATAGCAGAGAGCTGGATCAGAAGTGGAGCAGCCAGGACTTGAACCAGCGCCCATATGGATGTCGGCACTGCAGGCAGTGGCTTTACCCACTACACCACAGCACCAGCCCCTGTATGAACTTTTTGAAGTGCACTTGTGTTCTCTGCACAGCAGCCAGAGTGAGTCTTTTGAAAATGTGAGTTTTGCTGGCGCCGTGGCTCAATAGGCTAATCCTCCGCCTTGCGGCACCAGCACACCAGGTTCTAGTCCCGGTCGGGGTGCTGGATTCTGTCCCGGTTGCCCCTGTTCCAGGCCAACTCTCTGCTGTGGCCCGGGAAGGCAATGGAGGATGGCCCAAGTGCTTGGGCCCTGCACCCCATGGGAGACCAGGAGAAGAACCTGGCTCCTGCCATCGGATCAGTGCGGTGCGCCAGCCGCGGCGGCCATTGGAGGGTGAACCAATGGCAAAAGGAAGACCTTTCTGTCTCTCTCTCTCTGTCTACTCTGCCTGTCAATAAATAAATAAATAAATAATAAAAATAAAATAAAAAGAAAATGTGAGTTTTCTCTCTGCTCACTATCCTCCAATGACTTCTCATCTCATTCAGAGTAAAAGCAGAACTCTTTACCACAGTCTGGCTGCCCCCACCTCTCCCCCTCACTCCCCCAGGTCCAGCCAGCTTCTCCCCCCAACATCATGGATGCTGTTGCCTCAGGGACTCTGCATCTGCCATTCTCCATGTGTGGAGGGCCCTCGTCCCAGATTTAATCCCTGGCTTGGGACTCAGCGTCAAATGTTTTCTTATTAATGGGGGGGGTACTCTGAGCAGCTGATATAAATAACTACCCCAGCTGCACCCTTTAACTTGCCTCTCTACGCCCCAGATCCCTTACCTCTGCCTGACATAAATGATTGGTTGTCTTCTTGTCTCCTCATGTGCTGCAATATTTGGTCCGTGGAGCCCGATCCATCTGTTTCTGCAGCACCTAGAACCTTCCTGGTCCGTAGTGAGGGCTTCAGCCCCGCCTGTTGGGCAGGTGCTTGAACAAGGGCCCCAGGTCGCCACCCTCCCACACAGCATCCTTGGCGGGCGGGAACTGGATGTGGGAGAAATCTCAACAACTGAGTTCTAGTGATGTGCACAGAGACTTCTACGGCAAAAGAAGCTATACCGGTGCACACGGAGCGCATTTAGGTGATGTTCCTCCTTGTTGGCACCCAGCGGCGTGGGCCTGCTGCCAAGGAGCAGATCCGCTACAGGAGATGAAAAGCTGCACTTTCCTTGGCTCGTCTGGGTGAACTGCAACAATCGGCACCTCTGCCCAGGTGCATCTGCGGCTTCCGGGAGTTCCAGGGGCGCACGTGACCACCTGCCCTGCTGTGTGATGCTGCGGAGGAAGCATGCCGCCGCACCCCTGGCTTCCAAACAGCAGGGAGCTGCTGCAGGTGCACAGGGCACTGTGGAGTTGGAGACGTTGCCTGAGCACTAGCGGCCAGGTTCGAGGATGCGCGGCCACAAGGTGCTTTAACCGAGTTGGCCTGGTATGAGGGTACTCGGGAGGTCCCCCCTCCTCTGCGCTGGGTTGCAGAGGGGCAGCGGAGAGG
This sequence comes from Oryctolagus cuniculus, assembly GCF_964237555.1. Taxonomy (NCBI): domain Eukaryota; kingdom Metazoa; phylum Chordata; class Mammalia; order Lagomorpha; family Leporidae; genus Oryctolagus; species Oryctolagus cuniculus. The sequence goes on along the minus strand of NC_091434.1, from coordinate 182,581,184 downwards.
GCCCGCAGCAGCAGATCCTGGTTACCTGGCTGAGCAGGCCGGGCTTGGACCAGGGGAAGGGGGCCGTGACGTCTCACAGCAGGTTTGTTCCCACCCCCCACCCCCGCCCCGGGAGGTGTGTCTGGGAACAACTGCTCCGACACAGGCTGGAGGGCCGTGTGACCTGATCTTGGGAGTGACGTAGCATCACTTCCGTCTCATCCTGAAGCCCGTCAGCAAGTGCACCCCACACCAAGGGAAGCCTCTAAAAGAGGGTGTGAATATCGGGAGGTGGGATTCACCCAGACCACCTTAGAGGCTGCCTACCGCAGCCCCTTAACCCCAGATTCCCTCCCTGCTCCCAGCCTGAGGGCATCCGGCCTGCAGGCTTGGAGACCCAAGTTCAAAAGAGATGATGGTGATGACCGAGTCCAACCCATCACCCCTACCTCTCCCCAGCACACTTGTGGTTTGACGAGCAGAGGGAGCAGGTGGGCGGTGTCGGTGGCTGACCCGAGGCAACAGCAGGGCGTGACGACGTGAACCCCTGTGCTGCGGAGGAGGTGAGATGGAGTGAGTCAGCATTCCCATGAGTCCCGGGCCTGCTGTTGGTGCCTCTCCCCGAGGGCAGGCTGTACAGTTCTACATGTGGGACCTGCTTGCTCTGATTTGCATGAATTCCCACAAGTCCTTACTGCCTGGATGAGAGCACTGTTGCGTTCATCCCTGCATAAATAAACCGTCTCTTACCACTCAGAATGCAAGGGCGAAGACCTCCCGTGCCCAGGAGATCCGAACACCGTGTGGCGACGTCAGGCATTGTCTCACACACGTGGGCAGGCTGAGAGTTTCGTGGGAGCTCACCGTGAGATGAGATCTGTGCATCGAGAAATATTCGTTGCAAACGGCCACCATCGTTGAGTGCCTTGCCTGAATTATTTCACGCTCGTCCTCTGAGTGCCGTCTTCTTATCTGTGTTTTACAGGGGAGAACAGGGCCTTGCTCGGGTGCCAACGGCGAAGTAACAGAACCAAGATATGAGTCAAGGCTTTCTGAGTCTAGCTTCGGATTTTGCTAAGCTACCTTTCCAGAAACTTCTAGTTCTGGGTGTGTCTTAACGTATGGTGTGACCTTAGATCTGTGTGTAGGGAGGAAGGTAAGGTGGCTTCAGGAGAGACGCGGTCTTTCTCCTGGGAAGTCATTTCTAAGCCCTTGGAACGTTCTGCTTGATAAAACCTCTTTATTCACTGGGGGCTTTGGGCCACGCCAGAAAGGCCAGGCGTGTGATTTGTCACAGGGTGTCAGCTTGGCCTCTGGTGGGGCTGAAGACCCGGTAACCACATGCGCAGGCGTGCAGGCCCATGTGATGGAGCCCAACACGGACTCTGGGCCCCGAGGCGCAGCTGAGCTCCCGCGGCTGGCACTGTCATGCCGGCTGTGGTGCCGCTGGAAGCCAACACTGGTCTCTTCTCTGGGCTTGGAGCATCTGCCACATGTGCCTCATCCTTTGTCTGATTTTAATCTGGGTCCTTTTTCTGTAAAAAATGTAACTCCAACTGCAACGGCTTTTGGTGAGGTCAGTAAGTCCTTCTAGTGGGCACCAACACTTGGGGGTGGCCTGGGGGACTCCTGAGCTTGCAGTTAGTGAGGGCAGTCTTTTTTTTTTTTTTTTTTTTTTTTTTTGACAGGCAGAGTGGACAGTAGAGAGAGACACAGAGAGAAAGGTCTTCCTTTGCCGTTGGTTCACCCTCCAATGGCTGTCGCAGCCGGTGCGCTGCGGCTGGCGCGCCACGCTGATCCCATGGCAGGAGCCAGGTGCTTCTCCTGGTCTCCCATGGGGTGCAGGGCCCAAGCACTTGGGCCATCCTCCACTGCACTCCCTGGCCACAGCAGAGAGCTGGACTGGAAGAGGAGCAACCGGGACAGAATCCGGCGCCCCGACTGGGACTAGAACCCAGGGTGCCGGCGCTGCAAGGCGGAGGATTAGCCTAGTGAGCCACGGCGCCGGTGTGAGGGCAGTCTTGTAAAGTGTTCTTTCACTATGTGATGTGTCTCTGACACTCGTAGCCCCGGTTTCCCCACCTGGGACACTGCTGGGAGACCGTGGGACTTGCTTCCCTGTGTCGGGGTATGGATGGTATGAGCCGCAGTCTCTGGACTTGTGCAGTGCACAACCTGAGTAACCGTATGTCTTGCCAGTGGTTGTAAGGACTGTGTCTTTTTTTTTTTTTTTTTTTTTTTTGACAGGCAGAGTTAGAGAGAGAGAGACATAGAGAAAGGTCTTCCTTCCATTGGTTCACCCCCCAAATGGCCGCTACGGCCGGCACTGCGCCAATCTGAAGCCAGGAGCCAGGTGCCTCCTCCTGGTCTCCCATGGGGTGCAGGGCCCAAGCACTTGGGCCATCCTCCACTGCCTTCCCTGGCCACAGCAGAGAGCTGGCCTGGAAGAGGAGCAACCGGGACTAGAACCCAGCGCCCATATGGGATGCTGGTGACACAGGCGGAGGATTAACCAAGTGAGCCACGGCGCCGGCCCCCAGGACTGTGTCTTTCCAACATTTGCTGAGCGCCCACTGTCGGGATACGCAGGTAACTGAGACACGACCCTTGCCCTCAAGGAGTTTACTTTATGTTGATGAGATCAACAGTTTAAAAAAGATCGAATAAGCACCATGCTACCGTCATGTAATTTGGCTAACAAAAACTCTGCCTTATTGCTGGGGAACACAGATGTGAATGGTGCTCAGATCTCACTGGCCCAGCTCAATGAACTTGCATAGACTGAATGCCGTTGTGAGCTGGAACCCGTTCAAGAGGTAGCGCATAACCCAGCAGCGTTCCGCAGCCCCGGCTCTGCTCATCACCCTCGTTCCTCCTCCCACTCGGCCCGCCCTTCCCCTCTGCCACCACGGTTGCTTTTCATTTTTTAACTGAATGTGAGTGGAGTCCCGACGTGGGTATTTTTTTGAGTTGGGCTTCTTGCTTAACATTATCCTTGCGAGAGCCGCACAAGTGGTAGCGTGGAGCTGTGACTCATTTATTTCACTGAGATAAAGGATTGGGTTTTATAAATATACCACCTCTGTCCTACCATGATGTTCATTTGGGCTGTTTCCGTCGTTTGGAGAGAAAAGATAACACCGCTGTGGGTCTCGTGACGCGTGCCTCTGACGTACCTGTGTACGCACCGCTGCTGGCTGCTGCGACAGGCGGGGAAGTGGTTCCCAAGGATGCCTGTGCCCTCATCCCAGAGCCTGTGAACATGCTGCAGTTCATGGCAGAGAGGCATTGAGATAGCAGGTGAAGTTAATTAGCTGATAGCAGGTGAAGTTAATTAGCTGATAGCAGGTGAAGTTAATTAGCTGACCTTAAAGTGGGAGGAGTCAGCTGGTTACCAGGTGGACCCAGTGCGCTCCCAAGGCCTTAACTGCTGAAGGAGGAGGCAGAAGAGGAAGTCAGAGCCTCTGCTGTGATCTGATGTGCTTTGTCCCAGAGGCTCCTGGGCTGGAGGCTTCTTCCCTGGGGTGGCAGTGTTGAGGTGGCAGAACCCTGAAGGGGAGCTGGGGCCTAGGGGAGGGCATGGGGGCACCACCCTTGGGGGGATTATCACAGTAGCTGCCAGGAGAATGAGTTGTTAGAGAGGAGACTGGCACCTCCCCTGAGCCCCTGCAGGATCCTACCATTGTGATGCTGTTTGTTAGAGAGGAGACTGGCTCCTCCCCTGAGCCCTGGTGTCGGGGTGGGGATGGGGGGGGGTCCAGGATCTGCCATTGGTGGTGCTGTTTGTTAGAGAGGAGACTGGCTCCTCCCCTGAGCCCCTGGGGGTCCAGGATCTGCCATTGTGATGCTGTTTGCCATGTGGCCCTTACCAGAGCCCTGCAGGTGCTGGCAGCACGCTCTGAACCTCCAGAACTGTGTCGTAAACTTTATAAAGTACCCAGGCTCAAGTATAGTCTGTGCAGCACAAAACAGACTACGTCGTCCCTTGGTGCTGGCCTTGGAGCCATCAACCGAGGACTGTGGCAAGCCTCTTGAAGCCCAAGTGGTTAAGGAAATAAATTGTTCCCTTGACTTTCCGGAAGGAACAGACTTGCTGACGCTTTGACTTTAACCCAGGAGATTGACTTCCCACTTCTTTTTTAAAATATTTATTTATTTCAAAGACAGAGTTCCAGAAAGAGGAGAGACAGAGGGGTAAAGAGATCTTCCATCACTGGTTCACTCCCCAAATGGCCACCACATCCAGGGCTGGGCCAGCCAGGAGCCCGGAGCTCCTTCTGTGTCTCCCATGTGGGTGCAGGGGCCCAAGCACTTGGGTCATCTTCCACTGCTTTCCCAGGCCACAGCAGGGAGCTGGATGGGACCTGAGCAGCCAGGACTTGGACTGGTGCTCCGACATGGGGTGCTGGTGTGGCAGGAAGTGGCTTATCCTACTGTGCAACAGCGCTGGTCCCCACTTCCCGCTTCTGAACTGCAGAGCGGTAAGATCGTGTGTTTGTGTTGTTCTCACGTGGTGCTTGTGGTAACCTGTCATGGCAGTGATAGGAAATGGATACAACCGTACCTTTCCCAGCAGACTCTGGGTGTGTACAGTGGCTGTTGTCACCCAGTTTGTCAATGTGCGTGTTCCGGTTCTGCGCCTGCCAGGAGTGCGCGGCGTGCCCGTGCGTCACAGTCCAGTCAGTGCTTGGGGCCACCAGGCTTTTTAATGCCAGCCATTCTACTAGGACATCTCATTTCTGCTTCAATGGGAACTCCTGTGATTTCATGTGATATTGGCCACGTGGATCTCTTACGTGGAGTGCTATGTGTGACACTATGATCTTGTAAGAAGTTGAATTTGAACTTCACTCTTGGTTCCTGGCATGAGCACCTAAGAACCCTGCATGTCCCTAAGTGATACAGGCACCAGGGGCATCTTTTATTCTCACATTTGTTCTGTGACCCTTCCTGACACAGAGCAGTATTTTCTTTCCCTGGATAACGGAAGCATCTTCTGTGCAAACGCGATGCCTTTGGGTGGGCTCCTGTCTGGGTGTTGGTCGCCAGGAAGATTCAGCCATGAGTAGAAATGTGGAACGTTCAGCCCCTCTCCACCTTCTGGGAGGAGAGCGGGGCTGGATCCCGAGTTACCGTCAGCCATACCTACAATGTGACGCCTCCCTGGTGATCCCTGATATACGGGGTTCCGAGAGGCTCAGGTTGCCTGGGGCGGGCACCCCCACTGCGTGGAGACAGAGGCTCCTACCGGCAGGACCTTCTGGACCTCGTGTCTTCGTCTGTGTCCTTCCCTGCGTCCCGTGTCACAAGCCAGTTAGCATGAGCGTTTCCTGGAGTTCCGTGAACATTTCTGGCATGTTATCAAACCTGAGCAGGGCATTGTGGGAGCCCTCGAGTTAGACAGGGGTGTGGGCAAGCCGGGGGCCTGTTACGTGCTGCCAGCATCTCAGTGGGATGCGGTCTGGTGAGAACGACCCCTTTGCTGGAGGGGCCTGCTCTGACTCTCCATAGATGGTGTCAGAATTGCTTCGTGTGGAAAACGCACACGTTTGGTGGCAGAAGTGTCGAATGTAGCAGGAAAACAGTATTTTATTTTTGTTGTTTTTAAACAACTTTTTTTAAAGATTTTATTTATTTATTTGAGAGGTAGAGTTACGGACAGTGAGAGAAAGATACAGAGAGAAAGGTCTTTCTTCCATTGGTTCACTCCCCAGATGGCCACAATGGCCGGAGCTGCACCGATCTGAAGCCAGGAGCCAGGAGCTTCTTCCGGGTCTGCCACATGGGTGCAGGGGCCCAAGGACTTGGACCATCTTCTACTGCTTTCCCAGGCCACAGCAGAGAGCTGGACAGGAAAAGGGGCAGCCAGGACTAGAACTGGCACTCATACGGGATGCTGGCACTGCAGGTGGAGGATTAACCTACTGCGCCACAGAGCCAGCCCCGGAAAACAGTATTTTCTTAGAACAAGATGAGCATCTTTAATCTGAAAATCTGAATTCCAGAATGCTCCAGAATCTGAAACGGAGCACAAGTGTGACTCCACGGTGGACGATTTCATACCTGGCTTCGCGAGCTGGTGCATAGTCAGAGCGCAGGTGCGCTGAGAGTACTGTATAAGATTACCTTCAGGGGATGTGTGTGAGGCATACGGGAAACATACATGAATTTTGTGTTTAGACTTGGGTCCTATCCCCAAGATTCCTCATTATGTACATGCAAATATTGCAAAAATATGGAAAAAAAGATGAAATTCAAAACACTTCTGGGCATGTCAGAAAAGGGATTTGCAGCCCACACTGTCCCAGGCTACTTCTTTTCACTGTTGCAGTAAAAGAGGAATAAAATTTGGAACATAGCTCCCTAACTTTCTATTCATAAAACCACTCTGCATTCTCAAGGCACAACATTAGGATCTTTAATATTTCATGAGATTTTTTTTTTCGTATCTTCTTCTTTAAAATAGTAAACAGAGCAGATTCTAGTGTTAACATCACAGTGTGGCAGTTTTAGAGGGCTCATGACATAAAACACACACATATTTTTTAAAACAATAGTCATAAACACCAACAGACCATTACGATATTATTTATAGATTAATAATCTCTGCGTGAGGCTGTTTCGTTCAGAGGCTTTGTGATGAGTATATTAGGGCTGGCCTGGGTGGTGGATGTTGAGATCGAAACATGATTTTCTTCGGCTGATATAACTTCTAAAATAAATCATTCATACAGTCAGTGACTCACAATCCATTCCAGCCTGCTCTGCTACATGTTAGGAGATTTTTATTTAATTTAAGCATTTTCATTATTGTAGATTTTTACTGTGCACCATTGAGTTCTGAATCTTGGACAATTGTTGTAATAAGGTTACTAGTCAGAGACTGGAGATAAAGAACAGCAATTCAATAATTAAAAGGCAACCAAGAATGCAATCTGTCGAGCAGCAAAAAGATCAGACCTCAAAGTGCATGATGATGGCCAAATGCCAAAACTATTAGTGCCAAATGCGATGATTTCCAGTGGTGAACCCGTCTGTGTCGGGACTCCCGGGTTACACGGGGGACTTTGTAGGAGCACCACACCAGCATTATCAGGCAGGGCCATCTAATCTTCATCTTCCCACAGCTCCTGGACTGTCACCTCCCAGAATTCTCTCTTTAATATTTTCAGGTTCTTATTAAACCAAGCCCTATTCCTGTCTCTTCTGTTTATTCCTTGCTTTATTTCTTACCCAGTTCCACCTTCTACATGTTTTCTTATGCTCTGAAGAAGTGAATTTCTTAGGTTGAGGACCCAATCTTTTTCCTCTTTGGGTATCTCTCCAAATGTCTTTAGGAATTGTCTGTTCATCTCTGCTTCCAGTGCGTTCAAGCCACAGTTTTGCCTCCTGTGGACATCGGCTCATTCCAGGCTGTTCTCACCCAAGCCCACTCCAACTCTATGTAACAAAGTCTAGGGGCCTGTACTGTGGCATAGCAGGTTAAGCCACCGTCTACAGCACCAGCATCCCATATGGGCGCTGGTTCAAGTCCCAGCTGCTCCACTTCCAATCCAGCTCCCGGCTAATGCTCCTGGGAAGGCAGCAGAGGATGGCCAAGTGCTTGGGGTCCCGTATTTGTGTGGGAGACCCGGATGAGGCTCCTGGCTTCTGGCTTCAGCCTGGCCCAGACTGGGCATCGCAGCTGTTTGGGGAATAAACCAGCAGATAAACGATTCATTCTCTCTCTCTCCCTCTCTCCCTCCCTCCCTCTCTCCCTCCCTCCCTCTCTCCCTCTCCCTCTCCCTCTTTCTCTCCCCCTTTCTCCCTTTCTCTCTTTCTCTCTCTCACACACACCCTCTCACTCTCTCTTCCTCCCTCTTGCTGTAACTCTTTCAAATAAATAAATAAATCTAAGATATAAAAGTCTCTGCTGAGTAGCCAGAGTGATCTTGGTTCACCCTAACCTGATTCCTGTCACGGCAACCCCGTACCATCGTCTGAAAACGCGACCTAAGCTGGCTTGCCTCATCAGCTTGTTCTAGAGCTTTCTGCTGGCTCCTTGGAACTGTCTTTCAGATCCCAGAATACGTGGTTCTCCTTCCCACCCCAGGCCCTTTGCATTCACCGTTCTTTGGAATCTGGAGGACTTTCTTATCCCCAACCCCTTCTGCCCGATTACGGGAGAGCTGTCGTTCAGGTCCAGTCTGGGCATCACTTTCTCAAACGAGTCCTCTGTTGATCTCAGCCTGGATCAGGTTGTATTTCTGTTTGTTCTCAGAGCAGACTTTATGAATCCTTCCCCGTGCTTACCACAACTGTCAGATTTCAGTTGTACGAGTCATTTATCCCTTCAAATTGAGTACCAGCTATGTGCCCAACACTGCGTATATACTGATGAACAAGCTAGACAGGGTCCCTGTCCCCAAAGACCTTGACAACAAACAAGAAACTAACGCTAGGCATATAATCGCAAATTGTAATAAGTACGCCAGGGCCAAGGACAGGGTGCCACGAAAGAGGGGGCAGGAGCACCCACTGTGGGCCAAGGAGTTAAGGAAGCCCCCTGTAGGTGGGTGGGCTGGAAGGAAGGGTTGAGTCTGAGACGGAGCCTGCCATGGCGGCACCCTCGCCCATGCTGTTCCCTGCACCTGGGTGGGAAAGAGCTGGGCACCTGTGAGAACAATGGAAGAAGCCCGATGAGTGGAGTGAGCCAGCCAGCAGGAGAGCCACGTATGGCAAAGTTGGAGAGGCCAGAACCAGATTGCACAGGGCCTTGTGACCGTGGTACAGATGCAGGAGGTCATTCTGAGAGCACTGGGAAGATCCCGAAGGAGTTTAGCAGGCTGGCTGTGATGAGTGCTGATTCCTGGAGGACAGACTCTGTGGAGGTGATGGGAGAGCAGGGGTGGCAGTGAGGCTATTTCCAAGGAATTCTAGCAGGGGATTCTGATGGCTTGGCTCAGCCTGGTGGCGACAGAACAAGGGGAGAACCTGCAGAGGGAGGTAACCCAGAGCTTAGTTTTGAGCAAGGTTTTTGAGAGGTATGTAAGACATCCAAGCAGCCATGCCAAGAGGTCATTTATACAAACTCGGAGGTAAAAGCTGGGGTGTAGATTGGAAGTGCAACAGAGCCTCCTTAACCCCAGGGTTGATGTGGAATGTCAGCCTGTAAGGCCGAAGCCTATGCAATTAAAGCTTACCTTTGAAAACCCTGACAGCTCTGTACCTGGCTGCTGGATGCTTCAATGCAGGAGCACACTCCTCTTTCTCTGCCTTGTGGCCACTACTCCCATCTGCTCACCCCCTCTCGCTGCCAGCCCTACCTTCTCTGGATTAAAGGAGGCCAAGGTCTGGTGTGTAGAAATGGAAATAAGGAAAAAGTCATTTTATAAATGTGGCAAGTTGGTAGAATCGAGTCGCTGTTCACCCGATGCGGCTTCACTGTATAAACCTGGACTCATCAGCCGGCAGGCGGTGTTTAGATGGCCGGGATGATCGGGTCGCCTGGGGTGAGAGCGATGCACGGTGAGAACCGTGTTCCTTTTCTGGGGCTGCCCTCACACACGCCGTGGCCGAGTGGCTCACAACCACAGAGGCTGAGCTGTTCACGGTTCTGGAAGCTGCAGGTCTGGGCTCCGGCCACAGCAGTGCCCTCTCCATCTGGAACCTGCAGAGGGGAATCCCTCTGCCCCTTCCAGCTCCTGGTGTGTGCTGGTGAGCCCTAGGCCCTCCCTGGCCGGTCGCCAGCTCCATCACCACAAGGTACGTGTCTGTGACTTTGTGTAACATCTCTCCTGGCTGTCCTGTAAGGACATCGGTCCCATTGCATTACGGGTTCACCCTACTCCGCTATGACCTCATCTTAACTAATTGCATTGGAAAAGACCCTGTTTCCAAAAAGCTCTCGTTCTGGGGTTAGGATGCACATGTCTTAGGAGAACACAACTTAACCCACAGTGAGGGCCCAGGGCAGGCTCTGGGGTAGCACCACGAGAGGCCGGCTGGGCCAGACGGGGTGGGAAGGCTAGCAGCTGCACGCCTGCCTTGTCCGTTCAGTCTGTGCTGCCTGTTGCAATATCTGTCTCTGGCTTCAGAATGTAATACGCCCCAGGAAGATGGGCTGCTCTCTCCTCTCCCACTTCTCACCAACAGTGGAGTAACGGGTGTGGGTTCAGTGACTTTTGCTATAGCTCTGTGAGCCACAGTCTGCACTTCTCAGAGGGAACGTTCATATTTCCAGAGGAATTTTACCGATAGTCTCTCTCTGCACTGTCCCTTACCCTCGTCTGTCTGAATGTGAGCCACAGGCAGGTGATGGTTCCGCTTCGCCCTGCTGTAGGTTATATTGTGGATATTCCTCACCTACTTTGTTTTTAGTGTTTACTAAGTTTTCATGTATTTGAAGGACAGAATGACGCAAGGAGAAAGAGAGCTCTTCCGTCCCCTGGTTGACTCCTCAAATGCCTGCAACAGGCCAGGCCGAAGCCAGGAACGCCATCCAGGTCTCCCACGTGAGTGGCAGGGACCCAAACACTTGAGCCATCCCCTGCCACCTCGCAGGGTGCACGTGAGCTCATGGGCAGAAAGCTGAGACCCAGAGAGAGGACTTGATTCCGAGCCCCTGATCCTGGATGTGGGTGTCCCGCCCCTGATCCTGGATGTGGGTGTCCCAGAGGGGCGGCTTCACCTGCTGTCCCACAATACACTGGGCCCTCCGGTCCTCCCAAAATGCGTCTTCCCAGGTTATGTTCCTTAGTGTAGCTCTGAGCTGCTTACAGCCTCAGTGTGCAAGAATGGTCGCGTCTCTGGTGTCTTTTCTAATTGAATTGCACAAGTGTCTAAATGACTAGTTGACGGCAGGTACCTTTCTTGGGAACATCCGTTACCCTGTCACACCATGTCTAGGGGTTCTGGAGGCTTCTACAGTTGCAAGAGGTGCCACTAGGGTCTCCACACTCACAGGGAGAGACAGTTAGGGCCTGCTCGGGCTTCTAACACTGTTGAACGCCATTGATCGTCTCTGCCGCGTGGTGTCGCAACACTGGTGCACAGGCCGACAGCTGGTGCTGCCTGCTCGCGGGAGATGCCTCCCAGAAGACTCAGAGCCCATCAGGAACTCTGTGGTGCTGTAAGAACAGTCCACAGGCTCTCCATGTACGACATCCCACGGAAGTGCCCAGCCTCCTGCGTCTTGCTCCAATTCCGATTTCTGAAAGTGGGCAGGGATCACAAGACACTGGAGGAAAGAATCGCGGGTACCGTTGGGAGAAGAAAGTAGACCAAAGATGCTCTTTACGTAACATCAACGCTGCTAAGGATGTTGTTTGACGTACGTGAAACCCTGCATTCCCTGCGTCAGCCTTGCTGTGCTGTCCTCCATTCTAATTTATGATGTGGACCTCTACTGAGTTGAACTCATCCAAGACCCTGGGAGGGGACAAGAATGTCACTGGAGAGTGTAGATGACCGATTCCAATTCTGCTGCTTGTTAAGTGTTTACAATACAGAGAAAAGAACCCTGGGTGTGTAATCAGAAGACAAGGGCTCAAGGCTTTGCCCTGCTGTCTATGACCTGTGTGACCTTGAGAAGTCCCTCGATTTCTCTGACCTAAATGGCCGACCCGTTAATGGGAATGCAATCCTTTCTGTCTTACAGTGCCCCTGTAGAATCGGATGGATTGACCAGAAAACTGTAAAGCACTATATAAACAGGGGTCTTTACTAACATATCTTTAAAATAATAAACTTATAAAGCTGTTTTAGGTTCATAGAAAAACTGGACAGAAAGTATAGGATCTCCAAGTACTCCTTCCCCTCTCTCCCTATTTCCCTGTGATTAACCTCTTGCATTGTCTTGTTAGAAGTGATAAGTCAGTAGCTTTGATACATTTTAGTCAACTAAAGTCCATCGTTTACGTAGGGTTCATTGGTTGTGTTGTACATTGCATGGTTTTTTTAAAAAGTTTATTTATTTGAAAGAGCAACAGAGAGAGAGGGAGAGAGAGAACACTCCCCAGGTAGCAACAATAGCTGGGCCTGGGCCAGGCCAAGCCAAAGCCAGGAACACCATCTGGTCTCCCCCGTGAGTGGCAGGGACTCCAGTTCTTGAGCTACTGTCTGCTGCCTCCCAGGCACAGCGGCAGGAAGCTGGATAGGAAGCTGAGTAGCTGGGATATGAACTGGCATTCAGAAATGGTTGCAGGAGTCCCAAGCCACTGCACCACAAAGCCCACCCCATGGGTGATGACCAGTGGGTGACGTGTACCCACCATTACAGTAGCTCCTAGAATGGTTTATGGCTCCAAAAATCCCTGTGGTCTACCTATTTATCTCTTCTTCCCTCAACCTCAATTTCTGACAACCATTGATGTCTTAACTTTCTCCACAACCTTGCCTTTTATAAAATGTCAAATAATTGGAATCAGGAGGCTGGCACTGTGGCACAGATGGAACTGCTGCCCACAGTGCCGGCATCCCATATGGGCACTGGTTCAAGTCCTGGCTGCTCCACTTTCGATCCAGCTCTCTGCTACAGCCTGGGAAAGCAGTAGAAGATGGCCCAAGTCCTTGGGTTCCTGCACCCACGTAGGAGACCTGGAAGAAGCTCCTGGCTCCTGGCTGCAGATTGGCACAGCTCCGTCTGTTGCGACCATCTAGGAGTGAACCAGTGGATGGAAGACCTCCCTCCCTCCCTCCCTCCCTCTCTCCCTCTCTCCCTCTCTCCCTCTCTCCCTCTCCCTCCCTCTCTCTCTCTCCCTCCCTTCCTCCCTCCCTCCCTCCCTCTCTCTCTCTCCCCTCCCTCCCTTCCTCTCTCTCTCTCTCCCCTCCCTCCCTTCCTCTCTCTCTCTCTCCCCCTCCATCTCTCTCTCTTTCTCCCTCCCTCCCTCTCTCTCCCCCTCCCTCCCTCCCTCTCTCTCTCTCTCCCTCCCTCCCTCTCTCTCTCTCTCTCTCTCTCTCCCTCCCCCTGCCTCTGCCTCTACCTCTCTGTAACTCTGCCTTTCAAATCAATAAATACATCTTTTTTAAAAAAGTCAAATAGTTGGAATCATATGGTTTCCTACATGTCTTTTCATTGATAGCTCGGTAGTTCATCTGTTTTCATTGCTGGATAATATTCCAACTTATGCATGTATCCCCAATATATTTTTACTTAGAGAAAAAAAGACTGGAGCAAGCATTTGGCCAGCAGTGAAGCCGCTAGTGAGGATGCCTGCATCCCATATCACACTGCCCGGGTTAGAGTCCCAGTTCTGTTCCCGATTTCAGCTTCCCACCAGTGCACATCCTGGGAGGCAACAGGTGATGCCTCAAGAAACTGGACCCCTGCCACCCACGTGGGAGACCAGGATTGAGTGTGAGCTCTGAGCTTCAGCCTGGCCTAGTGTGTGTGTGTGTGTGTGTGTGTGTGTGTCTGAAATAAAGATAGGAAATTTGTTGAAAAAGAAAATATTATATGTTTGAAAAAATACCAAAGATTGCATTGTGTTAATCTGAAAGAAATACCAGGAGCTACATTGAAAAGAAAGGTCTAAGAGGGCCGCGTGCTCTGGATGGATGGACAGAGAAGCCACAGGCATCATGCAGATGTTGTGCATGGAGAAGGGAGGGTGATGGTGGTTGTACAGGAAGCACACTGTTTCCCCCAGCTCTCCCCTCAAAACACAGCTTCTCTGGCAGCAGCCTCGTCCTACAATTGCAAGGACTGAGCAGCCTCCCTGATGCGTGGTACCTGAGGTTGGTACTAGGGATAGGTATGTAGGGAGGGAGGTAGATAGATAGTTCTAGGGATGGATGGATAGATGGATGGATGGATGGATAGATGGATAGATGGATGGATAGATAATGGATGGATGGATGGATAGATGGATGGATGGATGGATAGATGGATGGATAGATGGATGGATAGATAGATAATGGATGGATGGATGGATGGATGGATGGATAGATGGATGGATGGATGGATAGATAGATAATGGATGGATGGATAGATGGATGGATGGATAGATGGATAGATGGATGGATGGATGGATGGATGGATAGATAATGGGTGGATAGATGGATGGATGGATGGATAGAAAGAAAAGAAAAGAAGGGAAGGAGAAGGGAAACTGAAATCCTGCGTCTCTCACGCCCGTCCTGGTGTATTCCTGGCACAGAAGAGGTGCTTGAAGGAATTGTTGAAGAACCACAAGATGGGAATCCAGATCTGGGGCCTGGGGGAAGGCGGAGGGAGCGGGCAGGAAGATCAGGTCAGTAATGATCTGTGATGGGGCCTTGGAGATAACATTGCCAAACCCTGGGCTCCTCTTACAAACTGCTGAGCGTTGCAGAGGGACTGTTTGCATCAGACTAAGACAGCTAAGACAGCCCCAGGATCCCCGACAGTAAAGCAGCAGCCGGACGCTGGTCAACAGATGTGACCAGGGGAAAACAGGCTGACTTGGCTGGTTAGCCCCAGGTCTTCCGCTCCCTCGGATCTTCAGCACCACCTAGTGGTGCACGCTACAGGCTGGCGGCACTACCAGTGCAAGGACTCCAACTCCCTGGTTTAGAGCTGCGGGGATTACAGCTTTCCTCTTCAGGGCCAAGATAAGAGACTACGTGGGAATAATGAGGAAACCGAGAGCTTTAGGATTAATGTCAGCGAACTTTAAGTCACAGAACTTAATCTCAGCAATTACATGCACAGTTAGTGGCAGGGTTTTCCTTGTGCGTGTCATTTTGCAATTTTGGCGTGGACCGATCTGGGACAGTGAGGCCCAGGTCAGAATTAAAGGTGTGCAGAGGAAATGCAGAATTGATACGGGGAAGAGAATCTGCCCCAGCCCCTGCCTCCCAGCAGGGACCGTGGCCACCCTTAAAGCCAATGAGGCTCTGTTAATTGTTGCCCAAGGTCAATGTCGAGTAAATGAGTCAGGACCCCAGCTGGGTGGAGTGTTCTTTGCCTTTTGCTATGCTGCTTCAGAGTGCCCTCTTTCTTTTGATGTTTGCTTTGTTTTGCTGTAATTGCATGGATATTCTCTTACAGTAGATCAGTTAGATTTACTCTAACTGCACAAACTACTTCCCTAATGACGGTTCAGCTGTGGCTCACGGAGGGAGCCAGAATTCGTAGGAAGTTTCATAACGCGGGAGTTACTGTATTTGTTACAAGCTTCAAAAGCTTTATGGAAAACTGAGTTAAAAGATGTTTATTTTACTGCAAACATTTTTGAAATCTATGCATTTTTTATAGTTTGCATTTTCCAAGAACTTTTTGAAGTATCCTTGTATATACATTAGGTTACATTATATATATATATTTTTTTAAGATTTATTTTATTTATTTGAAAGAGTTACAGAGAGAGGTAGAGGCAGAGAGAGAGGTCTTCCATCTGCTGGTTCACTCCCCAGATGGCTGCAATAGCCGGAGCTGCACCAATCCAAAGCCAAGAGCCAGGAGCTTCTTCCGGATCTCCCACGTGGATGCAGGGGCCCAAGGACTTGGGTCATCTTCTATTGCTATCCCAGGCTATGGCAGAAAGCTGGATCAGAGGAGGAGCAGCCAGGACTAGACCCAGCGCCCATATAGGATGCCAGCAGTTCAGGCCAGGGTTTTAACCTGCTGTGCCACAGTGCCGGCCCCTATATATAATGTTAACTTAGATCCACTTTACCTGTTATAACATTTTAGGCTTATCTCCAAATACATTATTTTATTTTTAAGATTTATGTATTTATTTTGAAAGTCAGATTTAGAGAGAGAGAGAGAGATGATCCATTCACTGGTTCACTCCCCAGGTTCCCACAACAGCTAAGGCTGAGCCAAGTTGAAGCCAGCAGCCAGGAGCTTCATCTGGGTCTCCTAGGTGGGTAGCAGGGGCCCCAGCACTTGGGCCATCTTCCACTGCTTTCCCAGGCTGTTATCGGGGAGCTGGATCAGAAGTGGAGCAGCCAGGACACAACTGGTTCCTGTATGGCAAGCTAGCATCACAGGCGGTAGCTTTACTCACTGTGCCGCGACGCCAGCTCCTCCAAATATAGTGTTTTCAATCTTAATTAGATTATAATTAATGAATGCTTAACAGTAATTAATTGCATGGATTATACAGTTCACAGTGGATTTGTTAAATCTGCATTTTCTTTAATGCCATGGAGTTTGGAATTGAAAGGCGAAGTGAACACTTGTTGAGCATCAGATATTGACAGGTAATTTTACATCTACTAATTCATTTCATCTCGGTGACTAGTCCTGTGAGATTAGAGTATTATGTTTATATTGATGGAGAATAGAGACTCAGACGTTTTGAATAACCACATCTAGTGACGCACTAAACAGAAGAGCTAGAAATTGAACCTAGGTTTCCTGTCTCAAAGCCTACTCGTATCTCTACCATACCAGTTGGATCTACTGTACTCTAAATCCAGAAAGATAAGTGCTTTCTTGAAAGATGTATTTATTTATTGTTTATTTATTTGAAAGGCAGAATGGCAGAGAAAGAGAGAAGGAGGGGCAGGGAGAGGTTCACTCCCCAAATGGACGTAACAGTTGAAGCCAGGAGCTAAGGACTCTAGCCAGGTCTTCAGTGGGCAGCACGGACCTGACCCATACTACTGGGTGCTGGCATCACAGACAGTGGCTTACTACCCTGTGCCACTGCACCGGCCCCCAGAAGTCCAGGTTTTATTCTCAACTTAATCACTAAGTACAACACTGTGTAATGTGCTATTCTTCTAGAAATTCATCACGTTCAATTGTATATCAAGGTTCTGTTGAATTCTAATGTAAAGGCATGTGTTTAGCCTAGTGTTTCCCAAACTCATATAATACTGTTGTTACCGTTTGTGCTGATGGTTTTGCGTGTGTGTGTGTGTGTGTGTGTGTGTGTGTGAATATCACCTTTCTTCTGAAACAGTGCTCTGTAAAACACACTGTGATTCGTTTACTTATTATAAATGTAGATGCTGGCCTGGAAGATGACGTGCTGCGGATTGACTGGAGACACCTTGACTACAAAGAGAGTCGTTTACTACGTAAGAGTCTAACTTCCATTTTCAAAAAATTAGGGGCTGGCGCTGTGGCGTAGTAGGCAGAGCCTCTGCCTGCAGTGCCGGCATCCTATATGGGCGCCAGTTCAAGTCCCGGCTGCTCCTCTTCCGATCCAGCTCTCTGGTGTGGCCTGGGAAAGCAGTAGAAGATGGCCCAGGTCCTTGAGCCCCTGCACGCACGTGGGAGGCCTGGAAGAAGCGCCCATCTATCACCTTATACTCTCACCATTTCTTTATGAGGAATACACTCAAAATCCTCTCTTCTATTTTGAGAGACACAATACACCATTGTTAACTACATTCACCCCGCTGTGCCAAATCCTGGGGCATGCTTGCCAAGCACAGCTCAGAGCGTTATTTTATTTTAGAATACTTGTCTGCAGCTTCCTTGTTCAAAAAGGAATTAACGTAGGAGGACAGAACTTTAACAGGATAAGTATCACCCGGGCTCTCAAGGAAAACACATCCAGGATAGCCTCTCACTTCTGACGTCTCTCTCCTCCCTGGACTGCTTCCACTCTGGCAGCTCGTCTCGACCTGCCCATTCCAGTGTGCGCCGAGAGTCAGTTACCGTTCACGTTTCTCCTGATTTCCTGGGTTTGTTATTAGGAAAGCAATCTGATCAAATTAACATTCGTCATACGTGGGCACTTCAAAGGTTCATGGAAAATGGAATGAAAAGGTGAGTATTTTGATGCAGCTTTTGAAATCCAGGCATAGTTGGTTGCATGAAACGGATTGTCCGTGAACTTTTGGAACATCCCCCACATTACCAGTCCCTGTGCCTCGGGAGTGTGTGTAGTTGGAATTAAACCTCCACCTGGGAAATTTCAGATAGCTGCAGGGAGACTTCAGCCAGCGTGTCAAAGACGGAGCGACCCTCTAGCCCCGAGTTTGTTCTGTGTGCCTGTGCCATTCAGCCTCTGCCAGTGTACCCAGGACACTACCTAGGACTCACAACCCAGTCCAAAACCCAAGCAGAGGCACAGACAAGATAGACACAAAAATCACAGCCATGCTTGGTAAAGCTCTCTGAAACTAGGAAATGCAGGGAAGAGTCCCTAGGAAAAATGCGTAGCTCAGATAATTCTTGATGTTGAAATTCTGAGTGCTCTTCTTATATCAGGAATTAGACAAGAATATCCACTCTCACCATTTCTACTTAGTATTGCCTTGGAAATACTGATAACATAAGGAAATAAAAAGAGTTAAAATGTATTCAGACTGGAAAGAAAAAAGTAAAAGTATGCTTATTTGAAGATTTGATTGTATACATAGAAAATCCTAAGGAATAAAAAACACGCTACAACTAATAACTTAGTTTAGTAAAATTGCAGGATTTCTGGTGAGTATAAAAATATACTTCTGTATCCTATCATCAAAAATTTGGAGTTTTAACAGAAACAATACTATTTTCAGTTGTGCTAAAGTATGAAAAACACAGGAATATATTAACAAAATATGATAGAAAACATGTACACTTCGACTTAAGAAATATTCTTCAGACAAATAACATCTAAATAAACAGATATAAATATCATGTTCGTGGATTGGAAGACGCAATATTATAAAAGGCTTGAGTCTCCTTAAGTTAGTTTATAGATTCAAAATTATCTAGATCAAAATCAAAAATTTTAAAAAGATTTATTTAGTTGCTTGAAAGAGTTACAGAGACAGAGAGGGAGAGAGAGAACAGAGAGATCGTCCATCTGTTGGTGTACTCCGCAGATAGCTTCAGCAGTTGGGGCTGGACCAGGCCGGAGCAAGCCAGGAGCCAAGAACTCATCCCACGTGGGTGGCAGGAACCAACCACGTGGGCCATCCCCGCCGCTCTCCGCTCTCCTAGGTGCATTAGCAGGGACCTGGGCGGGAAGCAGAGCAGTGGGAACCTGAACTCACGCTCAAACAGGATCCCAGTGTTGTGGGTGGCGGCTTAACCTGCTTTACCACAATACTGGCTCCTAATCCTAGCTTTTGAACAGAAGTTGAAAACTTCTTTCTAAACTCCTTATAGTAATTTAATATATGTATTATATATGTATATAATATATGTATTATATATGTAGGTCTTTCAGAATACTTGAAAAAGAAGACTAAAACTATATAACTTACACTAATTCAAGAAAACAAAAGCTTTATTCATCAAGAGGATGTGGTGTTGGTGTAAGGATAAACAGACACCTAGACCAGTAGAATAGAGTGAAAAATACAGAAGTGGACCCATATATGTGGTCCAGTGATTTGCAAAGGATTTTCAACAATATGCTAATACTAGAATAGCTGGGTAGTCATATGTGGGAAAAAGAAACCTTAACCCATACCTCACATCATTGATTAAAATTAACTTAAAATAGGACATAGACATAAACATAACTAACAGAAATTATAGCACTGCTTAAAGGAAGCATGGAACACTCTTGATGCCAAAAGATCGGAAACATGAAAGTAAAAATTACTAAGTTATCCTTCAAAATGTGGAGCTTTTGCTCTTGAAGTGATCCTGTCATGATGAAAGGTGAAGCCCAGAGCAGGGGAGATATCCGTAGGACCTCTCCAACAAGGACTTCTCTAGAAAGTGAGGCTTCTGCGTGTGAGTGAGGCCAGGCACTACTTGTCTTTCTGAGCCTGGCTTGTTTCGCTTACTTCATCTGCACTGCGACAAGTGGTAAGATTTAACGCTTCGTAAATGGCTGCGCAGTATTCCATTATGTATTCTTCACGTGTTCTTTATCCATTCAGCTGCTGGTAGACGTTTAGGTCGATTCCATACCTTGGCTACTGTGAATGGTGCTGCAGTTGACATGGGAGTGCCGCTGTCGTCAACACACTAGCTTCATTGTCTTTGGATGAATCCTTGGTATGGGACAATGAATGAACCAAATACCCTGCTTTGGATATTACATGACATACGCATGTATCAGGGCATTACACTATATCCCATGCATCTCATTTGTAATTATTAATTATAATTATTAGATGTTGATTAGAAACATAAAAAACAGTGGAAAATCATGTAATTTTTTATAAAGGGCAAAACATCTGAACAAATGCTTCACCAAAGAAAAGATGTCTTTCATTTGGAAATCGACACCAAGTTCTGGCACCAGTGTAGAGCCACTGGAACTTTCATACAGTGCCTCCAAGTATCAAGAAGAGTACAACCAGTTTGGAAAATAGTTTTGTAAAGGGTTATATGTGCACTCGCCATACAAACCAACCATCACTTTCCTAGGTATTCACCCCAAAGAAATGGAAACATAAATATATGTTCGCCAAAGACTTGTATGCAAATTTTGAACATACTTTTACTCATAATCAAAGCAATCTGAAGCGACCTAAAGGTCCCTGGATTGGTGACGGATGAATGGAAAAATGGTCATTGTTGTGGATGGAACAGGGTCTGGCTCTCTGACTCAGGCAGGTGTTTAAACCCCAAAGCTCATGTTAACAGTTAATGGACTGCTATTATTGGCTGATGGATTGAAGATGGAGACTTGATATCATTACGGCGTCTAGGAGGCGGGGCCAGTGGGAGATCTTTGGGTCTCTGGAAGTGAGCTCTTGAAGGCAGTTCTAGTGGTTGGGTTGATACGAAGACCACGCTGGGCCCAGCTTCTCCCCTGCTCCCTGGTTTGCCGTGTGCTCGTCCCTCTGCCACCTTCCAGCCTTATCAGATGCCTAAATCAGTGGGGCTACTGATCATGGACTGGACACTTCCAAGCTCTAAGCCAGCGGAAGCCTCTTCCTCCCGGAGCAGCTCCTGTGAGGTGTTTTGTTTAAAGTGATGAGAGGCTAATACAGCTGTGCACAGTGGGCTACTACTCAGCAAGAACAACCCACTGACCCTATTTTTTAAAAAAGATTTATTGATTTATTTGAAAGGCAGAGTTACACACAGACTCAGAGAGAGAGGGAGAGGGAGAGAGGGAGACAGAGAGAGGGAGAGAGAGAGACAGGGAGAGAGGGGGAGAGGGAGAGAGGGGGAGAGAGAGGGAGAGGGAGAGAGGGGGAGAGGGAGAGGAAGACAGGGAGAGAGGGAGAGAGGGAGATGGGGAGAGGGGGAGAGGGAGAGAGGGAGAGGGGGAGAGGGGGAGAGGGGGAGAGGGAGACAGGGAGAGAGAGGGAGACAGGGAGGGAAGGAGGGGGAGAGAGGGAGGGAGAGAGAGAGGTCTTCCATCCACTGGTTCACTCCCCAGATGGCTGCAGTGGCCGGCTGCCTTCCCAGGCCATAGCAGAGAGCAGGATGGGAAGTGGAGCAGCCGGGATTCTTACATGGCGCCCATCTGCCGGCACTGCAGATGGTGGCTTTACCGACTAAGCCACAGCGCCGGCCCCTTGACTGACCCTCTTGAAAACACATTTTGAGGGAAAGGGGCAAGAAACCAAAGGCTACATATTGTATGATTCCACGTTCCTGAAACTCTAAAAGACGAATCTAAGCACAGTGGTACAGAGCAGATCAGTAGCTGCCTGGCGCTGGAGATGGACTGGGGACCTGCGCAGGCTGGACGGGAAGGGCAGGACAGCTGGCGCTGATGGAAACGTTCCAGAGCTTCACTGTGGTCCTTGCAGGAACGCGTACATTAATCAAGAGTCATCTGTCTGTACACTTACGTTGGGTGCATTTCATTATGTGTAAGTTACACACTGGTAAGATCTGTTTTAAAAATTACAGTGGGATGGCCGGCGCCGCGGCTCACTAGGCTAATCCTCCGCCTTGCGGCGCCGGCACACCGGGTTCTAGTCCCGGTCGGGGCGCCGGATTCTGTCCCGGTTGCCCCTCTTCCAGGCCAGCTCTCTGCTGTGGCCAGGGAGTGCAGTGGAGGATGGCCCAAGTGCTTGGGCCCTGCACCCCATGGGAGACCAGGAGAAGCACCTGGCTCCTGCCATCGGATCAGTGCAGTGCGCCGGCCGCGGCGGCCATTGGAGGGTGAACCAATGGCAAAGGAAGACCTTTCTCTCTGTCTTTCTCTCTCACTGTCCACTCTTCCTGTCAAAAAATAAAAAAAAAAATTACAGTGGGGAGTACAAGGGCAAGAAAAGCAGGTGTTGGAATATGAGGAGGTCTTCAGCAAATTAGTGAAAAGCATGTATTAGGAAAAAACTGCGTCTGGATTTCAAGCTTTCCTTGCATCAGAACAGACACCTTTTAATTCCATTTTTTCCGCAAGCTTTGTGAAGTAGCCTTGCGTGTCTGTGTTATTGTGAGCAGGTTCCCTCCGGAGAGGACAGGACAGTGGAAGGGAGGGAGAAAGCACTGGAGGAGGCAGATTTCTCAAGAAAGGAAGGGGGGGGGGGGCGTGGGTCCCAGAGCTCAGGTGGGCGGATGAGCCACAAGCAGAGGGGATTCTCTCCCCAAGTCTGCGGGGGGGGGGGGGGGCAGGGGGGCGGGAAGCTGTGTGTGGTATCAGCAAACACGCCAGCAATTTTGAATGGAGGAGGGCAGAAAGCTGAGGAAGCCCATGGTTCTTCCACCCTTCAGCCCTTATTAAGTAGTGATTTTACGACTGGCACCATGGATATGATGATATGAATATTCTACAGGAAAAAGAAGAGCTTCCCTCCTACTCACAGAATTTAGAATAGCTGAGAGGGAGTGATGTCAGCACTGAGCAGATAAGCAGATGGAGTATCGGGCACGCCGTCAGGGACCAGGAAGCGAGCAGAGTTTGCCAGCAGGGGCCCCCATGGGCGGAGGGCTCAGGGAAAGCAAGGTCTCCTGGGTGAACCTGTGAGACCCGAGAGGATGCGTGGGAGCTGTGAGGTGATGGGTGGATGCAGCAGCCTTGGTGAACACTTCGAGCTGGGAAAGCGTTTGGTATATTTTGGTGCAGAAAAAAATTACAGGTGCAATTTAAAACATGGTTCTAAAAATGAAGCTACAGAAAACTGTGGGGCAATACAGGTGAATTTCTGACTTGTCAAGAGTGCAGCCAGTATTTTACTACATAAAATTCAACAGGGTTATTTTTTGGCAGAGGGAGAGAGTTTCAAAATATATCTTAAGCCAGATCCAAATAAGCTAGGAAAAATATCTGCTACAAATAAGTTGGTTACTGACTGTGTAAAGAACATCCATCAAATACTTAAAGTATGGGTAAATCCAGTTCCCATAACATCATCCTTCTAAAATATCTGATTCTTTGCTCATTTAAATAAATGTGTACAATTTAAAAAATAAAAATAGGCCTAGACAGCAAGTTGAGAAAGTATAATAAAAATCCAAGTAACAGACATCAACAAATATTCTATGAAAGGAGAAATTAAAATAGCTAATGACATGAAGAAATATTTTTATTCATAATCAGGTAATTGAAAAAAGAAATATGTTTTTTCCAGCAATTAAATTAGTAAAAATGATAAAGAAAATATTACTTGATGATGGTAAAAGTGATGTAAGATGGGCAGTATCCTATACGGACAGTGGGAATGTAAATTTGGTTATAAGCTTTTAATAAGACAGTTGGAGAGTATGCATGTGGAACTTCAAATGTATTTCCACTGATACATTAATATTAGTTTAAAAATCAATTTTGAGCTACCATCATAAATGGCATCAAGGTTCTTCATTTTTTTTAAACATAAAACCTTAAAGATCAATGATTCAAAAATAAAGGAATAGTGTCCCAATGTTGAAATGTCACATGTAAATTAAAATGAATTTTACAGTTGTGGTCTGTGCCACTGGCACCAGGTTGCCCGAGGACAGAGGCCGTTCCTGCCACACCAGCCCTGGTGCCATCACAGGATGGACCGGCACTCTTCCCCCTACTCTACCAAAGGGAGACATAGGTTTCTGAGAAGACCAGGGCGAGATCCGTGTGTGTGCCGCAGCGACCACCGAACAGATGAATGCGAAGTGAGCAGACCTGCCTGGGCTCAGAGCACGGCGATTCCGCTCATCTGTTGTGAACTGATGCCCCTACAAATCTATGCACGCTTGTTTAAAGATGGATCTCAATGTCGAATAAGGTACACAGTGAGACCCCACGAGGGATTCCCAGACTAGGTTTTGGCCAGGCTTTGGGACTTATATGTAGTCACAGTATCTTGTGCAACATTGCTTCTAACCAGGGAACCCACGTTAGATAACGGGGCGCAGCAGATGAGAATCACTGGTCTTATTGTCAGGTGCCCAACACGCAGACACAGCAGCCTACGGAACAGTAGAATGACCTATTAAAATCACTTATGTTGGGCCGGCGCTGCAGCTCACTAGGCTAATCCTCCGCCTTGCGGCGCCGGCACACCAGGTTCTAGTCCTGGTTGGGGCACCGGATTCTGTCCCGGTTGCCCCTCTTCCAGGCCAGCTCTCTGCTGTGGCCCGGGAGTGCAGTGGAGGATGGCCCAAGTGCTTGGGCCCTGCACCCCATGGGAGACCAGGATAAGCACCTGGCTCCTGCCATCGGATCGGCGCGGTGCGCTGGTTGCAGCGCGCCGGCCGCGGCGGCCATTGGAGGGTGAACCAACGGCAAAGGAAGACCTTTCTCTCTGTCTCTCTCTCTCACTGTCCACTCCTGCCTGTCAAAAAAAAATCACTTATGTTTTCAACTAGCTTCTTTTTTTTTTCAAGATTTATTTATTTATTTGTTTGAAAGTCAGGGTTACACAGAGAGAGAAGGAGAGGCAAAGAGAGAGAGGTCGTCCAACCACTGGTTCACTCTCCCAATTGGTTTCAATGGCTGGAACTGCACCAATCCGGAGCCAGGAGCCAGGAGCTTCC
Organism: Oryctolagus cuniculus; assembly: GCF_964237555.1. NCBI lineage: Eukaryota > Metazoa > Chordata > Mammalia > Lagomorpha > Leporidae > Oryctolagus > Oryctolagus cuniculus. Next base: position 182,556,472 of record NC_091434.1, on the reverse strand, counting down.
TCTGGGTCTTCCCACATGGATGCAGGGGCTCAAGCACTTGGGCCATCTTCTACTGCTTTCCCAGGCCATAACAGAGAGCGGGATTGAAAGTGGAGCAGCCAGGTCTTGAACCGGTGCCCATAGGGGATGCCAGCACTGCAGATGGTGGCTTTACCTGTTATGCTACAGCATCGGCCCCTCCAACTAGTTTCAATATGGAGTGCTGCCTGCAAGATTAAGAATATCCTTTGAACCAGCACAGTATGTTGCTATTCTTTCTTGGTCCAGAATACGTTGAGTTGAGGAACTAAACAGTAAAATGTTGCATCTCACAAATGTTCAGTGACCTCCTCCCAAAATGTTTGGTACATGTCCCCATTGTCTAGACAACTTAATACCCAATAGAAACCTTCCGGCCCTATAGAATAATAGCCCTATTGACTTGGAAGCTTAGACTACCAGGTGGTTATTGCGTTTCACAAGGTCACTAACAGACATGAGAGAGGGTTGGGCGTTTAGCCAGTGTGTCCCACACATGTATCAGGTCATGTCTGACGGCCCCCGCTTGTCTCCTTTGCAGCTGCTCCTGAGGTGAAGAGCCCTCTGTGTGCTCTAGCCGGCTTCGGAGAGGCACAGCCAGACGGCAGCGTCTCAGGCTTGTACCCCCAGCCTCTGCCTCCTATCACTGGGCTCCCTTGCTGACCCTGCTTCAAGGCCCAGGTGTGTGCTTCCTGAAGCATGGGGGTGTAAACACTCTTGGGGCAAACCTTCAATCAGATGGAGGAAAGAACTGGTGGGGAAATCCTTTTCCTTACCTCCCCTCGATGGGTTGATTCCGTCACTCAGTTCAGATGGAGTTTAGGAGGACGGTCCCTTGATGGCATGATTTCATCACTCAGTTTAGATGGAGTTTTAGGAGGACGGTCTCTTGATGGGATGATTCCGTCACTCAGTTCAGATGGAGATTAGGAGGACGGGTCTCTTGATGGGATGATTTCATCACTCAGTTTAGATGGAGTTTAGGAGGACGGTCCCTTGATGGCATGATTCCGTCACTCAGTTCAGATGGAGTTTAGGAGGACGGTCCCTTGATGGGATATTCCGTCACTCAGTTCAGATGGAGTTTAGGAGGACGGTCCCTTGATGGGATGATTTCATCACTCAGTTTAGATGGAGTTTAGGAGGACGGTCTCCTGATGGGATATTCCGTCACTCAGTTCAGATGGAGTTTAGGAGGACGGTCCCTTGATGGGATATTCCGTCACTCAGTTCAGATGGAGTTTAGGAGGACGGTCCCTTGATGGGATATTCCGTCACTCAGTTCAGATGGAGTTGTGGAGGACGGTCCCATTGGATGCAGAAACTGATCAACTCAGCAGCACATCTCTCGCCTTTGCTGTCTCACCCCCCTGTTCCTCTGTCAGCCCAGGAACCCTCTGCCCCAAACTCTGCTTCCTGGGTAGCCCAGGCTAAGACAGCCAGCAGCGTGCAAGAAGCATAAGTGAACACGCACACTTATACACATACATATGTGAACATACATTGTCTCGTGCAAATTCTATCGAAGATGCAAAAGAAACTTTATTGAAAAAACTTACAGTGGCAGCAACAGAAGAAGAAAGGGGGAGATAGTGTGCAACATGATCCCACAAACTCTCATGGTTGCATACTCGGGTGTGTGCGGCTTGGGCACAGCTGGACAGAGCTTGGAAAGTACTGCAGAAGTAGCATCTTGTCCAGGGGAGATGGGAGAAGAAAAGGGACAAGTGGAGCTCCGTGAGATCGCGGGGCCGTCTTCACCAGGGAAGTGGCTGTGGTCTGCAGCTCAGGGAGAGGAATCTTCACGGCACACTGGAGATCCTGCCTTCTTCACCGAGCTGGCTCAGTCTGCTGACTCAGCAGGTAGCCAAGCCCGCATAAAGTGGGGGAGGGAAGAGAGCCACCAAGGGCATTAAGCAAAAGATCCGTCTCTCCTTGTCACGCATTGCTTGTCACCGTGCTCAAGGGGAAACAGGGCTGTGGCATTACAGTGATGGCGAGGAGGAAACCCAGGGGGTCTCATGGTACCGCTTTATAACACCTTGCACAGTGGCAAATGTTAATGAACGACCACCACTGCGGCTTCATCCAGGCCGGACCTAGAACTCAGTCCCCCAGGAATGCACGTTGGCTCTCCTCCGAACACCAGCCCTAGCCAGCTGAGGACTGTCCGGTGCTGAGGAGGCTTGAGATGGGATGGTGGAGGTGCAAGTCGCGATCCAACTCCAGGCCAGCAATTGTGAAACCAAGGACTGCCACCTCCACTCACGTGCCGTATGTCGCGTCACATATTTTTATGCACGCTAATTTCACTTCATTACTGTTCTTTCTGTTTGATTGCTCTTATGTTTTTGCCTTCAGTGTTTGCGGTTTCTGTCTGGTGTATCTGCCTTTATATCTTTTTTTTTTTTTTTTTTGGCAGGCAGAGTTAGACAGTGAGAGAGAGAAACAGAGAGAAAGATCTTCCTTTTTCTGTTGGTTCACCCCCCAATGGCTGCTGCAGCCAGCGCATCGCGCTCATCCGATGGCAGGAGCCAGGTGCTTCTCCCTGTCTCCCATGCGGGTGCAGGGCCCAAGCACTTGGGCCATCCTCCACTGCCCTCCCGGGCCACAGCAGAGAGCTGGCCTGGAAGAGGGGCAACCGGGACAGAATCCAGCGCCCCGACCAGGACTAGAACCCGGTGTGCCGGCGCCGCAGGCGGAGGATTAGCCTAGTGAGCCGCGGCGCCGGCCTGCCTTTGTATCTTGAGCACTGTGCCTTCCCACTTTTTCCCTCCCCTCTTTCCTTCGGAAGCTCCGTCAGGCGTCCCTGGGTGCCCTCATTCTCTGTCCAGCCTCTTCATTCCCCTTGATATCTTGCCTCTCCTCTTTACTCTTCTTGCTGTATTTGGTAGTAGCCTCAGCTCTGTGTTCTGTCTTCTGTTTCAAAAACTGTCTCATCAACCATGTCAAATCTCCTGTTTAACCTACCACTGGGCTTTTTTATTTCAGTAACCGTGTCTGGATGTCATGTTAGGGTCTTTTAAAATCTGACTTTTTTCCTTGTGTCCTGTCTCCTTAAGGTTTTAACATCTCTATGTTTTTTAGTACTTTAAACTGTTTGATTCCAAATAGCAACTCAATTGTTTAGAGTCTGGGCTCTGATTCTCCTGGTGTGTTTTTCCGTTGACTCACTCCAAGCTCATTGCCCTTCATGTGTTCTGGGTTTCTGCTGAGGGTCCCCTTTGTGGCCTGGTGCATGGGGATCCCCCAGACCCCTTTTGGATTTTCTCCTGTGACTCTCGAAGCTGTTATCAGTCTTGCACCACTATTTTTGTGTATCAGTTCCCCCAGCTTTGCGATTGTCACAGCAGTGTGGGTATTCGAATCAGAAACCCCACGGAGGCACAGGTTTGATATTCCGCTCTATTAGAGGAGGTGGCTTTCCGCCTACAGCTCTGGCAGGAGCAAGCTTCCTTGGGGAGTGGATTTGCTTTTTGTTGTAGCTCCTTCAGCGGTCTCACTTCCAGCCGCGCTGTGATTGGAGGGCTCACGTCTTCACCTCCTGTTCCCCCGTTGGGGCGGAGACCTGGCTCCTAGAGTCCTGAGGGTCTGAGCTGCAGACATCACCCCAGGCCTCACCCCACTGTTGGTCAAGGGTTTCAGGCGTGGCTATGTGGGATTTGCCTTTCTTCCTGCAAAGATCAGGTATTCACTTTGTATAATATTGTGAGGTTTCACCTGGGGTTTCCATGTGTGGAGTAGGGAGGCCTGACAGGACTACTGCTCTGTCAAAACCAAAATTCCAAAAACCAGTGGTGTACCACATAATGACGTTTTAGTTAGCAGTGGTCCTGGAAGACTCCAGGGGCTGAAAGATGGCTCTTGCCTGGTGACACTGTAGCTGTTGTGATGCCCTAGCACGTCACCCCGTGCAGTGTCTGTGTTGGTGCTGGTGGCACTGTAGTTGTGACACCCTAGCACGTCACACCGTGCAGTGTCTGTGTTGGTGCTGGTGGCACTGTAGTTGTGACGCCCTAGCACGTCACACCGTGCAGTGTCTGTGTTGGTGCTGGTGGCACTGTAGTTGTGACGCCCTAGCACGTCACACCGTGCAGTGTCTGTGTTGGTGCTGGTGGCACTGTAGTTGTGACGCCCTAGCACGTCACACCGTGCAGTGTCTGTGTTGGTGCTGGTGGCACTGTAGTTGTGACGCCCTAGCACGTCACACAGTGCAGTGTCTGTGTTGGTGCTGGTGGCACTTTCGTTGTGACGCCCTAGCGTGTCACACCGTGCAGTGTCTGTGTTGGTGCTGGTGGCACTGTAGTTGTGACACCCTAGCATGTCACACCGTGCAGTGTCTGTGTTGGTGCTGGTGGCACTGTCGTTGTGACGCCCTAGCACGTCACCCCCTGTAGTGTCTGTGTTGGTGCTGGTGGCACTGTAGTTGTGACGCCCTAGCACGTCACACCGTGCAGTGTCTGTGTTGGTGCTGGTGGCACTGTAGTTGTGACGCCCTAGCACATCACACCGTGCAGTGTCTGTGTTGGTGCTGGTGGCACTGTAGTTGCAACGCCCTAGCACGTCACCCCCTGCAGTGTCTGTGTTGGTGCTGGTGGCACTTTCGTTGTGACGCCCTAGCACGTCACCCCCTGCAGTGTCTGTGTTGGTGCTGGTGGCACTGTAGTTGTGATGCCCTAGCACGTCACCCCCTGCAGTGTCTGTGTTGGTGCTGGTGGCACTGTAGCTGTTATGACACCCTAGCACGTCACCCCGTGCAGTGTCTGTGTTGGTGCTGGTGGCACTGTAGTTGTGACACCCTAGCACGTCACACCATGCAGTGTCTGTGTTGGTGCTGGTGGCACTATAGTTGCGACGCCCTAGCACGTCACACCGTGCAGTGTCTGTGTTGGTGCTGGTGACACTGTAGCTGTTGTGACGCCCTAGCACGTGACCCCCTGCAGTGTCTGTGTTGGTGCTGGTGGCACTGTAGTTGTGACGCCCTAGCGTGTCACACCGTGCAGTGTCTGTGTTGGTGCTGGTGGCACTGTAGTTGTGACGCCCTAGCACGTCACACCGTGCAGTGTCTGTGTTGGTGCTGGTGGCACTGTAGTTGTGACGCCCTAGCACGTCACACCGTGCAGTGTCTGTGTTGGTGCTGGTGGCACTGTAGTTGTGACGCCCTAGCACGTCACACCGTGCAGTGTCTGTGTTGGTGCTGGTGGCACTGTAGTTGTGACGCCCTAGCACGTCACACCGTGCAGTGTCTGTGTTGGTGCTGGTGGCACTGTAGTTGTGACGCCCTAGCACGTCACACAGTGCAGTGTCTGTGTTGGTGCTGGTGGCACTTTCGTTGTGACACCCTAGCACGTCACCCCCTGCAGTGTCTGTGTTGGTGCTGGTGGCACTGTCGTTGTGACACCCTAGCACGTCACCCCGTGCAGTGTCTGTGTTGGTGCTGGTGGCACTGTAGTTGTGACGCCCTAGCACGTCACCCCATGCAGTGTCTGTGTTGGTGCTGGTGGCACTGTCATTGTGACACCCTAGCACGTCACACCGTGCAGTGTCTGTGTTGGTGCTGGTGGCACTGTAGTTGTGACGCCCTAGCACGTCACACCGTGCAGTGTCTGTGTTGGTGCTGGTGGCACTGTAGTTGTGACGCCCTAGCACGTCACCCCCTGCAGTGTCTGTGTTGGTGCTGGTGGCACTGTAGTTGTGATGCCCTAGCACGTCACCCCCTGCAGTGTCTGTGTTGGTGCTGGTGGCACTGTAGCTGTTATGACACCCTAGCACATCACCCCGTGCAGTGTCTGTGTTGGTGCTGGTGGCACTGTCATTGCGACGCCCTAGCACGTCACACCGTGCAGTGTCTGTGTTGGTGCTGGTGGCACTGTAGTTGTGACACCCTAGCACGTCACCCCGTGCAGTGTCTGTGTTGGTGCTGGTGGCACTGTAGTTGTGACACCCTAGCACGTGACCCCCTGCAGTGTCTGTGTTGGTGCTGGTGGCACTGTAGTTGTGACGCCCTAGCACGTCACACCGTGCAGTGTCTGTGTTGGTGCTGGTGGCACTGTAGCTGTGACGCCCTAGCACGTGACCCCCTGCAGTGTCTGTGTTGGTGCTGGTGGCACTGTAGTTGTGACACCCTAGCACGTCACACCGTGCAGTGTCTGTGTTGGTGCTGGTGGCACTGTAGTTGTGACGCCCTAGCACGTCACACCGTGCAGTGTCTGTGTTGGTGCTGGTGGCACTGTAGTTGCGATGCCCTAGCACGTCACCCCCTGCAGTGTCTGTGTTGGTGCTGGTGGCACTGTAGCTGTTGTGACGCCCTAGCATGTCACACCGTGCAGTGTCTGTGTTGGTGCTGGTGGCACTGTAGTTGTGACACCCTAGCACGTCACACCGTGCAGTGTCTGTGTTGGTGCTGGTGGCACTGTAGTTGTGACACCCTAGCACGTCACACCGTGCAGTGTCTGTGTTGGTGCTGGTGGCACTGTAGTTGTGACGCCCTAGCACATCACACCATGCATGAGTTTTTGATGGTGCTGATGAGCAGGCCTTCTATGCTTCCAGTTCTGTAGAATAATAGGAATCCAGTCAGGAATTGCACACAATACTTGATAATGTAAATGCCTGTGTTATTGATTTATGTATTTACTATACTTTTTTAAAGTTGATTTATTTATTTGAAAGCCATAGTTACACACACACAGAGAGGAGAGGCAGAGAGGGGGTGGGTATTCTACCCACTGATTCACTCACCAATTGGCTGCAATGGTTTTATCTGTGCCGATCTGAAGCCAGGAGCCAGGAGCTTCTTCCAGGTCTCCCATGTGGGTGCAGGGGCCCAAGGACTTGGGCCATGTTCTACTGCTTTCCCAGGCCACAGCTGAGAGCTGGATGGGAAGTGGAGCAGCCGGGACTTGAATTGGCGCCTGTATGGGATTCTGGCACTGCAGATGACAGCTTTACCCACTGTGCCACAATGTCGACCCCTACCATAATTTTTAATTGTTACTTTAGAGCATACTTCTACTTATAAAAAAAAGGTTTGCTGGAAAAGTGTGCCATGTGACACCCGTAGCACCTCATCCATCCTGTGCTCAGCATGTGTATTTTTTTTTTTTTTTTTGACAGGCAGAGTGGACAGTGAGAGAGAGAGAGAGACAGAGAGAAAGGTTTTCCTTTGCCGTTGGTTCACCCTCCAATGGCCGCCACAGCCGGCACACCGTGCTTATCCAAAGCCAGGAGCCAGGTGCTTCTCCTGGTCTCCCATGCGGGTGCAGGGCCCAAGGACTTGGGCCATCCTCCACTGCCTTACCAGGCCACAGCAGAGGGCTAGCCTGGAAGAGGAGCAATCAGGACAGAATCTGGCGCCCCGACCCGGACTAGAACCCGGAGTGCCGGCACCGCAGGCGGAGTATTAGCCTAGTGAGCCATGTCGCCGGCTAGCATGTGTCTTGAATGCACCATGAGACCACATAGACATGTGTAATCACATTCCATGATGTCACACAATGATTGAGTCACTTAATGATGCAGTTTAATATCTCCTTATTCGTTAAAGCAAAGCATGCCTCTAAACCTTTTTTAAAAATTTATTTATTTATTTGAAAGAGTTATACAGAGAGAGGAGAGGCAGAGAGAGAGAGAAAGAGAGAGAGAGAGAGAGAGAGAGAGAGAGAGAGAGGTCTTCCATCCGCTGGTTCACTCCTCAGACAGCTGCAATGGCTGGAGCTGTGCCGATCTGAAGCCAGGATCCAAGAGCTTCTTCCAGGTCTCCCAGGCAGGTGCAGGGGCCCAAAGACTTGGGCCATCTTACACTGCTTTCCCAGGCCATATCAGAGAGCTGGATGAGAAAAGGACCATCCAGGACTCGAACTGGCGCCCATATGGGATGCCGGCACAGCAGGCAGCAGCTTTACCCACTACGTCACAGTGCCAGTCCTGCCTGGAAACCTTATGACTATGCTAAGTTCCTGTTACTCTCCTAAATCCTTCATCTAAAGAGCAATTCATAGTCATAGGAAGTATAAAGAGGCAAATTTTCAACTGTGTAGTTATGTATTAGGTTCATGCTATAATAGCTACAGTTTTGATTGAAACTTCATTTCCTTAAAACAAAACAAAATAAAAAACAACAAAGCAGAGATATTCTGTTGGACTCTATGCTCCTGGAAATGAGAACAATCTTTCAAGTAAACAACTTAAAATCTATTAAAGGTGAAATTTCCCCCTTTTTGCCCCAGGGTACTTCGAGACTGTGTTACTCTGAGAGCTGGTTTTTATTTTATTTTATTTATTTTTTTAAATTTTTATTTATTTATTTATTTTTATAGGCAGAGTGGATAGTGAGAGAGAGAGAAAGGTCTTCCTTTTTGCTGTTGGTTCGCCCTCCAATGGCCACCACAGCTGGCGCGCTGCAGCCTGCGCACTGCGGCTGATCCAAAGCCAGTAGCCAGGTGCTTCTCCTGGTCTCCCATGGGGGGCAGGGCCCAAGGACTTGGGCCATCCTCCACTGCACTCCCGGGCCACAGCTGAGAGCTGGCCTGGAAGAAGGGCAACCGGGACAGAATCCGGTGCCCCGACTGGGACTAGAACCCGGTGTGCCGGCGCCGCAGGTGGAGGATTAGCCTAGTGAGCCACGGTGCCAACTGAGAACTGGGTTTTGCAAAAACAGTACTGGGGACCTTGCTTTGTATAAGCACCGTTAGCCTATCTTGTTTGTTTTTGCTCTCATGTAAAATAGGCAGTGGAAAGTGCTAGCCAGGGCCCAGCCGGTCAGGAGGAGTAGGAGGCAAAGGATGACAAGGAGAGAGAAGTCACAGTTAGGACAATCGGGGCCCCTGCAGACCAGGGATGACGGAGAGCCATACAGAGGGCTCCTCCAAGTCCCCCGTGGTAACGTGGTAACGGGAAGACAGTCTCTCTGCTGGGAGCCCGCTGGGTTCTGGAAAGGCCTCATTTACATGTTTCCAATCTGGTAGTAGCAGATTCAGTGGATATTAAAGGTCATAATAAGGAAAGGATTTTAAGCATAAATATCACAGGAATACCATTTCATAGTTTTCTTCTTAGGGGGAAACCAAGTAGTTTAAAGAAGTCTCTATGCATAAGATAATTACATAACTGACATGGATGTTACAAGTTTTTCATGTAATTCTCCTTAATGGACGTGCTGGCTCATCGGGGCAGCACTGTCCTCACGAGGAGATTTCGCCTGAGCTGCTCCAAGCAAGGCTCCTAAAGTGGCCCGAGCACCACGTCTTCCTCTGAATCGTCAGTTCAATTTTACTGTTAGTGAATCCATAGAAAATGAGCCTGGCCCAGGTTCGAGGTGCAGGGAAGTGAGCAGAGGATGATTTTTGGGACAGTGAAAGGCTGAGCAAGGGCAGGTGCTTGGCATAGCAGTGAAGTCACTGTTGGGTTGCGAGCATCCCATTCTGCAGTGCCTGGCTCTGCTTCACGTTCTAGGCTCCAGCTGTGTGCACCCCGAGTGACGGCTCAAGTGCTTGGTTCCCTGTTACCTGTGGAGGGGGCCTGGATTGAGCTCAGACCTTTCGTTTCAGCTGTGCCCCAGCTGTTGGGGTGTTTGGGAAGTAAAGCAGTGGATGGAAGAAGTCTCCCTCACTCGCTCGCTCTCAAATAAAATGCAAATGCATTTTTCAAAAGGGTTAAGCATTCCAGTGGTGACAACTCGCTTTTTTTGCCATTGATTGTCACCCTTTTCACCTCTTTTGAAAAGCAATGTCTTTATTGTATCTCTTACCCCCAGAAAGTCGATGGCTTGTAATTTCTTCAGTGCCCATTCAAGGAATGGAAAATGTGGACAATAAGAGAATCTGTTATTTCCCATAACAGGATGTCCAGCGTGTGGGGAAGCTGCAGACGCAGTGCAGTCAAATCACTCGGCTTGACGACATCATCAGGGACCCAGGTGCTTCCCTTCATCGTCCTCTGTCTTTGCCCCAGGCTGGCTCCCTTCAGGATCAACAGTGACCACGGCAGTTGCAGGCATTATGGACAAGATGATCCTGTCCAGAGGGAAAGATGGGGCCATTGCATTCTTTATTTTTTTTTACAGTTTTATTGAGATAACGCACATACCATACGACTCTCTCGATGTCTTTGATTCACTGGTTTTGAGTATACTCATAGAGTTGTGTGACCATTACCACCGTCAATTTGAGAACATGTTCATCAGTCCTAAAAGAATTCCCATACTATTATAGTCATTTTCCATTTCCCCCAAGACTTCCCCCAACCCCAGCCACAGGCAACCTCTAATCTACTTTCTGGCGCCGTGTCTTGCTCGGCCTTGGAGGTTTCATGCACATGGAGTCACACAGTATGTGTGGGGAGCAACTCGGACTAGACTAAGTTACTGGAATTAAGACTTATTCTATGCATCTGCTCTCCCACAATATGGCGCTGAGAAGGGAGTAACAACTTCTACGCAGCTGCCTCTCGCCAATTTGATTGACTGAGCTGCAGGAGCTGATCTTGCTCCCGATTGGAGGAGAGCAGCGTACTCGGCGTGTGGGTAGCAGAGTTGGGATTGGCGGAAGAGGACTATAAAGAAGGAGAGAGACAACATTCACGAGGAACATCTAAGGGGAACATCTATCTGAAAGAACACCTGTGCAGCCCCCGAGAGAGCCGGCCGGCGGTGTGCTGCTCCCCCGCGGAAGTGGGGAAAGTGGCAGGGGGAACCGCCCTTCCACGGAGGTGGAAGGGTTGGTAGTCAACCCGGGAAGAACCAGCAGCAAACCCGGGGAGGGCCGAGCAGACAAAAGAACAGCGCAGGGTCCTGTGTCGTTCCTCCACAAAGAGGGGGAGCGACATAATGGTGCCGTGACTCGGATAGGAAGCCTAGGCAGGGTTTAGTGTCGTTCCTCCACGAAGACGGGGAGCGACAAGTATGTAGTCTTTAGGGACTGGCTTTCCACCTGGCTTTATGTTTTTAGTGTTGATCACCATTTTTTTCTTGAATCCCCTGTTTTCAGAAGGAGGTAACTCTCCCTAGAGATTTCTCAGCAGACTTCTCCTAAGGCTGTGGTCTAAATTGAGCTATGGATTGACTCCTAACCTAAGAACTGGCAGAACGAGAATTACTATTGGGGCCGGTGCTGTGGCACAGTGGGCTAATGCCCTGGCCTGAAGTGCCAGCATCCCATATGGGCACTGGTTCAAGACCTGGCTGCTCCACTTTCAGTCCAGCTCTCTGCTGTGGCCTGGGAAAGCAGTGGAAGATGGCCCAAGTCCTTGGGCCCCTGCACCCGTGCGGGAGACCTGGAAGAAGCTCCTGGCTCCTGGCTTCGGATTGGCGCAGTTGTAGTTGTTGTGGCCAGTTGAGGAGTGAACCATCAGATGGAAGATCTCTCTCTCTCTCTGCCTCTCCTCTCTGTGTAACTCTTTCAAATAAATCTTAAAAAAAAGAATTGCTATTAAGGATTATCTTAAAGAGTGCCAACCGAGCCCTCGTACTGGAAGTGGGATTGACTACTTACCTGTGACGTAGGTCCAGGCAGGCAGCGGCGGGGAAGGTGAAGGGTATGCCTGAACAAGAGTTGGTTCCTGTTAGGAAGGGAGGGTGGGGAGTGGGTGTTGGGTAAGGAAGTACAAGGTACACCATACTTTGCCAGTGCAACATAAGAGGTGCAGGTAGAGCAAAGACTCAACAGTGAAAAGGCCCATCCTTACCTGGTTTGCCACTGCTGCCACTCTTCCACTCCTCCTCTGTGTTTTGCACCTGTAACGTACAGACTCTGGGGCAGTCTTGACTTGGCAGTGAGCCACTTGTCTTGCAGGAGCCACTGCACACCCTATCCCTGCTATCGAGTCTACCAGCAGGGTTAGCCAAGCTGGCCAGCTGCGAGGGCCTCATGGAAGTGGCAAAGGCAGGGAGGAGTAACCAAGAGGTGAGAACCCCCTGGTGCCCTCTTTGCAGGAAATCAAAGGACAGTTTGGCAGCCACCTTTGCAGTCCCCGCTCTGTGTCGTTGACATATGCAACTGGGAGGGAAAGTCTGAGCCGTGGGTCACTCAACTGTGAAGACGCAGTCTGAGAATTACATCTTTGTGTGAACGTCATAGACCTAGGTGGTGTAGCTCACTGCACTTCTAGGCCATACACGCTTTCTCTATATGGTATAGCCTTCTGCTCCCAGGACCGTGATGAACAAAACATATGAGATCACAAGAGAAAACGATGCGATCAAGAGACACAGTGTGAGGCTGCTGCCAGCATTTACAGTAAATACCTTTTCATAAATAGAAAATCATTCTAAAACAAGTCTTTAAACATGTTAAGCACATAAACCAGTGATGTAGTTGTTAGTATCACGATCAAGGGTTAGGTCTTGTACATAATTATATGTTGTATAGTTTTATGTAACTGGCAGCAAGGGAGGCTCGTCGGCACCAGCACCACCACAGACAGGAGTGGTGTGTGGTGTTCTGAGGTCACAACATCGCCACGTCGGTAGATGACCGGCATTTTCCAGCTTCGGTTGTGGGACTGCCACCACGGATGCTGGCCTTCACTGGCAGAAATGTCGTTACACAGCAGGTATGTGTACATCGTATATCAGCTGGACTGAGCTGATCTGCAGCCAGGAGCCAGGAGCTTCTTCCAGGTCTCCCGTGTGGGTGCAGGAGCCCAAGGACTTGAGCCATCTTCTGCTGCTTTCCCAGGCCATAGCAGAGAGCTGGATAGGAAGAGGAGCAGCTGGGACATGAACTGGCGCCCCTATGGGATGCTGGCACTTCAGGCCAAGGTTTAGCCCACTACGCCACAGTGCTGGCCCTCATCCTACTTCTAAACAGGCATCATTTCCCTCTATCATCCTCAATATCAGACTCTGATCTAATGGGAAGCTACAGAGATTCAAGGATGGCCTGTCGTCATTCTGGGGAGACGCCTCAGATACGGAGCTGTAGGCACGGCTTCCTGGGAGTGACTGGACACCGTCAGCAGTTACTCCTATGCCCTCACGGGAATATGGGTTTATTCTATAAGCAACTGCAGTACATGCTTTCAGTTTGCTCAAAGTGTTACCGATTTGCTTATTAATACGAATATATTAACATATATTAACATATATTCATATTAATAAGCCATGTGGGCTCTTGCCACATATTCAGACAATTCTGAATACTGGCACAAATAGACCAGGCAGCATGTTAAGTTTTAGCTTTTATTCAGTGAGAGCAATGCATAGGAGAGTGAGGGCCCTGTCTAAAAGAGAAAGGGGAATCTCGCTTCTTACTGAGCACCAGTGGTGGACATGCAGGCCCGGAAGCATGCAGCAGGTGGCCCCAAGGCATGGGGGCAGCAAGGGGTGGGGCAGGGAGGGCAAAGGACAAGGCAAAGTGAAGAAAGGGGAAAAGGCAAAGAGGGGCGGGCCCACCGCAGGCACTTCCAAAGGGGAGCGGTTAATTAGCCTGATTGGCAGGTGGGCATGCAGGTGTGGCCAGTAGGGGCCTGAGCTCACACAGGGGCGTGGGAAGGCGTGGTCCTCCAGCTCACAAGCCTAATCGACTCCATCCTCTGTGCCTGCCTACCACAGAGGCTCTGTACTGAAGGGTGTTGTCCGTCGCTGCAGCCGCAGCACCTGCACAGCAAGTGTTGGATGATGGATGAAGGAAAGAAAGACGCGGCCAGGTCCTGGCTTGGTCCCCACGTCCACGTGGGGGCTGAGGACGGAATTCAGGGGGTCTGCACTGGCCCTGGCTTCTCTGTCGCTCTTTGGGTCTTTAGAATCTGTTCTCTGCGGCCACAGAGATGTGCCCAGTGTCAGCCAGACCACATCACACACACACACAGCCCAGTGAACCCGCCCCATTGCGCGTGCTGTCCAGGGCCGGAAAATACAACCACTCTCCCCACCCTCCTGGGTTTGCAGTTGGCCTCGATGCGGTAACAAGAAACAGACGATCAGAGAAAAACAGGCTCGTTCATGAACACGCGCAGGGCACGCGTGGGCGGGGTATCGCTCGCCAAGCCAGGGCTTACCCAGCACCTGGCGGCAGAGGAAAAGGACTTCGACGGACACATGGCAAACAAGCTGTATCAGGGAATTCGGGGGTCCCTTCCGGGGAGAGTGGGGGCAGGTGCGTCCCTGGGACGGAGGGCCGAGCGCCGCTGCACCTGCCGTCCTCAGAGGCAGGCGCCCGCGTTGGGGGCCGGAAGCCCCGGGCGCGGGGCGCTCCTCTCCCGACCTGCCGACCCGCCTCCAGGCCCCGAAAGCAGGGTCGGCCTCGGCAGGCGCGCCGGGACCCAGCGCCGGGCGACACTAGGGCGGAGGGAGGCAGCCCCCGGGGCGGTGGGCCCCGCCGACCCCTACCCCGGCGGCAGCGCCGCGCCCGCACGCGCCAGCGGCGGAACCCGAGGGCGGCGGCCGCGGTTTCCCTCGAGCGAGCGGGGGAATCTTGAGGGAGCGCACAGGAAAGGCAGGGCGAGCGCGGGCCCGGCGCGGGTGAGTGCGGCGGGGCCCGGCGCGGGGCGGCGGGGCCGGGGTGCGGGCGGCGGGGAGACCCGGGAGCCGCGGGGCCGGGGTGCGGGCGCGGGGCTGGGGCGCGGGTGAGTGCGGCGGGGCGCGGGTGAGTGCGGCGGGGCCGGGGTGCGGGCGCGGGGCTGGGGTGCGGGCGGCGGGGCCGGGCGCGGGACGCGGGGCGGGTGAGTGCGGCGGGGCCGGGGTGCGGGCGCGGGGATGGGGTGCGGGCGGCGGGGCTGGGGTGCGGGCGGCGGGGCCGGGCGCGGGGCTGGGGTGCGGGCGCGGGGCTGGGGTGCGGGCGGCGGGGCCGGGGTGCGGGCGGCGGGGAGACCCGGGAGCCGCGGGGCCGGGGTGCGGGCGCGGGGCTGGGGCGCGGGTGAGTGCGGCGGGGCGCGGGTGAGTGCGGCGGGGCCGGGGTGCGGGCGCGGGGCTGGGGTGCGGGCGGCGGGGCCGGGCGCGGGACGCGGGGCGGGTGAGTGCGGCGGGGCCGGGGTGCGGGCGCGGGGATGGGGTGCGGGCGGCGGGGCTGGGGTGCGGGCGGCGGGGCCGGGCGCGGGGCTGGGGTGCGGGCGCGGGGCTGGGGTGCGGGCGGCGGGGCCGGGGTGCGGGCGGCGGGGAGACCCGGGAGCCGCGGGGCCGGGGTGCGGGCGCGGGGCTGGGGCGCGGGTGAGTGCGGCGGGGCGCGGGTGAGTGCGGCGGGGCCGGGGTGCGGGCGCGGGGCTGGGGTGCGGGCGGCGGGGCCGGGCGCGGGACGCGGGGCGGGTGAGTGCGGCGGGGCCGGGGTGCGGGCGCGGGGATGGGGTGCGGGCGGCGGGGCTGGGGTGCGGGCGGCGGGGCCGGGCGCGGGGCTGGGGTGCGGGCGCGGGGCTGGGGTGCGGGCGGCGGGGCCGGGGTGCGGGCGGCGGGGAGACCCGGGAGCCGCGGGGCCGGGGTGCGGGCGCGGGGCTGGGGCGCGGGTGAGTGCGGCGGGGCGCGGGTGAGTGCGGCGGGGCCGGGGTGCGGGCGCGGGGCTGGGGTGCGGGCGGCGGGGCCGGGCGCGGGACGCGGGGCGGGTGAGTGCGGCGGGGCCGGGGTGCGGGCGCGGGGATGGGGTGCGGGCGGCGGGGCTGGGGTGCGGGCGGCGGGGCCGGGCGCGGGGCTGGGGTGCGGGCGCGGGGCTGGGGTGCGGGCGGCGGGGCCGGGGTGCGGGCGGCGGGGCCGGGGTGCGGGCGGCGGGGCCGGGCGCGGGGCCGGGGTGCGGGCGCGGGGATGGGGTGCGGGCGGCGGGGCCGGGCGCGGAGGGGGCGCGGGCGGCGCGTGTGCAGGGCTCGCGTCCCGGCGCCGCCGCTCGCCTGCGGGCCGTCGGCTCGGGCAGCGGTGCGGAGTGGGGCCGGGAGTGGCCGCGCGTGGAGGGCGGGAGGTTCCTTCATGCCCGGCGCCTTCCCGGCTCTGGGGGGCCGGCTCTGGGAGGGCGCACACCCCACCTTCCACGGCGGGGGCGGGGGGGGCACCGCGGGAGTGGAAGCGCTCTCTGGAACGCAGGAAAAGCTGCCTCTACGATACGGTACCTCGATTTTAGCCAAGATGCATAGCCTCTGATGAGATTGGGGAGCGAACATTGCCCCGGTTACTTTGAAGGGGACATGTGTATGTTACATGATGTCATGTGACATGTATGTTACGTAGCTGAAGATTGCATGTGGTGATGACAAATACAGAAAATGTTACAGGTGCTCTTCCCAGCCCCAGACGGTAACCGGAGCAGGTGTAGGTGGTCAGGGCGGGTGTAGGTGGTCAGGGCAGGTGGTGGCCCCTCACTGGCGCAGCCAGAGCAGGTGTAGGTGGTCAGGGCGGGTGGTGGTCCCTCACTGGCGCAGCCAGCACAGGTGTAGGTGGTCAGGGCAGGTGTAGGTGGTCAGGGCGGGTGGTGGTCCCTCACTGGTGCAGCCAGAGCAGGTGTAGGTGGTCAGGGCGGGTGGTGGTCCCTCACTGGCGCAGCCAGCACAGGTGTAGGTGGTCAGGGCAGGTGGTGGTCCCTCACTGGTGCAGCCAGCACAGGTGTAGGTGGTCAGGGCAGGTGTAGGTGGTCAGGGCGGGTGGTGGTCCCTCACTGATGCAGCCAGAACAGGTGTAGGTGGTCAGGGCAGGTGGTGGTCCCTCACTGGTGCAGCCAGAACAGGTGTAGGTGGTCAGGGCGGGTGGTGGTCCCTCACTGGCGCAGCCAGAACAGGTGTAGATGGTCAGGGCAGGTGGTGGTCCCTCACTGGTGCAGCCAGAACAGGTGTAGGTGGTCAGGGCAGGTGTAGGTGGTCAGGGCGGGTGGTGGTCCCTCACTGGTGCAGCTGACCACTCTAGCCTTGGAATCCAGGTCCAGGCTGTGGCCTTGCTCCTTCCAATACGTTTTCCTGTAATCCGCAAGCCATTAAGCACTCAAAGCAGGGTTCTGCTAGGTCAGGACTGGCCTTTAGGCAGACTTGTCACCTCTTAGATTGTTCTCCGGCTTGCTGGCATTCTTTTCACTCCATGGTCACGTTGCCTGGTTTTTTTACTTTCAGTTTTTTAGATGTATTTATTTGTTGGGAAGAGTTAACAGAGAGAGAGGGAGAGCCGCAGAGAGAGATCTTCCATCTGCTGGTTCACTCCCCAGATGGCCCCAGGGACCCCCGGCTGGGGCAGGCCTAGCCCGGAGCCAGGAGCCTCCTCCACGTCTCCCACTTGGGTGCCTTGCCTGACTGGTATCTGCGATCAAACTTGAGTTCCTTTAGGAGGATGAATACCAAGTCTGTCTGCTACCCAGTTTCTCCTGGCTTCAGGGGCTAAACCCTGACCTCCCGTGGGCATGTCCATTTGGTTGCCCCTCAGGCATCAAACGCAGTGTCTCCTCCAACCTTGCACACTGTCTCCATACATGCAGTCCAGGTCTAAGGGACTGAAATCTATTCCTGGCTGGGTTCCTCCTCACCGCTTACAGTCAGTGTATCATCACGTGCTTCGAATTTCCATCAGGACCTCCAAATCCTCTCCGTCTTGCTTGTTCCTTCCTTCAGGTACCGCGAGATGATTCAAATAACTTCCCGGGGTCTTCTTGATGTTTATTTCAGCTTCTGCCAGTGCACTTTCCATCCTGCTACTTAGTGATCTTTGTGCAGTTCAAATATGATTGTATTTCATCAAAGAGTTTTCAACATAATAGCCAAAGTGCTTAGTATAGATTCTAGGTCTCTTCCAGTCTTCCTCCCAACCCCTAGTCCCTTATCTGAAAGCCAGTGGTTACTGGTTCTAAAAGATCTCCCCACGGCAGTCATGGGCGTGCTTGTTAAAAACGAAGATAACAGCTGAATTCAGAGCACGTGAGATTCTTGTGTGGACGGTTAATGCCCAAGTGTGTATTTTTAACAAGCTCTGCCCTGGACCCTTGCTCTTTAGGGGTTCAGGACGTGCTGCCCCAAAATGTGGTGCCTTGGCATTTGAGGGACCAGCAGAGGCAAAGCTCACTCTAGGACTTTCTTCATTCATTCCTCCCACGCTCCTCCCCAAAGCTGGCCATCGAAGAATCCTCTGGCCGTTGTGTAAGGCCCTCCTGTAAGGCACCCTGCCTGTACCCAGAGGAAATGGATGCCCTTCTTGCTGAAAACAGAATCCGAACCAACAGGCCTTGCCGACTTGCCATGTTTATTACTTTTAGGTCATAGCTTCTGCCACTCTTATCAAACAGCATAAAAGCACACATTTCTGTTTCATTGAGTCTTCGTTTCTGAAGACGCCTATGTCATGTAGAACTTGCATTAAATATATTTATATATTTTCTTAAGCCGTCTTTTGCTGTAGGGGTCTCAGCCGTGAACCTAGTGTTGGGTGAGGAAAAAGCCTCCTGCCCCAACACTGCCTCGTGTGTGTCTGAGCACGCCTTCCTGTTTGTCCTTCCCTGTGTGCGTCTTAGTTGGGGCTGCTTTAACAAGATACCATAGACTGGTGGCCTAAGCAGTGGCTGTTTATTTGTCCTAGTTCTGGTGGTGCGAAGTCTGAAGTCAGGGTGCTTGGTAATGGCTCTCTCTCTCCTTGCCGTATCCTCATGAGAGAGGATGAGTGCATAGATCTAGGGATCAGGGCTTTAACGTAAGGACGGGGCCACGCAGGTTTGCAGCATAGAATACACGCAGCTCCTCTCTTGTTCGTGATGACTCGGAAGCCGCCCCTGACCATGCCCCACCCCTGATGCCCAGTCAAGGTGAGCTCTGGTCTTGTAGGCTCGCACTGAGCCCGTGCTCCCCACCTGGCATTCACCTGCCTGTGTTGCAGCCATAACTGTGACAGGTGTGACTCTGTCCTGGTGCCCGGCACAGGGCCTAGCACGCAGGTGCTTTGAAAGGCCTCTGGGATGAGGGAGTGCTTCAGAGCCAGATGGAGCGGAGTCGAGGAATTCGGTGAGCCTTGGGAGCCTCGGTACCAGCCCGGCTGGCAGGCAGACTCACGGGAGGGCAGGCTCCCTGGCACTGGCTTCATTGCTCCTGGTGATGCCTTGTGTTTTAAAGAGTATTTGAGAGGAAGAGTTAGACAGAGATGGAGGGAGAGACAAGGAGATAGGTCTTCCACCTGCTAGTTTACTCCCCAAATGGCTGCAACGGCCGGAGGTCAGCCGATCCAAAGCCAGGAGCCAGGAGCTTCTTCTGGGTCTCCCACGCAGGTGCAGAGGCCCAAGCATCTGGGCCGTCTTCTACTGCTTTCCCAGGCCACAGCAGAGAGCTGGATCGGAAGTGGAGCACCTGGGACTTGAACCGGCGCCCATATGGGATGCTGGCACTGCAGGCAGAGGCTTAGCCCACTATGCCACAGTGTCGGCCCTGATGTTTCTTACCTTAAGAGGAATTTTAAACAAAGGAGGCTAAGAGTGAGACCTTTTGGTGGAAGTAGCTTGGTTTTTTATGTTTTTTTTTTTTTGTCTATTTACATTGCACACAGTCACAGGAGATTTTGTTTAACGTACATATTTAGCAAGTAATTACTATTCATCTTAGAAAACTTAGAAAACACATTGCAATTAAAATGTAAAATAAATAATAATAAAATACCATTACCTGTCCCCAACTTGGAAATACTTTAAGATTTTGTTTGTGATTATTTCTATTGGTATTTTTTTTAACTTACAATCTTTTTTTTAAAAATTTATTTTTATTTGAAAGACAGAGTTACAGAGAGAGAGGTCTTCCATCTGTTGGTTCACTCCCCAGATGGCCACAACAGCTGGAGCTGCGCCGATCCAGAGCCAGGAGCTTCTTCCGAGTCTCCCACAGGGGTGCAGGGGCCCAAGGACTTGGGCCATCTTCTCCTGCTATCCCAGGCCATAGCAGAGAGCTGGATTGGAAGAGGAGCAGCCGGGACTAGAACCGGCGCCCATATGGGATGTCGGCGCTTCAGGCCAGGGTGTTAACCCACTATACCACAGCGCCAGTACAATCATTTTTTTAAATAAGTGTCATCTCCCTTAAAATTTTTTATTTATTTATTTGAAAGGCAGAGCGACAGAGTGATTGGTTGATTGGTTGATTTTGTGACTACTGGTTCTCTCTGTGGTTAGGTCTGGGCCAAGCTGAAGCCGGTAGCCGGGTAACTGCATCCTGGCCTCCCACGTGGGTTGCAGGGACTCAATCACGTGGGCCTTCATCCGCTGCCCTCACAGGTGTATTAGCAGGGAGCTGGATCGGAAGCAGAGAGGTCAGGACTTGAAATGGCACTTGGGTGTGGATGCCAGCATCTCAAGGGGTGGCTCCACCCACTGTGTCACACACTGGTCCTTTGCACTCATTTTATTTTTTTAAAGATTGACTTATTTGAAAGGCAGAGTGACAAGGAGGGACTCTTTCATCTGCTGGCTTACTGCCCAGATGGCTGCAACTGTTGAGGTTAGACCAGGCTGAAGCCACCTGCCAGGAATTCTCTCTGGGTCTCTCATGTGGCTGTCGGGCTCAAGTTCTTGGGCCGTCTGCTGCCTGCCCAGGTCGTTAGCCGGGAGCTGGGTTAGAACAGAGCAATGTCGCCCCCACTCCCTTTTAACTTGATTGAAATATTACCAGTTACGTTTATTGTCTTGTCTATTTTACTTGATATTTTGAGGTTTTTCTGTCATGAAGAAAAACATAGATACTGTACACATCATCCCCTTTTTCGTAAAGTTGTGCTAATTTACCTTTTAGAAATGTGTGAGTGAGAAGCTGGTGCTTGGTGTAGCGGGTAAAGCTGCTGCCTGCAGCGTTGGCATCCCGTATGGGTGCCGGTTCGGATCCCGGCTGCTCCACTTCCGATCCGGCTCTCTGCTGTGGCCTGGGAAAGCAGTAGAAGATGGCTGAAGTCCTTGGGCCCCTGCACCCGTGTGGGAGACCTGGAAGAGGCTTCTGGTTTCTGGTTGGTGCAGCTCCGGCTATTGCAGCCAACTGGGGAGTGAACCAGCGGATGGAAGACCTCTCTCCCTCTCCCTCTCTCTCCCTCCCTCCCTCCCTCCCTCCCTCTCTCTCTCTCTTCTCCTTCTCTCTCTGCGTAACTCTGACTTTCAAATAAATAAATTTTAAAGAAAAGGGTGGTGAGTGTTTCCCTCATTTTATTTCGTCAGCAGTAAAAACCATCTACACAGCCTGTTCCGTGGGAGTGCTGCAAGTTCTTTGTCATCTGCATGCCTTCGAACACTCAGGAGGCTGCACGTCTTCACCTCACCGTGTGCTGCTCCCCTGCTGTGAGTCTCCCTGTCCAGGGCCCAGTGCATGCCAGCATTTGGAGAAGCCCTTTACCTCGCTCGTGCGTTGTTGGGTCCCTTATTTGCAAGGGCCAGCATGGAAGGATGGCAGAGTGAGACTCTAAGCAGGAACAGCAGAGGAAGCTGGACTCCCTCTCTCCTGCCTTCCCCTCTAATGCAGTAAGGAAAAGCTGACCAGACCAGGGAGAAGGGGAGTGTCGGTGGGCTGCTGTGGAGGTGAGGATGAGGCCAGAGAAGTGATAAGAAGGAAGAGGAGCGGGGACGGGCAGCGGGAGTGAGAGAGGATGAAGGAGTGGACCACAGAGTCCCAGGGGTGCTCTATGTGCCTTGAATAATTACTTTTTTTTTCTTTTTCTCTCTCTAACCTAGCAAGTCCTTAGGAGAAGATGACTGTGTTCTTTAAAACACTTCGAAATCATTGGAAGAAAACTACAGCTGGGCTGTGCCTGCTGACGTGGGGAGGCCACTGGCTCTATGGAAAACACTGGTAAGTGTCTGGGAGCCCCCCCACCTTCTCCCCCAGCCCCCAGCAGCAGAACTGCCAGGCAGGGCCTGAGCGTCAGTCGTGTCCAGCTGGGCTTGTCGCTGAAATGCCGCATACGAGAAGCACGTTACACACACCAAACCCAAAGACAGAGGCTTCTCGTTGTGAACGGTTCCGTCTCATCGCCCCGTACGCAGCTGTTACTCCCCTGCTGAGGGGGGCTCTGGCAGCAGGGGAAGGAAGCTGCCTTTACTCCTTCGATTACTGGGAGTCGGGGGTCTCCTGGATGTTACTGCGTCCGTCTCTCACTGCAGCCTCGTTCCCCTGCCTGGCCCTGCCCGGCCCTGCCCTGCCACGTCTCTCACTGCAGCCTTGTTCCCCTGACTGCCCCTGCCCTGCCCTGCCCTGCCCTGCCTCTCACTGCAGCCTCATTCCCCTGCCCGGCCCTGCCTCTCACTGCAGCCTAGTTCCCCTGCCTGGCCCTGCCCTGCCCTGCCGTGTCTCACTGCAGCCTCGTTCCCCTGCCCAGCCTGGCCCTGCCCTGCCCTGCCTCTCACTGCAGCCTCGTTCCCCTGCCCAGCCTGGCCCTGCCCTGCCCTGCCGTGTCTCACTGCAGCCTCGTTCCCCTGCCCTGCCCTGCCCTGCCGTGTCTCACTGCAGCCTCGTTCCCCTGCCCAGCCTGGCCCTGCCCTGCCCTGCCTCTCACTGCAGCCTCGTTCCCCTGCCCAGCCTGGCCCTGCCCTGCCCTGCCGTGTCTCACTGCAGCCTCGTTCCCCTGCCCAGCCTGGCCCTGCCCTGCCGCATCTCTCACTGCAGCCTCGTTCCCCTGCCCAGCCTGGCCCTGCCCTGCCCTGCTGCGTCTCTCTCTGCAGCCTCGTTCCCCTGCCCAGCCTGGCCCTGCCCTGCCGCATCTCTCACTGCAGCCTCGTTCCCCTGCCTGCCCCTGCCCTGCCCTGCCGCGTCTCTCCCCTGTGACTGGCTCCAAGCATCCTCTAAGCCTAGGGTAATTGAAACAAGACAGGACTTTAGCCGTCTGTCTGAATAAGGAATTCCGAGGACTCATGGTGTTAGTATTAGCCTTCCGGCACGGAAGGAGAAAGGCCAGAGCTCCTCTTTTGGTTTAATGTGATAATAAGATTTAAGTAGAGAAACTTTTCAGAGTTACACAAATCATTGAGACAGCCAATCACACTGCCGTCTTTCAGGGGTTAGGACTTTGTTTCAAGAGCACAGCAACACTGAAATGCAGGTGTGTGAGATGCAGGTGTGTGAGATGCGGGTGCGTGAGATGCGGGTGCGTGAGATGCGGGTGCGTGAGATGCGGGTGCGTGAGATGCGGGTGCGTGAGATGCGGGTGCGTGAGATGCGGGTGTGTGAGATGCGGGTGTCTGAGATGCGGGTGTCTGAGATGCGGGTGCGTGACATGCGGGTGCGTGAGATGCGGGTGCGTGAGATGCGGGTGCGTGTGATGCGGGTGCGAAATGCGGGTGTGTGAGATGCGGGTGTGTGAGATGCGGGTGTGTGACATGCAGGTGTGTGACATGCGGGTGCGTGAGATGCGGGTGCGTGAGATGCGGGTGCGTGCAGGTGCGTGAGATGCGGGTGCGTGAGATGCGGGTGCGTGAGATGCGGGTGCGTGAGATGCGGGTGTCTGAGATGCGGGTGTCTGAGATGCGGGTGTGTGAGATGCGGGTGTGTGACATGCAGGTGTGTGACATGCGGGTGTCTGAGATGCGGGTGCGTGAGATGCGGGTGTCTGAGATGCAGATGTGTGAGATGCGGGTGTGTGACATGCAGGTGTGTGACATGCAGGTGTCTGAGATGCGGGTGCGTGAGATGCGGGTGCGTGAGATGCGGGTGCGTGAGATGCGGGTGTGTGAGATGCAGATGTCTGAAATGCAGGTGTCTTAAACAGCCGTTGGGTTAACAGAACAGAGGAGCTGTGCGTTGTGTTGGGAGGTTTCACATGGGAAGTGTGGGGAGCAATCCGGACTAGACTAAGTTACTGGAATTGGGACTTATTCTATGCATCTGCTCTCCCACAATATGGCGCTGGGAGAGGAGGAAACAGCTTCCGCACAGCTGCCTCCAGTTCAACCAATAAACTGTAGGACCTGCTCCTGATTGGAGGAGAGCAGCGTACTCGGCGTGTGGGCAGCCGAGTTAGGATTGGCGGAGGAGGACTATAAAGGAGGAGAGAGACGGCATGCACCAGGAACATCTAAGGGGAACACCTAAGGGGAACACCTGTGCAGCCCCCGAGAGAGCCGGCCGGCGGTGTGCCGCTCCCCTGCGGAAGTGGGGAATGTGGCCAGGGGGAACCGCCCTTCCACGGAGGTGGAAGGGATAGTAGCCAACCCGGGAAGAACCAGCAGCAAACCCGGGGAGGGCCGAGCAGACGAAAGAACAGCGCAGGGTCCTGTGTCGTTCCTCCACGAAGAGGGGGAGCGACAGGAAGGAAATTCAGACTGACGCTTTTGTAAGCGTCCTCAACTCGCCACCTTCAGAAGTAACTGCGATGCAGCCTGCTGTTTGCTGTGTGTTTTGCAGCCCTGGAGAAGTTGGGACAGACTCTCTTTCTCCAAGTGTTTGCAACGCTAAGTAGCTTGCATCTGAAGAATAGACCCAAGAAGTTTAAAATTGTTGTGTAAGAAGAGTTTGAGCAGAGATTTTACAAATAGGGAATACAAGGCGTATATTGTTTGACTTCTCCCCAACATTTTTAAATTTTCAATTTCACAATTCTTTTAAATTTACAAAACAAAAATTGAGTTCCCCTGTGCCCCCTCCCCGGCTTCCCCTGCTGTGAACATCTTGTATTGGTGTGTTGTATTTGGCATAATCCATAAACTATGCTGAGCTTCTGTTACTAACATCTTGTATTGCATAACTGAGTAGAACTGCCACTAATGATCCCCGCCCAGTTCGCCGTATATTTTTTACCCCAGCTCTCTGTCTCCCTCCCTCTGCTAGCCTGTCGACAGTCTGCGTCCAGGTTGAGAACCCCTCCCCTGCTGCACGAGGGAGAACGTGCGGTATAGTTTCTGTGTCTGGCTTGTTTCGCACAGCCTGGCGTCTTGTAGCTGCATCAGTTGTGCTGCAGACGACAGGATTTCATCCTCGAAGGTGGAACAGTTTTCCTTAGCCCTCAAGGGAAGGCTCCTGCGCACCTCTCCAGAAGCGTCCAGTCTAGGCCGTGACCAGTGCAGCCAGGGAACTGCTCACCCACTGAGACGGGCGGGTTTGGGGAGCTCACGGGTCCCCGTCCTGTATGTAGAGATACCATCATAATTTCTTGTGCACGTAGTCTGTGGACTTTAAACAAGTCCTGTTAGATGTCGAGCAAGAACAGAAGCCTCGCTCTGAGTTTGGTCTGAGTAAGCGTGAACCAGAAGTGTGGTAGGAGCCCGGAGACCTCCCTTTGCTGTCTGTACCTTGACTTTCCGGGCTACTGCCCCTCACAGAAGCCCGCGTCGTCCCCTTGCTCCTCCTGTTCTCACCCCTTTCTCCTGTATGCTTGGGTACTATTATGCCCCTTTTATTTATTTATCTTTTTAAAGATTTTATTTATTTGAAAGACAGGTACAGAGAGAAGTAAAGCCAGAGAGAGAGAGAGAGAGAGAAAGAGAGAAAGGTCTTCCATCCATTGGTTCGCTCCCCAGATGGCCGCAACAGCCAGAGTTGAGCTGATCTGAAGCCAGGAGCTTCTTCAGGTCTCCCACACGGGTGCAGGGACTCAAGGACTTGGGCCATCCTCTACTGCTTTCCCAGGCCACAGCAGAGAGCTGGATCGGAAGCAGAGCAGCTTGGACATGAACCGACGCTCATATGGGATGCTGGCGCTGCAGGCCGCGGCTTTAACCCGCTGTGCCACAGCGCTGGCCCCACCCCTTTTAATTTTAAATCGTGATTAAAAGGCAATACCGGATTTGCCGTGTTAGCCATTTATAACTGTAGAGTCCCGAGGTGTTGAGGATGGTCACGTTGTTGTGTAATTGATGCCCAGAGCCTTTGTACCCACTAGGCAGGGCCCCGTTTCTCCCGCCAACCCCCAGCCCCGGCAACTCCGTTCCTGTCCATTTCTGTGAGTTTGCTTTATATAACCCTGATAAGCAGAATCATACAGTATTTGGGTTTGTGACTGGCTGGTTTCACTGAATGAAACACCCGTGTAATAGCATGTGGAGGGATTTTTAACATTTTTAAGTGGAATAATGTTCTGTTCTGTGTATATTCCATATTTTCTTTACCTGTTGGTCTGCCAGTGCACGTGTGGGCTACTTCTGTGTCCAGGTCTTGTGAATCGTTGTGTGGGTAACTTGGGTGTGCAAGTACCTGAGTCCTGCTTTCAGTTCTCTTGGGTATATGCCCAGACGTGGACTGCTGGATTATATTGAGTTCTGTTTTTAATTTTTGAGGGGCCTTCATCCTGTTCTCCATAGCAGCTGCGTCATTTTGAAATCACACCAGTAGTACACTAAGGTTTCATTTTTGCATATTCTTACCAACACTTGTTATTTTTGTCCTTTTTGTCTGATAATGGCCATTCTAATGGGTATGAGGAGCTCCATTATACACTCTTCAACTCCATTTTCCTTTGTGGCCTTTTCTTTTTCTTTTTTTTAAAGATTTATTTATTTATTTGAAAGTCAGAGTTACGCAGAGAGAGGAGAGGCAGAGAGAGAGAGAGAGAGAGGTCTTCCATCCACTGGTTCACTCCCCAAATGACTGAAACTGCCAGAGCTGAGCTGATCTGAAGCCAGGAGCCAGGAGCTTCTTCCGGGTCTCCCACGCGGGTGCAGGGGCCCAAGGACTTGGGCCATCTTCTACTGCTTTCCCAGGCCAGAGCAGAGAGCTGGATTGGAAGTAGAGCAGCTGAGTCTTGAACCATCGCCCATATGGGATGCCGGCACTGCAGGGAGTGGCTTTACCACTGTGCCATAGCACTGGCCCCCCTCTGTGGCCTTTTCAATCTTTCATTCAGAGCTAAACTCATTCAATAGATTTTCCTCTCCTCCCTGCCTCCTCCTCGTGCCACGTTCCGTCAGTCTCCATTAGAAGGGTTTCTCCAGTTCTGCTCATCTGTGTCCTGGCCCACTCAGCCTTAGACACAGTCGACTCTCCTTCAGACAGTTATTTGCCTCGCATTTTGGCCTCACATTCCTGTTTTTCCTTTCCTGCTCCTGGCGGTCCTTTCCTGTTTGTCACCACTGCTGCCTGCTCGGTGTTAGAGGAGCAGTCTTGCCCAGGGGCCCCTTCTCACGTTGTCCTCCCCGTAAGGTCCTAGTCTCTCACACTGTCTTCATTTACCAGCTCTGTACATCCAGATGCCAGGTTTCAGACCTCTGTATGCAGTCATCCCTTGTTATCTGAGTGGGGTGGTTCCAGGTTCTTCCACCCTGCAGACACCAAAATACAGAATGCTCAAGTCTCTTGTACGAAATGGCATAATAAATATTTGCACAAAACCTATACACTTCGATGCATTTCTCAGAACACATCCCATCATTAAGTGACCCCTGACTGTATGCAACGTTGATACTGTGGGGCCGGCACTGTGGCATAGCGGGTAAAGCTGCCGCCTGCAGTGCTGGCATCCCATATGGGTGCTGGTTCGAGTCCTGGCTGCTCCACTTCCCATCCAGCTTTCTGCTGTGTCCTGGGAAAGCAGTAAAAGACGTCTCAAGTCCTTGGGCCCCCGCATCCACACGGGAGACCCAGAAGCTCCTGGCTTCTGGCGTTAGGTTGGCACAGCTCCGGCTGTTGCGGCCATCTTGGGAGTGAACCAGTGGATGGAAGACCTCTCTCTCTCTCTCTCTGCCTCTCTATAATTCTGTCTTTCAAATAAATAAATAAATCTGGAAAAAAAAAATGCTGATGCTTGCAACCTGCCTTTGCCTCTGTACATCTGCTGCACAGAGCTGGGACGGCAAAGTTGGCTGCTAAGTTGTTGTCTTTTGTTGTTTGCCGAGAGAGCGGTGAGGGCTCTCAGCTCTCGGTAATCTCTCCTGCCTTAGCTGCATCCCTGAAGCCTGGCAGCTGGGAGAATCCATTGCAGGGGTGGGGTGGGGTGTGGCCTGGCTGGTCAGCTCACTGCTCCCGAGTCTGAAGAGCAGAAAGGACAGACCGACGGTCAGTGCAGTCGCGCGACCTTGGG
The DNA here is from genome assembly GCF_964237555.1 of Oryctolagus cuniculus. Lineage (NCBI taxonomy): Eukaryota > Metazoa > Chordata > Mammalia > Lagomorpha > Leporidae > Oryctolagus > Oryctolagus cuniculus. Next base: position 182,528,613 of record NC_091434.1, on the reverse strand, counting down.
ATCACAGGGCCGCTGTCCCCGACACCAGCATCCCAGGGCGCTCGAGTTCTGTGGCTAGAGTGGCGCCTCGCACGTCCTGCCCTGTACTCCAAATCAGGACGAGGTGGAAATTACGAGTGACTTTAAGAACTGAGGGCATTGGATAATTGTTTAATCTTTGCCTATAATAACTAACACAGTGTAAGTGCTATGTAAGTAGTTGTTGTTTAGGGATTGATAATGAGCGAAAAAAAGTCTATATATGTTCGGTACAGATGCAGTATTTTTGCATAGTTCCCCTCCTTGGTGGTTTTATCTGTGGCCATGGAACCCAAGGTTAGGGAGGGCTGATTATACGTCCAGCTGCTTGTCTATTGGGTGCTTCGCAGATGTCTTTAAGTAAGCCCTCTGAATCTTCCCTGCCACACCTGCTCTTTGGCAGTAATTGGTGCCGCTCACCATCCATCCAGTTCCCAAATCTGGAACTTGAACGTCATCCTCTATTCTTCCTGAGCCTCATTTCCACACCCAGGTCTCAATGCTGAGTGACTCCTCCCTGGGTGCTCACCCAGGTCTCACATGCCGAGTGACTCCTCCTCCCTGGGTGCTCACCCAGGTCTCAATGCTGAGTGACTCCTCCTCCCTGGGTGCTCACCCAGGTCTCACATGCCGAGTGACTCCTCCCTGGGTGCTCACCCAGGTCTCACATGCTGAGTGACTCCTCCCTGGGTGCTCACCCAGGTCTCAATGCTGAGTGACTCCTCCCTGGGTGCTCACCCAGGTCTCAATGCTGAGTGACTCCTCCCTGGGTGCTCACCCAGGTCTCACATGCTGAGTGACTCCTCCTCCCTGGGTGCTCACCCAGGTCTCACATGCTGAGTGACTCCTCCTCACCCAGGTCTCACATTGTGAGTGACTCCTCCTCACCCAGGTCTCAATGCTGAGTGACTCCTCCTCCCTGGGTGCTCACCCAGGTCTCACATGCTGAGTGACTCCTCCCTGGGTGCTCACCCAGGTCTCACATGCTGAGTGACTCCTCCTCCTGGGTGCTCACCCAGGTCTCAACATGCTGAGTGACTCCTCCTCCCTGGGTGCTCACCCAGGTCTCACATGCTGAGTGACTCCTCCCTGGGTGCTCACCCAGGTCTCACATGCCGAGTGACTCCTCCCTGGGTGCTCACCCAGGTCTCACATGCTGAGTGACTCCTCCTCCCTGGGTGCTCACCCAGGTCTCACATGCCGAGTGACTCCTCCCTGGGTGCTCACCCAGGTCTCAATGCTGAGTGACTCCTCCTCCCTGGGTGCTCACCCAGGTCTCACATGCCGAGTGACTCCTCCCTGGGTGCTCACCCAGGTCTCAATGCTGAGTGACTCCTCCCTGAGTGCTCACCCAGGTCTCACATGCTGAGTGACTCCTCCTCCCTGGGTGCTCACCCAGGTCTCAATGCTGAGTGACTCCTCCTCCCTGGGTGCTCACCCAGGTCTCAATGCTGAGTGACTCCTCCCTGGGTGCTCACCCAGGTCTCACATGCTGAGTGACTCCTCCCTGGGTGCTCACCCAGGTCTCACAAGCTGAGTGACTCCTCCCTGGGTGCTCACCCAGGTCTCACATGCCGAGTGACTCCTCCTCCCTGGGTGCTCACCCAGGTCTCAATGCTGAGTGACTCCTCCCTGGGTGCTCACCCAGGTCACAGGCTGAGTGACTCCTCCCTGAGTGCTCACCCAGGTCTCACATGCTGAGTGACTCCTCCTCCCTGGGTGCTCACCCAGGTCTCACATGCTGAGTGACTCCTCCCTGGGTGCTCACCCAGGTCTCACATGCTGAGTGACTCCTCCTCCCTGGGTGCTCACCCAGGTCTCACATGCCGAGTGACTCCTCCCTGGGTGCTCACCCAGGTCTCAATGCTGAGTGACTCCTCCCTGGGTGCTCACCCAGGTCACAGGCTGAGTGACTCCTCCCTGAGTGCTCACCCAGGTCTCACATGCTGAGTGACTCCTCCTCCCTGGGTGCTCACCCAGGTCTCACATGCTGAGTGACTCCTCCCTGGGTGCTCACCCAGGTCTCAATGCTGAGTGACTCCTCCCTGGGTGCTCACCCAGGTCTCAATGCTGAGTGACTCCTCCCTGGGTGCTCACCCAGGTCTCACAGGCTGAGTGACTCCTCCCTGGGTGCTCACCCAGGTCTCACATGCTGAGTGACTCCTCCCTGGGTGCTCACCCAGGTCTCACATGCTGAGTGACTCCTCCTCCCTGGGTGCTCACCCAGGTCTCAATGCTGAGTGACTCCTCCCTGGGTGCTCACCCAGGTCTCACATGCTGAGTGACTCCTCCTCACCCAGGTCTCACATGCCGAGTGACGCCTCCTCCCTGGGTGTTCATTTCTCTTGTCTGCCCCGCTGTCACCAGCTTCGTCCCCACGAGCACCCTCTCTTGCCTGGACCCTTGCTCTTGACCTCCTGTCCGTTCACCTTGCACCTGCTCTTGCCTGTCTGACGGTTTTGCAGCCCATTGCCAGGCTGATCTTGTACAAGGCTGGACACTGTTGCTTTCGTACTGAAGTGCAGAATTCTCACACGCCCCACAGAAGTTTGGCCCCATCTGTGCGCGTCTAGTCTAGCCTTGTCCTGTTCCACACGTTACCATGTGGAGCTCCTGGGTGTCGCACAGTGGCTGCTCTTCCTGTTGCAGGATTCTGTGGCCCATGCTAGTCCTCGTTGTCTCCTCCATGAGTGCTCTCCGGCTCTCTCCTTGCGAGGCAGCTACCATTTCTGCAGGTCTCGAGTGTTATTTCTTCAAGGAAGTCCTCCATGTCCCCTGCAGTCTGCGTTGGGTGGTCTTCGTCCGTCTTCTCCGTAGCACTGTGCACTTCTCCTGTGTAACGCTCATTCCTATTCTGATTTTTGGTTCCATTCGTTTCTTCTAAGACCGTAAAGGCAGGGCCCCTGTTTGTCTTGCCTGGTGTTGTCCTGAAGGCCCAGGCCATAAAAAGTAATTTTTTTATGTATGGAAGTAATGTTTTATGTATGGAAGAGGGATAAGCAGGAGACTGAAAGCAAATATCAACTCAGAGGGCAGATATGGAGTTCCTGCCTGGCCACTTCTGAATTCATAAATCCATGGTGCTGGGTTCTGAAGGAAACAATGCCCTGACTCCCTAGAGAGGTCACTCCTCCGCTTTCTGGGGCATTTATCTTGAATGTTCACGGTCTTGCTCCCTTCCTCCCTGCCTTCCATCCTTCTCCTTTGACAGCCTTAACCCCACTGCCAAGAGAAAGTAAGAGACGTGGGGCAGATGCCCCGGCACGCATCAGTGCTCCCTTCCTGTCTTGAGGGTGAGGCGCCGTCTTCCTGCACCGGGCCCCCTGCGGGCCCCACTTCCTGCCCAGAAGCAGCCTCCCGGCCCTCCTCTCCCCGACACTGGGTCTCTGGTCCCTCACCTGTACCCTGAGTTCGTACTTCGTGTGTCTTTCCTGGCTTAAACATGGCACTCAACTGGCAGTGCTGCCGGTGGCTCAGTTCCTCGTTACCAGAGTGTGCCTGCGACAGTCTTTCCCCCATTTCTAGCCCAGCAAAGAGGCTGGTAGCATGGAAGCGGGCAGTGTAGGACAAAAGCTGTCCCTGGAGTCGCACAGAAGTGGTCACTTCCCAGCAGTGTGACCCCGGACTCTGTTGGTCCTTAGTCTGTAGAATAGCAATTTTTCCTTGGGGCATTGAGGAGTAAATGAAATAATCAAACAATTCAAGCTGTTGGTGTGCTGTCTGCTAGACATAGAGGATCAGTGAATAGTAGTAATCGTGCGTGAATTTGGGGAAGTAGATTTTACTCGGTGCTTTGGAAGTTACAGTGCTGCCGGCGGCTGGGCAGGGGGGGCTAGGGACGCAGCTACCGGGGAGGAAGACGGGACCTAGTAAGTTGGTGTGGTAAGATCTGGTTTTATGTTTATTTCACCTTCCATGTGTAAGGAGACGGTTGTAAGACTGACACAGCCACTGCGGAAGAGGCAGGGCGCAGGCAGTTAGAAGCAGCGAGCCGTGTGGGCTCAGAATGCTGCCTTCACCTCTGGGGACCTGTCTGGCCCTGGACTGTTTGCCTTGGTCTTGGCTGGTGGGCCCTGGTGTGACTCTCAGCCAGGCCCGTTGTCTCGTTCGGGGTGGCTCTGCTCCTGTGAGTCCCGGCCCCTGGGCCCCGCTCACCCTTTCATAGGTTTGGGGGGGCTGTGCTCCTGTGAGTTCCGGCCCCTGATCCCTGCTCACCCCTTCGGAGGTTCAGGGTAGCTCTGCTCCTGTGAGTCCTGGCCCCTGGGCCCCGCTCGCCTCTTCGGAGGTTGGGGGGGAGGCTGCTCCTGTGAGTCCCGGCCCCTCATCTCCACTCACCCCTTGGGCTCAGCTTCTGACAGTCATGCTACCCCCCCCCCCCCATGTGAGCGAGGGCTCCCTCTCGTCTACTTCCCCAGAGCGTCCTCTCTCTCAGCCAGACTCCCGGTACCTTCCTGCAGATTCTTAACCTCACAAACACTGTGCATCCACCGTGTTACCCGATACAGTAGCGGGCCATGGTCCTGGGCCTACTTTCGTAGGACTTTATTAATAGCGGAGGTTTCTCCCCAGGCATGAGAACGTTAGCCTTGATTACTGTATGCTAGCTTCTCTGAGCATTGGTGCAAGCCACCTTCCGATTCTGTGCTCAGAAACATTTCCTAGGAGAGGTGAAAGGGGATAGCTATGGTTTGCCTGAGGGATGTGTTCAGTGTCATTCAGCTTTATTGAGAACTTAGTATAATGATAATAGCTAATGTTTAGTCAGAGGTTGCCATGTGCCAGACATGATTCTAACACTTTACAAGTACTTTTTTATTGTGGTGATAATTTGATGAGCTGGCTATCAGTCTTAACACCAGCGTGAAATTCCTAGCCCTACGCAGATGAAGAAACTGAGGGCCAGCAAGATTAAGTCCTGTGCCCAAGGTCACATAGCTAGCAAGCACCAGGGCCACAGTTCAAAGCCAGACATCCTGATCCTAGAGAGACTAAAGGCAGCCATGTCCCAGGTGCCCCGAGAGGTACAAAGAGCTGTGAACCGAGACCATCGGAACCCTAAGCCCGTGTGGTGTAAGTGGGGTCGTCGTGATCTGGGCTCCCGGTCAGACCTGAGTGCAGGTCTTGCTTGTGCCACTTTCTGGTTGTGTGATTTGGAGCAAGTTATTTAAGCTTGCTAAACATCTCTCCATTCACCACATTGCTGTGATGTTCAGTAGTCACAGCTCCTGGTGCACCCTGCAGCCACCAGCCAGGCAGGCATTTAGCCTGGGCCACGCTACCAGTCCTGCACACTGCAGCTAACAGCCAGGCAGGCATTTAGCCTGGGCCACGCTACCAGTCCTGCACACTGCAGCTAACAGCCAGGCAGGCATTTAGCCTGGGCCACGCTACCAGTCCAGCTGCCCGTGTGCTTTGTTGGAGTACCAGGGTTTGCTGCTCTGGCTCCTGACCCCAGCTTCCTGCTAACGCAGACCCTGGAGACGATGGTGATGGCCCAAGTGATTGGGGTCTTGCCATCCTTGTGGGAAACCTGGATTAAGTTCCCTGTCCCAGTTTTGACCCAGGCCGTTGTGGACATTTGGAGATGGAACCAGCAGGTGGAAACTCTCTCTCTGCATCTTAAATTAAAACATACGTTCACACATTTCTATTAGAGATGTGCAAGGGAGTATGTGCTTGTGTCTTATTTGAAGGACGCAAAGAAAATGTTAGAGATACCTGAAGAAAAAGAGAATTTTAAATCACATTATTATGGACATTTTAATCAGATAAAAATTAGAATAATGTGGCTCCCCATGTAACGTCACCCAGCTGTGACAAATATCCACACTGCACTTTTAGCTAATATTGTTGGAGGCTATTGATTTGGAAGAGGCACTTGCACTGGGCCCAACAGACCAAATCTGTGTAGAGTTCACTCATAGTGTCAGCTTTGGATGGTGACAGAAGGCTCTGTAGCTCTTTTTGCTGCAAACAATCAACCAAGCTATAGCCAAATAAGTTCTGACAGTGAGATCATGTTTGGGATTTGTTTTCACACATTCCAGTAAGAGATAAAGTAGAGGACGCAGGAAAATGAGATTAGTGTCTTCAAAGGGTAAGTCCTTAGACCAAGTGAATTTAGCAGGGTTTATTTGAGCAAAGCAAAACTGATTCCTGAGTTGAGGGCTCTGAAGAGAAGCTCCAGCGAAGTGACCTGACAGCGCGCGCAGAGAGCAGAAGTGAGGCCTAGGAGAACTGTTTACGTGTCGTTTTGTTCAAGAGAGCATCAAAGCAAGCTTGCCACACTGCATTGTGTCTTCTGAGTCGCGTGAGCTGTGACTCCCCTCCTTTGTAACAGTGTTCATCTGTTTTAGAAACCTGGCGTACGTGTGCCTATAGACTTTCATCGGTGGGTAGGCCCGGCAGAGTGCAGACCAGTGCAGAGCCATGTGCGAGCCTGAAGTGGAAAGCGAAATAAGTAAAGCTGACCTTGACGTCATTTGGAATTGTGATTACTGTTTTCATGGTGGGTTTTTTGCATTCCTTTTTATTTTGTGCAGTGTATTAAAGTAGTTATCTCACTACATTTTGGTATACCCTTAAACGTCGCACCTGAGGCCTGTCAACACCAGCCCTGGATTGTCCCTCCCGTGTCTTGGTGACTGGTGATGGATCCAGGTTCTAGGTCTTCTGTGGCTGGAAGGGATCTCCTGGGAGCTTCTTGGAATGCCGACTCTCGGGCTCCATCCTGAACCTGCTGCGTCAGACCCTGTGCTCCGCGCAGACCCCCAGGCGACCTGTCTGCACGTCAGCATCTGAGAAGCACCGCTCTGGAGCCGTAATTTAAATAAAATTTAGTAGAGCCTGTTGATCGGGCTTGGGCTCCTGCACCAAACACTAACAGGCCAAACCAATAGACACTATGACCATAGTGGCTGAGTGTTGGGTGACTGCCGGAGGCCCTGCCGGCAGTTAACTAAACTGGAATCAGTTAACTAGTTAAGCTGTGGTCAGTTAGGCTTTCTGTGCTGTACTTCTGTTTTCCTAGAAATGCTCTCTGATCATGTTGGCTGGAGTTCTTAAAACCAGTGGCTGCTTCTCAGAATGGTTTTGTTTAGTTTTTATTTCAAAAGCTGAGAGAGTTAGAGATGGTCCATCTGCTGGTTCACTCCCAAAGGCCCACAGCAGCCAGGGCTGGGCCAGGCCCTCGCCAGGAGGCTACAACTCAGTCTCGTCCCTGCTTGGGTAGCAGGGAGCCAGGATCACCTGCTGCCTCCTAGGCTGCTCATTAGCAAGAAGCTGGAATTGCAAAGAGCGCCGGGGCTTCCAGGGGCTCCAGGATGGGTTGCAGGCATCCAAGGCAGGTGTTTAGCCTCTGTGCTAAGCAGCTGCCTGCCCATAAGGGATCGTCCACTCAGCAGGACTGATCGAGGTGGTGTAGGTCAACCGCCCGTTGCTCTGTGCCTGGACTGTGGTTTGCCGTCAGTAAGTGCTGGCTGTTACAGAACCACATGATTGGCTGGGTGTTTGCTTGAGGAAGCGGAAGCCGGGAGAAATAATTTTTTGGCTCCACCACTGGGATACTTGGTGATTTAGGAAGAGGAGAACTGCCTGGGAGAAGTGGTTTGAGGAGGAGGTGTTAGGTTCTGTTTGCCAGAGACCGGAGCAGGACAACCAGGGGCAGGTGTGTGAGATTCCAGGGGTCAATTATGTGTGAGCCACCCTTGAGAGTAGACTCATATTTTTCCTTTTGGTGCAGATTATGGTTTTGTAACCTCCCGGGCTTTGGTACCTCTGAGGTTTCTGGTAAACAGGTGTTTCACTGTGTCGTCAGTTCAGATCCCCCCCGACATCGCAGTCGGCGCACCATGGCCCAGCTGCTTCATGTAGCTGAGGTAGGGAAAGTTTCCCCACTCACAGCTTTTCCCATCGCAGACTTAGTGAAATTGGAAGGAAGCAGTTTGAGTTTGTTTTGCTGTTTTAGCCATCTTGAAGTTCATCTTTCATCAAGCGCTGATGCCGAAATTGGGGTGTTTATGTGTGCTATTTAAATAAGCTCATTTATGGGCAATTAGGTAACACACATGTCAGCCCAGATTTGACAGGGAAAGGGGAATTAAAAAATAAAATGAAGTTTAATTATAGTCTCCTTCCTTTCAACTCTTCTGTTAGATTATCTAGAAAACAAATTCCTTTTAAAAAAACAGCCTACATTTGCTTCCTCTCATGTCTGTGGCCTGCAGGGGGATGAGATGCAAAGGCAGGGGGTATATTTAACCTCCATTTTGTTTTGCTGATTTCCTGAGATGGTCAGGGATTTTTATATCCGTGTGTGTTGTCCCAAAGACTGCAGAGAGAATAATCCTGGCTGATGATCAGCATAACTAACCCCCCCACCCCGCCCCCCGCCCCAGGTAGTAGCTGACACCTCAGAACTTCATGGTGCAGAATAGAACACTGACGAGAAGAGCTACCGAGGATCTGTGGGCCGGAAGTTGTCCTGTATCCTGGAGCCAAAGAGAATACCATTTTGTGCATGCTGCTTATAGAAAACAACTTGCTTGGTGGCAGGGAGGTGGGAAAGAACTCTCATCCTGTGCTGTCTTCTTGAATAGTATCATAATCTCCGTGTAATCTGTTTTCTGTGTTCTTTTTGGATGTACATAGACTGGAGTGCCTTATACATAACTTAGCCTAATTATGTGCTTATAATTGTATATGTAAATGTATAATGGCCGATGGATTGCAAAGAACTAGCATTTTGGTTGTCACCAAAACCTTACCTGATGGTGGTCCTGTCTGGCCTTGAGCATAAACATAGCAGCCAGTCAGTAACAGGACTTTTTTCCAATGTCTGCAGAGCTTGGCTAGCAAACTTTGGCCTCCATGACCATCAGGATGCTGAGAGAGCCCAGGGCTAGAATGAGAGTGTGAAAACAGAAGAGCTGCACGTGTCAGGAAGCCAGGAAGATGAAGGCCTTCTCCACGGTGTTTGTCTTGGTCCACAGAAGGCGGGAGGGAACTGAGAACTGACCCTCGGTTATGAGCAGTTATGTCGGTCAGGGACAAGCCCAGATGATGAGCCTCGTTAAAGATGCATTTATTTGAGAGGCAGAGTTACAGATGGAGAGAGGGAGAGATAGGAACTTCTTCCAGGTCTCCCACGTGAGTGCAGGGACCGAAGCACTTGGGCCATCTTCCACTGCTTTCCCAGGCCATAGAGAGCTGGATCAGAAGAGGAGCAGCCAGGACTCGAACTGGGGCCATATGGTATGATGGTGCCGCAGGCTGAAGCTTAACCTGCCACACCACAGCGCCGGCCCCTTAGTTGGCTTGTTCCTAAGACCACTTGTTGGAGAGAAAATGTGATGGTGGCAGTAGTGTGAAGATGAATTGAGGTGACCACGTGGTGGCATTGGCTGGTGATGTGATGCCGCAATGGCGAGTGCTTTATTAACCGCGTGTTGACCACTCTGGCACGTCTGTAGAGAGCAGATACAAGCAGAGTACTAAGGGGGAAGTTGCCAGGTTAAGAATCGGGAAACGTAAGTTTTAATGCTGCGCCTTTGGGCTGGCGTTGTGGTGCCGTGAGTTACGCTGCTGTGTGCAGTGCTGGCATCCCATAGTGGAGCGCAGGTTTAAATCTCGGCTGCCCTGCTTCCTGTTCAGCTCCCTATTCATATTCCTGGAAAAGCAGTTGATGGTGACCCAATCGCTTGAGCCCCTGCTACCCACGTGGGAGACTAGGGTGGAGTTCCTGACTCCTGGCTTGGGCCTGGCCCAGCCCTGGCTGTTGTGGCCATTTGGGGAGTGAACCAGCCGACAGAAGATCTCTTTCTCCATATCTCTACCTCTGTTTGTCACTCTGCCTTTTAAATAAATAAATCTTAGAAAGAAAACTTGTGTCTGAGACAAATCACGAGGCTGGAAGTTTTCTCGGACTAGATGTGTTGGTTATTGTCGAGGTGCTGGAAGGAGATGAGAGTACTCTGGTAAGTGAGCAGCGCACACTTGTGTGGGGCTTGGACTTGAGACTGGAACCACACATGTACTGTGTGTGCCCACGTGCGTGTGGCTTTGCCCAGAGGAGAAACACTGCTCGAGTGGCCTTTGTTTCTGATGGGGCTCGCCATGCTCCTGGGTCGGTGGGGGTCCCGTGTGTGTGGAGTGGAGTGTGCCGAGCACTGAAGAGGACGCTTCCCAACCTGAGAGACTGAGGTCTCCAGGAAGTGGAATGTGGGCTTGCCGGGATGTGATGTAGGGTTTGTGTACATTGACAGATAAATACAGTACAAATGGGGTTGCAGACCTGAAGGTTAAGCCATGGTTAGGTGGTGGGCAGATCTTCTGTATTAAGTGGGACCAAGGCCCTCTGAGCAGGGTGACATGGAAACGTGAGCTGGATGAGCGTTGTGTGTGGTGCTTCATTCCTCACTGCTCGGGGTTACCACTCATTTCAGTGCTGAATTACTCTTTCTTCCTAGGAAGGAACTTGACCGCCTGCCTCCTTTCCTCTTTCCATTTTAGCACTTAGGTTCTTGGGGAAATGCTCTGGGCTCGCTTTGTGTGATCAGAAACGTTGCTCCTGTTAACTGTGGCGCCCACCAGCATCCGTTCCGAGACACCATTTGACTGCACAGTTCCCGAAGGCAAGGGTGGTACGCTTTTTCCTAGTCCAGGCGTCACTGCTGTGCACTTGTCCCTTAGAGCTGCTGGTGGAATTTTTCTTCTGCTTAAACCCTCTGAGTCAGCAACACGGATGATGGAATTTTAATGCCATTGATTATCTCTGTGTGCTTGTTTCCTCTGTTACGTACTCCGAGGAGTTATTAGTGGGACTGCTTTCTGCTGTCATGACAGAAGGGAACTTCTTTATTGTGTTGTGCTTGGCAGAGAAGCCAGACGGCTCCTCAGGAGCAGGAGCAGGAGGCCCTCAAACCCTCTAAAGTCACTACGCCCTGACTTGCTGGCACAGAGATCCTGATGCACTTGGAACTTCCTGACTGGGAGAAGTGGCTCTGCTTGTGCAAGGCACACCCACTGCAGACACCAGCTGAGCTTGTTTTAATGAGATGCTTTTGGGTGGGATCCCTGGGTGACTTCAGAATGGGGACAGGTGGCCAGAAAAACAAATGCATTCTTTGGGCTATGTGGTGGGACTGAGCCCTGACCCTGTGATTCTAGACTGGGGTGGAAAACATGTAAGTCCTGCAGAATCATTTTGGTCTTGCCCTGCCAAGGCAACTGTTTGCAGGACTCAAATGCAAGGTGAGGTTAGAGATAAGAGTCTGTTCGTTATGCCAGTTTTCAGGCTTTGTTTCGATGATTGCTCCTGTCCCATCGTGAAGTCCAGGGCATCATCCAGTTGGACATGTCTTAAAAATGGAGCTCATTGGCTGGCGCCGCAGCTCACTAGGCTAATCCTCTGCGTGCGGCGCTGGCACCCCGGGTTCTAGTCCCGGTTGGGGCACTGGATTCTGTCCCAGTTGCTCCTCTTCCAGGCCAGCTCTCTGCTGTGGCCTGGGAAGGCAGTAGAGGATGGCCCAAGTGCTTGGGCCCTGCACCCACATGGGAGACTGGGAGGAAGTACCCAGCTCCTGGCTTTGGATCGGCGCAGCGCCGGGTGTAGCGGCCATTTGTGGGGTGAACCAACAGAAGGAAGACCTTTCTCTCTGTCTCTCTCTGTCATAGTCGAACTCTGCCTGTCCAAAAAAAAAAAAAAAAAAAAATGGAGCTCATTGTCAGTTGGAGTGAGGCTTCTTTGTTAGCTGGATCAAAAACCTGCCCTTCTAAATCAACTTTCAGTATGTTCCCAAAATTCCTAATGCAAATATTCACAGAAGCAGGAGAAGATAAAGTGTCTGTGTGAAGTTAAAGTCTAAAAAGGGTATGGAAGATGACGTTATTATGCTTACACGGGTTCCCGGGTGGACTTGGTGTTAAGCGGAATGCTAGCCAGAGTTCATTCTCTAATACAGTATCCATGTGGGATGCTGACACTGCTGGCTGTGCCTGCACCACGGTGTCTCCCCTCTACTCGTGCTCTTTAGAAATACCTCCTCTGGCTTGCTGGGTGGAAGGAGCACATTTTGGATCGAGAGATCTCTTTTCCCCCAAATGCTGGCTTCTCAAAATGAATGCGTTCCTCTTGCCAACACTCAATCTCTGGTGAAATCCAAGTGTCGAGTAGCAAGGGCCTGATTATTTGTTCAGTAGCACCTATTTTCTGCTAACTTTACTAAAAACTGTAAACACCCACAGACTGATTACCCAGTGCCTACATGGGCCTTGGTCAGTTCAGGCGTCTCCCTGGTTTCTTTGTCCCCACAAGTCACCAGATCTGATTCTTTGTGTTTCTTCTCCTAGTTTACTTCTGCTTCTTCCAGAGAAGAGTGTGCTTGCGTTTGTCTCTTGACGTTTCAGGGTGCTGATAGTGACTATTGGTACCACACTAACAGAATGTTTTTCTCTTTTTCCTCCAGTGTTTCTGCACAGATGTTTCTGTTATAGATTGTAGTTCAGGCAGTTCACTCAAAGATTCCAATAATTATGGGATGTTGCTTTCTTCTAGATTATTATTTGATGCCATTTTTTAAATTCCCCACCAGTGCTAATGCATGCTAAATGGTTTTTATTTTTTTTATTTTTTTTATTTTTTGACAGGCAGAGTGGACAGTGAGAGAGAGAGAGAAAGGGCTTCCTTTGCCGTTGGTTCACCCTCCAATGGCCGCCGCGGCCGGCGCACCACGCTGATCCAATGGCAGGAGCCAGGAGCCAGGTGCTTTTCCTGGTCTCCCATGGGGTGCAGGGCCCAAGCACTTGGGCCATCCTCCACTGCACTCCCTGGCCACAGCAGAGAGCTGGCCTGGAAGAGGGGCAACCGGGACAGAATCCGGCGCCCCGACTCGGACTAGAACGCGGTGTGCCGGCGCCACAAGGCGGAGGATTAGCCTAGTGAGCTGCAGCGCCGGCCGCTAAATGTTTTCGATAACTGAGAAAAATACTGTCAGGCTGCAGGTTGTGGATAAACTCAAATTCGGTATGAAATGCTCATGGAGTGGAGGGATTAACTAAACTTTCATCGACGTGTATATTGTGATTTGTCAACACGGGGATGACCTTATTTCCTATTCCATCTGTAGTAACTGGCATCTCCACGATTATTCATTATTAAACACCAGTTTCCCGTGATTTGGTGTATTATATTTATTTGTACTGGTGACTAGTGATGTATCTGTAACGTTCTTTCAGTTGTTTGGGGTTCTACTTTACATGGATTGATGCTAAGGAAACAGTGTAATGTCTTTCTGGAAAACCGCCTGCTGTATCATTGTGTAACCCTTACAATTCTTCTGACCTAAATCCTAGTTAATCAGAAAAAAAAATCATTAGCATTTTCATTGTTTCCTTGGTATTCTCACTGGTTACACTATTGTCTCTCTCAAAATGGATGATTTTAGGCCCCAAAGATCAAGTGCTCCTCCGTGGGCTGCGTTTCCTCCTGCGTGGTCACCTGTGTTTTGGGCGGAATGATCCGCTTTTCCCACGTACCACGAGAGGCAGTGGCCATTGTCTGAGCGGGAGATTGGGTCGGGTGTGAACAGGGAGGTGCTGTGTGTGTAGGGAAAAGCTCTCCCCCTCTGCACACCCCTCTCAAATTCATTTCATCTTTGCTTCCGTCCGGCTGCTCCATGGACAACCAGTGGACGCAACCACTGGCAACATAATGGTTAATTATTCTAGGAAGCTTGGAGAAGTGGAAACAGTTGTTATCAGCATCTAAACTGGAAATCTGTTTTGTGTGAAGCAAAAACTGCATTTGCACGTACCGAGGGAAGAGCTGGTGATAGAAATTGCTACATGATTTGCTTCTAGACTGCAGTGGGAAATATCCTTTTTGGGAAATGGGGTGTATCAGTGTGAGTTTTCTCTCAATGTAAAGTTGTTATTGAAATAACTTATCTTATTTTGCAGTCGTAATCAAGCATTTATGGCTTGGAATAAATTGAGAGCATCCTATTACCTGACGTAGCAGCCAAGTTGGTATTCTTTTAAAGCCTCAAACAGTGACATCAGCAGATTTTTTTCTTATCCAGAGGCTCCTGATTTCTTTGTCAAAGAACCCACATTTTAGTTCTGGGCAGACATTCAGGGACTTTTTTTTTTATATGAATACATTTTGTACCACCTTTTTTAATGTTGTATTTCATTTCAGTCCTCAGGAGACAATTTGTATAAGGAAAAACATATGGGTTAGAATTTATATACAGTATTTTTGTCTGGTAACAGGGTCTCTGGTTCATATTTGGACTTCTGGCCAATTAACAATCTGGAACTTTCTGATGACCAGGCTCAGAATTCATCAGCCACTGGACGGTTCTCGTGGTGCATCCTGCTGCACCAAAACGAACTTGTCGGCCTCTGTAGAGGGCCTGGTTCCCCTCCTCCCCCCCTTCCTCTCTTACTTGAGAAGCAGAGTTACAGACAGAGAGACAGAGAGAGAAGTCTTCCATCTGCTGGCTCACTCCTTGAGTGGCCTCAAAGGCCAGAGCTGGGCTGATCCGGAGCCAGGAGCTTCTTCTGGGTCTCCACGTGGATGCAGGGGCCCAAGCATTTGGGCCATTTTCCACGGCTTTCCCAGGCGCACTAGCAGGGAGCTGGATCAGCAGTTAAGCAGCTGAGGCTTGAACCGGTACCCGTTTGGGATGCTGGCACCACAGGCAAAGGCTTAACTTAACACCACAGCACTGGCTCCACACTAGTTTGATTTATGTAGTGCGTGTGCATATGCACACACACACACACACACACATCCTGGGATCTTCTTGTCTGGTGACATTTCATAATGGTTGGGCATTTTTGTCTTGTCCTACACTGTAACGACTCCTACGCTTGTCCTCTGGTGGTGATCACACTGGCGAACCTGGCCAGCTGATGTTTCAGGAGTCCCCTTCAGTTTTGTGGAGGACAGAGTCCGGCGGTCTGAGCACTGAGTCAGTCTCCTGCTCAAACATTTGCCACTTACTTATTAAACAAGTATTGAGTACCCTCTATCTGTAGGAGAGTGCTGTGGGCTCTGGAAGAGAGAGTGGGGAATTATCTAGGACTTCTGGCAGCTTATAACCCGGGAGGGAAGATAAAGCAAGAATTCTAGGAATGGTGCGAGGGCCTGAGGGTATTGTATTTGGCCTTTTTTTTTTTTTTTTTTTTTTTTTTTGACAGGCAGAGTGGACAGTGAGAGAGAGAGAGAGAAAGGTCTTCCTTTTGCCGTTGGTTCACCCTCCAATGGCCACCGCGGCCGGCGCGCTGCGGCCGGCATACCGCGCTGATCTGATGGCAGGAGTCAGGAGCCAGGTGCTTCTCCTGGTCTCCCATGGGGTGCAGGGCCCAAGCACTTGGGCCATCCTCCACTGCACTCCCTGGCCACAGCAGAGAGCTGGCCTGGAAGAGGGGCAACCGGGACAGAATCCGGCGCCCCGACCGGGACTAGAACCCAGTGTGCCGGCGCCGCTAAGCGGAGGATTAGCCTGGTGAGCCGCGGCGCCGGCCTTATTTGGCCTGTTTTTAAGGAGAGGAATGTAATGATCACATTGGGGCAGGCAATTGGCAGAGTACTCAGATCTGCATCCCAGTGCCCGGCTTCCAGTCCTGGCCCAGCTTCCTGTGGCTGTGCACTCTGGGAGGAGGCAGCAGTGACGGGCTGTGGACTTGGGTGGCTGCCACCCACACGGGGATCAGCCGTGACTTCTTCCTTGCTGGCTTTGCCCTCGCCCAGCCTGGCTGCCGCAGTCATTTGAAAAGTGAACAGCTGATGGGAGAAATCTGACTCCATCTCGGTCTCTCCCTTTACCTTTCTGCCTTTGAAATAAATAAAATCAAAATTAAGGAAAAAATGATGAAATCCTTGTTCAGTAGACTCCACTGTGTCTTTTAGGAATAGTAAAACAAGCAGTTAGAGCAGGAGCGACATTCAGGGGAAAATGGGAAATACGGAAAACTTGACCTCTTCCCGTTACGCACCAGATTTTTTCTGACTTTCAAGTGAAGTGCGGTGTCAACTTACTAAAGAGAGATTTGGCATTCTCTGACGATCATCCCAATATTCCTGCGTTTTTTTCCTTCACTCTGCTTCTGTACTGTGTATGATTTTATCTAGTCTGATGCTTCTCCTGCCATTTTGGCCAAGTTGACTTTCTGGGACCCCAGACTGTGTTTCTCTCCATGCCTTAGACCCTCTGCTTGGCCTCCCGGCCGTCCAAGCTCGTTTCCTCTCGCATCTGGGCCTCCTGCTCTGTTCCATCTCCATGAACGGCACTGCCTGCCACCAGATTGCTCAGTGCACAATGTGGGTTCCATTTTTGATCCCTCTTTTTTTTTTTTTTTTTTTTTTTAAGCTTTATTTTGAAAGATAGAGATCTGTCTTCTATTCACTCCCCAGATGACTGCAACAGCCAGCCCTGGGCCAAGTGGAAGCCAGGAGCCTCTTCCAGGTCTCCCAAGTGTGTGGCAGGGGCCCAAGGACTTGGGTCATCCTCGACTGCTTTCCCAGGCCATTAGCAGGGAGCTGGATGGGAAGTGGAGTAGCTGGGACTCGAACTGGCACCCATATGGGATGCCCGCACTGCGGACAGCGACTTTACCTGCTACGCTATGACGCTGGCCCCTGATCCCTCCTTTTCCATTGATTTCCATGAGCCGTCCCTGAAGTTTGTCTCCCGTATTTACCTGCTGTGTGTCCTCCTTGTTGCTCTACCGCAGTCCTGTTCCAGTCACCAGCACTGAACCGCGTGACCGAGCGAGCCTCCTTGGTCTCCCCGGACTCAGTCTTACCTTCTGACCAGTGCCTGCCTTCAGTCTGCAACCAAAAGGGTCCCTGTAAAATGCACATCTGGCCACGTCAGTTCTCTTCAAACTCTGGCTCCTCATGGTCCTTAGAACAAAATCCAGAATGCCCTGAACAATGAGCAGGCCTCTGGGGCCCTGGTCTTCGCCTGGTTCTCGGTCCGGTCTGGCAGCGCCTGCACGGCTTGCTGCCCCCAGCTGTCCTGAGCTTCTCATGCGCTGGCACGGGCAGCCGTTTACGTGCTGTTGACTTTGCCTGGATTCTACTTCGTTTTTGCCTGGCTATTGCTTGTTTCTGTGCTGGACCTCGGCGTCAGTGTCACTGCTATAAGGAACTTCTCCAATTCCTGCAGAGCTCGGTTAGACACCCTGTTGCGTGGCCCCTATGGAGCACATAGAGGTCACACTGCATAGTGGTTGCGTGTTGACGTGTCTTCTTTCCCTTCTATGCTGGGAACGTAACGAGGCAGGAAAGTGGGGCTGCTTCGCTGGCACATCAGTGCCTGGCGTATTACCTACCAAGAACTGGTCCTCTACTCGGCCACCAGTCCTCGCCAAGAGCCGCTGTTGGCCGGTGATCCTGAGGGACCCTGCTCATTGCGCCGTGCTGGCACTTACGTTAAATGAGTGTTTTCCTGTTTTTGGGAGCTTAATCACACCTGAACTTTCAAACAACATTATCTAAATGTAAATTGTGGAAGTTGTATTAGATGAGGCTGGGAAGCAGTTTATGAATTTACTGTGCCGTGAAGTATACCTTTGAAGGTTTGTCCACCCAGCGTTGACTGAAGTCAAGAAAGCACCCGGGCAGTTCCGTGGAGTCGGGTCGGCAAAGGAAGGGCTACAGCCCAGCTTCCTGGCCCGCCCTGCCTGCAGCCAGCTTCCCATCTCTGAGTGCGTGCTGTGTGTGACGTCCTCACGCCTGCCTTGCGGCGCTGTGACGGAGATGAAACGTTGATGAAGCAGCTGCTGTTGGGTGGTTACCGTAGGATGTTAAGTTACCTTCAGTTCCAGCTCTGCTGCTCTTACTGAAACGCTTTTGGGTTTCCTTTCTGAAATGGCTTTCCGAGCTTGCTGCGGACATCAGACAGTCTCAGTGGAGACATCTTTTTTTTCCTTTGAGGATGTGTTTGATTTTTAGGAACAGCCTGGTTCAAAGAGTAGGATCAAGATAGTTGCCACCTGCTTTTGATATTGAAGTGAAGTATGATTGTGAGATTTTCTTCTGTACTATCCAACGTGGTGCATATTCCGCCTTCCTTACCGGTGGCATTAACAGTGTATTCCACTTGGCATATTAAATTCAGAGTTAATTCCAACAGACTTTTGACTGTGAGAACACTGATAAATCAAGCAGCATTAAGCTCCAGATTGAGATCTTTAGATACGTGTCGCAGCCATCAAAACTTGGCTTGTGGCAGTAAAGGGTTTGGGGGGGTGAGTATGTGGTGATGACTTAGAGGAGCCTGATGCCTTGCAGTGTCTGTCCTTTGTGGAAGGGTTCTGGAACCTGATGGCAGAAATGAGGCAACACGGGCAGGGATGTAGACAGGCTTGCAGCCTTCACAGTTTCTTTCACAGCTTGTGCGGGAAAATCCAGAGTGAGTTCGCAGTGTAAAGGGTTGGAGGCACAAAGTAGTGTTTCTCTGCAAACAGCAAAGCACGAGGGCTGGAAGGTGTTCCTGGGGCCATGTGGAAGGTGGGCGGGGCATCGGCGCAGTCCAGGGAGAGCCAGTGGCCAGTGGCTGTGCCCACTCAGGGCAGTGTGACTGGCGTTCAGTTTCAGCTCTCCTTGTGTATGGTCAGACATGTGAAGTATTCATAAACTACGAGGGTTGTTAGTGTTAATTGCTTTAAACTGCTTTGCTGGTTTTTACCACATTGACCCTATCCTGTTTAGTTGGTTGCTGCTCTAAGATGACTCACTGACGACTGATGGTGAGGGAAACGGAACAGCAAAGCACGAGCGTGCCTGCGTTCTGGGGAGGGAGAAGGTGGCACAGCTCCGCTTGCCGCCCGGGCGGGAGCAGAGTCTCACAGGGCCTTGTTGTGAGGACCCAGACTCCACCAGGCACTGGTTCCCTAAAATCTCTACCGAACAACCTGGGCTTTGAGATGCTGGTTCTCTTTAACGGAAGCTTATTCTTGGGCTTCAGACGTGCAGCATTGGTTCTCTGCGTTGGGCAGTGGTTTCCTGTCGCGGGAGGTTGCTCGATGGAACGTGGGCGTATCCTGCAGCTCGGCGGGGGAAGACCAGTCACTGAGCAGCTCTGACTGTGGCCGTGGCCAAAGGCAGCCGGTTGCTTATTTTCATTTATTCTCATTCAAATTTCAGTACCAAAGTGGACTTTGAATAACTGAAAGTAGTGCAGAATTCAAGGTCCTTGATGTTAGAAAAAGGAAGAGAACATGGCCTTTCCTTTCTTTGAAATTTTTTCTGCTAGGTTGGTTATTGGTCATCTTTTCTAGGTATTAGTTGCTATTTTTTTTTTTTTTTGAAAGAGTTAGGGAGGGAGGGAGGGAGAAGCAGAGATTGTCCGTCCTCTCTGGTTCACTCCCCTGATGGCCACAGCAGCTGGAGCTGGGCCAGGCTGAGCTGGGGAGCTTGTTCCTGTTCTCCCACGTGGGTGCAGGGCCCAAGGACTTGGACCACCTTCTGCTGCTTTCCCTGGTGCGTTAGCCAGGAGCTGGATCGGAAGTGGAGCAGCCGGGTCTTGAACCAGTGCCCCCATCCTGGCCCCATGTAGGATGCTGGCGTCTCAGGCAGAGGCTTAACCTACTATGCCAAAACACTGACCCCTAGTTTCTTGACTGAGGTTAAGCAGGTTGAAGTTGTCAACGTGGGTAGCACTGACTCTAATGGAGAAGATTCTGGAGCTATCTAGGCAGTTAGCACTATTTAAAGTCCTCTCTGGTTTATACCTCCTTTAGAGCCCTTTTGTATTTAATGTAATTCTTATTTATTGCTAAATAAACTAGATACTTTGGTTACATGACCAGGAAATTGTACTTTTTCACATGGATACTGCAAGAATTTGTTGAATCATGCTTAATCTCACATCTTTTCCACTTAATTACAGTCTAACTGTATTTTTCCATTTTAGAGATGATTAAAACATTTATTTGCATCCATTAACCAGTACAAATATGAGCATTTAAAAAAATTTTTTAGGTCATCAAATTCTGAGAGAAGGTTTTCATTTTTGGAAGCCAAAATTTTGCCTCTTGACAGAATTTTCCATTCATTATATAATTGAGTGTTTGACAGTGATAAAAGAAAACAAAGGACTTATATAAAACAGTAGCAAAAGCAAGTAAACATCAGATTTATTTCTGGCAAATGACCTCAGTAATTTCCATTGAATATGAATTCCATTGAATGCAGGAGGCAAATGACCTGAGTAATTTTTCCCTGGTTAAGAAATTGTGGGAAGTAGGGAATGCGTGTGTGTGTGTGTGTGTGTGTGTGTGAATTTCTCACCATTGTTTTAACAAATTCCCACAAACTTAGAGGTGCAACAGTGTCTCATCACACACGCGCTCTGTGGATTCGTGGGTTGCCCGGGACTCGACCTTCTGGGGGCTCCAGGAGGCTGTCCACTCCCTGGCCTTCCTGTTGCTGGACTGCTGCTTGTCTTGATGCCTGCTCAGCCTCCATTTCCAAAGCCATCAAGGCTGTGTGCTTCTGACCCTTCTTCTTCTTCAAAATTTATTTATTTATTTGAAAGTCAGAGTTACACAGAGAGGCAGAGAGAGGGGGAGAGAGAGGTCTTCCATCTGATGGTTCACTCCCCAGTTGGCCACAATGGCTGGAGCTGTGCCGATCTGAAACCAGGAGCCAGGTGCTTCTTTCTGGTCTCCCATGTGGATGCAGGGGCTCAAGGACTTGGGCCATCTTCTACTGCTTTCCCAGGCCATAGCAGAGAGCTGGATCAGAAGTGGAGCAGGCGGGACTGGAACCGGTGCCCATATGGGATGCCTGCACCGTAGGCGGCAGCTTTACCCACTACGCCACAGTGCCAGCCCCTTCTTTGTTTCTGATAATATTTGGGAAGGCTGTGCTTTAAGGACCCTGTGGTTAGCTTGGGCCTGTCCAGAGAATCTAAAATAATCTCCGCATCCCAGGTCCTAAATTTAACCACAGCTGCAAAGTCCCTGATGTGAAGTGAAGTAAGGTGTCCTCTGGCGATGAGGATGTGGATGTTTTAGGGGGAGGGACGCTGTCCTACCAACCACAGGACGGAGAGACTTGCATTTAACACAAAATTTCATTCAGAGAACATACATTTTTCAGAAGTGCCCGTGGTTTGTTACCGGGTCCGTAAGAAGCTTCCACGTGGCGTTTGAGGGAGGAGGTGTGTGTGTGGTCAGGATCTCGGCTGTTGAAGCTCATGGCCGTCTGCTTTGTTTCTTTCGACAGTGATAACCTGCTGAGGAGAGCGGCCTGTCAGGAAGCCCAGGTAATGCATTCTCGGGACAGAGTTACGGCTCCTTATCTCCACGCTGCAGGAAACCCAGGCCGCCCCTGGGACCTGGCAGTGTTCGTGTCCAGTGTTTCGGCTCCTCTTCCCCAGCGTCAGGGATGAATCGGGCTGAGAGCCAACTCCGAGTAGAAGGGGAGGAAGCTGTCCACCTGCTGAAGAGCAGCTCTGGCGCCCGCCCCTTCAGCCTGGGTTGCTTCTGGATCATTCCCAAGAATGCATACCTGGACTGGCTGGAGCTCTGGGAATTTGTTTCTGCAGTTGTCCTGGAAGATCTGGCTAAACTGTGAATCACCGCTGATCCAAATAACCCCCAAGGATATCAGTTCAAAACAGGTGTTGCCGCTGAAAGTCAAATCCTCTTAACATGGTTGATTCGTATTTTTGAATCCCATCTGTCTAGCACAGCTGATTCTTACCATGTGTCCTGCTTGCCCAACTCCATGAGGTTTACTTAAATACCCGTTTGTCTGGGAGCATTTATAGCTGAACGGTGAATCCTTTGAGCTGTAAGACCGTAGTTCTGCTCCTCCCTCCCGGTTTGTGCGCTACACCTTGGGGCTGCATGGCTGGGACTCAGTAACTGGTTATATGTCAGTTAAGCTTATGACGTCAGAAGTACCACAGAAGAAACGTGAAGGTAAAAAAATAGCAAAGGGATAAAGAAGTTAGTCAGAGAAGTGGTTTTCTTTTTTTTTTTTTAATAGAAAACATTTAATAAATTTCAAAAGTGCAACTTTTGGATTATAGTGGTTCTTCCCCCATAACCACCCTCCCACCCACAAACCACCCCATCTCCTACTCCCTCTGCCATCCCATTCTTCATTAAGATTCATTTTTAATTATCTTTATATACAGATCAACTCTATACTAAGTAAAGATTTCAACAGTTTGCACCCACACAGACACGCAAAGTATACAGTACTGTTTGAAGACTAGTTTTACCATTAATTCTCATAGTACAACACATTAAGGACAGAGATCCTACATGGGGAGCAAGTGCACAGTGACTCCTGTTGTTGATTTAACAGCTGACACTCTTATTTATGACGTCAATAATCACCCGAGGCTCTTGAGACAATGAAAGATTGAGCTGCTAAGGCCATGGAAGCCTCTTGAGTTCACAAACTCCAACCTTATTTAGACAAGGTCATAATCAAAGTGGAAGTTCTCTCCTCCCTTTAGAGAAAGGTATCTATCTCCTCCTCTGTTGGCCCCTACAGAAGTGGTTTTCAGAGTTCATGCTTGTTTCTGAAACAAATAACCATGAAGACAGATGCTAGTCACAAATTTATCTCTTTAAATCCATGTTTTAAGAATTTTATTTATTTTTTTGTTTCAATGTGTTATGATTCTAAGTTGTTTTGGAAACCAATTCAAATAAACTTCAGTAATAACTGAGGTGGTCACTGCCCCCAGCTGGCCATTAGCAATGGAGACTCCTCTTGGGAGAAGAACTGGAGCTTTGAGTACATAAGATTCTAGGAGCTATGGAATCAGGACAAGGAGGAATAATGTAGTTGTGTAGATCTGGAATCTGGCATGCTGGAGAGCCTTGTTAATTTAATCACTTCTGGCCACATTCAAGAAAGGGTAAGAAAAGAACAAATGACAGTATTTGGAAATTTGTTGGCAAAATGTTAAGTCTAAGACTGAAAACAAGGAAATGATAACAACCAGCACCTTTCTATATGTAACATATGTATATATATAAACAGTCCATCAGAAATAATCTGAAGGTTTTTGTTTTTGTTTTAGAAAGATTAATTTACTGGGGCCAGTACTGTGATACAGAGGGTTAAAGCCCTGGCCTGCAGTGCTGGCATCCCATACGGGTGCTGGTTCGAGTCCCAGTTACTCTGCTTCCAGTCCAGTTCCCTGCTGATGTGCCCGGGCAAACAGCAGAGGCTGACCCAAGTGCTTGGGCCCTGCACCCACATGGAAGATCCAGAAGAAGCTTCTGGCTTCAGATTGGCTCAGCTGCAGCCATTGCAGTCATTTTGGGAGTGATCCAGCAGATGGAAGACCCCTCCCTCCCTCCCTCCCTCCATCTCTACCTCTCTCTCTCTCTCTCTCTCTCTCTGTAACCCTTTCAAATAATAAAATCCTTTCAAAAAGATTTATTTATTTGAAAGGCAAAGTTGGAGATACCTTCCATTCGCTGACTCACTCTCCAAATGGTTGCAACAACTGGGGCTGGGCCAGGATGAAGCCAGGAGTCAGGAACTCTATCCTGGTCTCCCAGGCACATTAGCAGGGAGTTGGATCAGAAGCAGAGCAGCTGGGACTCACACCGGCGCTCATAGAATATTGGCATTGCAGGAGGCAGGTCAACACACTTTGCCACAAGTCTGGCCCCAGAAGCGTTTCTTCAAAGCAAGAAATCATCAGTCATGAGAAAGAATTTCTAGTGGATTGATAGTAGATTTAGTGAGTTATTTGATAAGAATCTTTGCATAACTTCAATTTTTCTCCTGTCTCTCCTTTCTAGAATTCTAGAATTGTAGAACTTGCTGCCTTGGTCCATCCAAGACTTTTTTTTTTTTTTTTTTTTTTGACAGGCAGAGTGGACAGTGAGAGAGAGAGACAGAGAGAAAGGTCTTCCTTTGCTGTTGGTTCACCTTCCAATGGCTGCCGCGGCCGGTGCGCTGCGGCCGGCGCACCGCGCTGATCCGATGGCAGGAGCCAGGTGCTTCTCCTGGTCTCCCATGGGGTGCAGGGCCCAAGTACTTGGGCCATCCTGCACTGCACTCCTGGGCCACAGCAGAGAGCTGGCCTGGAAGGGGGGCAACCGGGACAGAATCCGGTGCCCCGACCGGGACTAGAACCCGGTGTGCTGGCACCGCAAGGCGGAGGATTAGCCTAGTGAACCGCAGCGCTGGCTCATCCAAGACTCTTATCTTTGCCCCTCTTAGTGCTGTCGCTCTCATTCTCTTTGTCCACCTCATTCTCCAGTCCAAATATAATGGCAGCCGCTCCTACTCAGCCCCCATTTTCACTCCCCAGATCTAGTTCTCTGCCTCACCCTTCATTGTTCTTTAGCGCTGAGACAATGAAAGATTGAATTTTGGAGTTAGGTAAAAATTCTTGGCTTATAACTTTGAATAACTTAACTTTTGGAATCTTGGCTTTCTGATCTGTAAAAATGAGATTATTCAATACCTCTGTGGTTTCTGAGAATTATGTGTGTAAATGTGCAGCTATTCGGGGCCTAGTAAATACTAACTGCATTTCTGTGTGAGTTGCTGTTGTCTAGTTAGCATTCAGAGTTGCAAAGAGGAGGAGGCAAATAGAGGGGTTCATTTCTCATATGTATAAAGATATGAAGATGAGTTGGTAATATTTTTATGAACAAGCTATACCAATAAAAGTTGAAGAAAAGGATTGTACTCAGAAAACTAAACACTCCCTCCAGACAGCCTGTGGTGTTACAGGTTTTATGTTTATAAAAAAACCTAACCATATCTTACAGAGAAAAGAAAAAGTTACTTTCCTCCCGTAGGTGAGGCAAGGTGTTTATTCCAGTATAAAATTGAGCCTTCTGCCCTTAAATAGTGGTACACTTTTGATGTTAATATGCGATCATAAAAGATATGGTATCCACTCTGGGAAGAAAACCAGATCTATAGGAGTGAGTTTTTTGGAATTGAAGAATGTATGTGATCTGAATGAAAGGACATTTGTAGAAAGCTGTTCTTTTTTCTTTTTCAGGTGTTTGGCAATCAGCTCATTCCTCCCAACGCACAAGTGAAGAAGGCGACGGTCTTTCTCAACCCTGCAGCTTGCAAAGGGTAGTTCAGTCTGTGCTGTGCTGTGTGCGGCGTTTCTAAGCGGGAAATCGCAGCGCGTCGAGCAGCTGGTTAGATTGTGTGGAACTGGAAGAAGGAGCTTCCGTACTCCTTTAGCACTGAGATTCATCTGCAATGTAGAAATAACACTTAATAAGAAATAGCTGTAAAGCGAATCGATGCTTAGCCCAGTTGTCTGATTGCAGTCTAATAAGCATTCTAGAGTTAACACACTCAAGGAAGTCTTATCTGCTTGAACATAGTCCCCGTGGGAGCGGCCGCTCTGCTGTGTGGCGTAATTGTTGGTCCATTTCTGTCAACAGGATGTTCAGAGATGGCTAAGAGCACCGGGGGCTGGGGAGGGCAGAACGTTCTTCCTGGAAGGCTTGGAACCTCGAGCGGGGTCTTCCTGACTGAGGAGATGGGCCCTGGGGCGCGAGGGCCCTGCGTGTGCCCGTTTCGTCACAGGGCAGTCTGCGAGGAGACTGGGGGAGGAGCTGGGGTGCCGGTAGGTAGTGATGGGTTCGTGGGGTTCACCGACTGCACCAAATGTAGCACCAGAAGGGGAGGCTGCGGGGGTTGGGCAGCTGGGAATTCAGTCTGTTCCCCGGAACACATGCCATAGGCAAAAACCTCGTCGGCAGTGTTAGTTAGATGACAACTCTCATTTGGAAAGGTGAATACAGAGACCCCTAATGCCTTTGGAGGAAATCACTTAGAATTTACGTTAAAAAAATGTTGAGGAAGAATAAAAATGTGATCCCTTTTATTTTCCTTCTGCCCACAACAGCTCATGTGGGCTTTCCTGAGGATTCGTCGTGCGCCACCCAGTGACAGGGACGCTCTGACAGGTGCATTGTTGAACAGTTGGGCCGTGCATTTCATTTTGTTCATTTTGTGAGATTCCATTGAGAGCACGCGCACTAACCTCGTGGTATAGCTTATTACACACCTAGGCTGCATGGTGTAGCCCATCACTCCCGGGTTAGTGTGCTACTGAAGTAGATACAGGCAGTGTGGGTGCAGTGGTATTCGTGTATCTAAACACAGAAAAGCACAGTGAGAGTACGGTGTAGGGCCAGGCCTTTGCCCTGACCGTGAGGGTGCTGGTTAGGACGCCCATGGCCGTGTTGCCTCAACTCAATTATTTGTCTGCTCCTAACTCTGGCTTCCTGCTGTTGCAGACCTTGGGAGGCCGTAGTGATGGCTTAAGTAATTGGCCGTCTGCCACCCACATGGGAGACTTGGATTGAGTTCCTGGC
This sequence comes from Oryctolagus cuniculus, assembly GCF_964237555.1. Lineage (NCBI taxonomy): Eukaryota > Metazoa > Chordata > Mammalia > Lagomorpha > Leporidae > Oryctolagus > Oryctolagus cuniculus. Next base: position 182,502,240 of record NC_091434.1, on the reverse strand, counting down.
TCTCAGCTTTAGCCCAGTCTTCACTGTAGCTGGCATTTGGAGAGTGAACCAGCGGATAGAACTTTCTCACTCTGTCTCTTTGCCTCTCAAATAAAAAATTTAGAAAATATGGCATGAAAGATGAAAAGTGGGGTCTGTGCAGTACACCTCCCACGACTGGGACTGGCCGTTGCTGTGGGCGAGTCCGGGGTGAGTGCCTACGACGTTTTATACACTACAGTAAAGTGTACGTGGGGCCACAGTGGGTGTATACACATCTTTCTTCAGTAATCACTGTAGCTTACTGTGACTTGTATGCTTTATAAACTTTTTTTTTTTTACTCCTGTACTAACACTTAGCTTAACTTTTTAAACTCTTCTGTTAAAACTAAGACAGAAACACGCTAGCTTTGGCCTGTCCGGGGCTGGCCTCGTCCGTATCACTGACTGCCACAGCTTGTCTCACTGTGGTGAAGACACTTGTCTTCGGGGGTGGTCACGTGCACAGAGCTGTCATCTCCTGTGCTGACAGTGCCTTTTGTGGAACAGCAGCTGGAGGACCAGCCTGAGACTGCTCTTATAGTGAACCTTCTGAGTAAGGAGTACGCTCTGCCGTGATGACTGCAGTGTATACAATAGCCAGTGACTGGATTTATTATTATCACTACCATGTACTTCAGGTTGAACGTCTGTAATCTGAAAACCTGAAGTCTGAAATGCTCCAAAATTTGAAACTATCTCAAAAAGTTTCCGATTTTTTTTTTAAAGAGGTGTTTATGTGAAGGGCAGAGAGAGAAGGAGAGCGAAGTCTTCCATCTGCTGGTGCACTCCCCAAATGGCTGCAGTGGCTGGAGCTGAACCGATCTGAAACAAGGAGCTAGAAGCTTCTTCTGGGTCTCCCTTGTGGGTGGCAGGGGCCCAAGCACTTAGGCTGCCTTCCGTTGCTTTCCCAGGCCATTAGCAGGGAGCTGAATGAGAAGTGGAGCAGCTGGGACTTGAACTGGTACCCAAATGGGATGCCAGTGTTGCAGGCAGTGGCTTAACACCCTACACCACATCACCAGTCCAAAAAGTTCCGAATTTTAAAACCTTTTCTTTTTTTTTTTTTTTAAAGATGTATTTATTTGAAAATCAGAGTTAGAGAAAAGGAGAGGCAGAGAGAGGGATAGGGAGGGAGGGAGGGAGGGAGGGAGGGAGGGAGGGAGGGAGGGAGGGAGAGAGGTCTTTCATCCACTAGTTCACTCCCCAAATGGCTACAACAGCCGGAGCTGTGCCAATCTGGAGCCAGGAGCTTCTTCCGGGTCTCCCACGTGGGTGCAGGGGCCCAAGGACTTGGGCATCTTCTACTGCTTTCCCAGGCCACAGCAGAGAGCTGGATTGGAAGAGGAGCAGCGGGGACTCAAACCGATGCCCATATGGGATGCTGGCACTGCAGGCAGCGGCTTTACCCGCTACGCCACAGCGCCATCCCCAGAACATTTTCAATTTGAGATTTTTGCATTAGAACTGGTCGACTGGTAAAACTTATGCAGGTATTGTGAAATCTAAAAATAGTGGATTGAAACTACTTCTGACTCCACTCACTTTGGATAAGAGATATGGAACCTGTGTGTACTGTACACAGTTGGTGCGCTATACGCTGATATAACCAGCAGCGTAGCTTTGTTTATCTGAGTTGCCCACAAGGGTGCAGAGGTCCAAGGACTTGGGCCATTTTCCGCTGCTTTCCTGGTCACAGTAGCAGGAAGCTGTGTTGGAAGCAGAGGGGCGGGACTTGAGCTGGTGCTCCCGTGTGGGCTATGGTGTCACGGGCAGTGGCTTAGCCCACCGCGACACAACACTGGTCCAGCTTGGATTCTGTCAGCTCTCAGTGACGTAAAACGAGAACAGCGACCACAAAACCGTGGCTGGGAACAGACTGTAAAGGGGTGAGGTCAGTGTTGTCTGGGTCAGACACAGCTCTGGAGTCGGTTCCTCTAGACATTTCTTGGGAGACAGTGAGTGGGGATTCACAAACAATGAAGACAAATCATGCCTTACTTAAAAATAAGTTTTCTTTATTTGAAAGGCAGATGCAGACAGGGAGACCAGTCTCCCACCCACTGGTTGATTCCCCCAGATGCCTGGGCCAGGCTGCAGCCAGGCGCCCAGGACGCAGTCCCGAGTCTCCCTGTGGATGGCAGGGACTCCACACAGCATCAGCACCTGCTGTGTGTCGGGTGCACGTAGAAGAAGCTGGACTGGGAGCAGAGCTGGGGCTGCAGCCAGGCTCTGATGCTAACTGCTGGGTACAGTGCTGGCCCGTGCTTCAGTTCTCATCCACGTTCAGACTTCTGCCCAGGTTGCCTCGGGGGGCTCCTGTCCCTGCTTAGTTGAATGTTTGCCCAGCTTTGTTAGAGCTGTTTCCCTCCGCCTGTGAACAGAGCAGTCATAGTGCCTGTTGATCACTGTTGTGTAATAGCAGTGCCGAGCGTTACCACCAATAAACAAGCTTGACCCCAGAGCCAGCGCCAGCACTGTGGTGCAGCGGGTAAAGCCGCCACCTGCAGCGCCAGCATCCTGTATGGGCGCCAGTTCAAGTCCCGGCTGCTGCTCTTCCGATTCGGTTCTCTGCTATGGCCTGGGATAGCAGTGGAGGATGGCCCAAGTGCTTGAGCCCCTGCACCCACGTGGGAGACCCAGAAGAAGCTCCTGGCTTCAGATAAGCGTAGCTCCGGCTGTTGCGGCCAACTGGGGAGTGAACCAGCGGATGGAAGAGCTCTCTATCTCTACCTCTCTCTGTAACTCTTTCAGATTGAAAACAACAAAAAGCTTAAGCCCAACTGAACACCAAGATCACTGCTTAGTCCGTGCTGGCCTGTGGCAGAGGACCACGGAGAATTTGGTCTGGGGCCCGGTCTGGGTGCTGTTAGGCTAACTAGCTCTGTGAAACTGTGGGAGTCATTTCTTGGATCCTTAGTTGCTCACCTGTAAAATCAGAAAGGAAATGGCAGGTACGAGGTAGAATGGGTGCTTTGGCCTTAAATGAGACACTGCTGTGGAGCCATGATCATCATTCCCATCCTGGTCAGCCTTCATGGGAGCTGCCGCTGCCCGGTCTGAGCTGTGTTGAGGACATCCTCTCCTTCGCTCTCCCATCTGCCCTAAAGCTCTCCACCTCTCTGCTGGCCTACTTAATGCCACTTGTGTGTTCTGTTCCTGTGCTAGAGACCTAATAAAGTGGCAGCTTGCTAGTTTCTGATGAAGCATGGCAATTTGTTTAGCCTCTAGTCAGTGGTTTTGGGTTCCGACGTCTACGACATCTCCACCTTTTGCATGTTTCCGTAGCTGTTTCAGAGTTTGACACGTAACTGCACTTGCACTTCCGAGGGTGGACTCTTGTTTGAGGCTGTGGTGCCTCTGTCCGAGGGCAGGCTAGGACACCGCCCCTGGAGGACGGCCCTCTTTTCTGGAGGCTGCTCCGCCACACTGCGGCTCCATCACACTCCAGCTCCGCTTCGCGAGGCTGCAGCTGCTGCACTGTGGTCCCGCCCCATCATGGCTCTTCCCTGCGGATGATTTATAATTTATCGTGAAGCTGATTTAAAACTACATAAGAGCTTAAAGAAATAAGATGACTGTGTTTAGCATTAATTAATAATGCATTAAAGAGCAATTGTGTGCACATCTGAGAGCCTGGAAATTGCTCTAAGTACATGAAGTTTTCCTTCAGCCCTGGTGCTGTCTCACCCCTAATTATGTAGTAAATAATAGATTTTTCCATCTTTTAGAGGGAGCATTGGGAATCAAAAGGATTCACCCTGGTTTTAGAGCTTTTCTGGACCTGTGGCGTTGTAGACGTGCATGACAACCCAAGTGCTCTAGTCTTGACCTGGGTTGGAGATGTTAGCTTTGTCTGTGGGTGTGGCACGTCCCCTTCTTCAGGGTTTGCTTTTAGGAAATGACAGGCCACTCGATTGTTACGCTTTACTACCTACTGGACTTTGAGACCAGTCCCTGGCCGGGGTTGGGGAGGGAGGACTTACAACTTCTGCAGTCCTTGCTCCCAGCTGTGTTCTCTAGTCCTGACCTGAACTGGACAGTAGCTCCCTTCCACAAGACGTCGCGGTTGGATCACTTCCTTCTCAGACTTGCATGTCTGTGTTTGGGACGGGGCATTCCTTCAGACCGTCCGTGTCCTCTCAGTGTGCCACCTGGCATCCTGGGGGCTAGGGGCTTCCAGCGGTAGCAAGAGCGGCTGTCCTGCAGTGCCTCCTGTGCAGTTCCAAAGGCAGCTTGGCCATGTGTGCCCCCACAGGTCTGCAGAAGGGCGTGGCTGTGCCTGCAAGGTCGAGGCGTGCCGCTGACCGGTCTCCTGTTGCCACATCAGATCATTTCTGACTTGATCCTTTCCTAGCAGAGATTCTGCTTTCATGGAGAAGATTTTTGCTGTGTGTGCGGGGATTTCACTGTAGGCTTAAAGTTCAAGGAATGGAGATAGCCCTGGTGTTGGAAATTCTTAGAACTGATGTATCTTTCCTCACAAGATGTTTACTGGGCTAGAATTGAAGGCACTGTTTGACTCCGTTCTCTGGCCAAACGAGAAATGTTGCAGCAATAAGTCGCTTCCCTTTTCCCACCGGGATAGAAGTTCCACGAGCACACGTGGTTTGGTCTGCGTTGTCACGCCCTGTCCCCAGCTCCTCCAGCCCTGTCTGTCACGCAGTAGAGGCTGTTGACAGGCATTGAGTGTGAGCTATGATACGCAAATGGGCACAAACTGACGCTACAGACGGGGCCAGCTCGTGAGAGCGTGAAGGTTCTAGTTCTCAGTCCATAGTAGTTCATGCTCCTTGTTCAGCCTCCTGTGCTTGACCAAAGAAAGAAGACCCGTGTCACATGGTCTACCCTAGAGAACATGGTTGGGCTTTTTATCCTTCTCCTGAGAACTTGTGGTAAATACTTATACTTTCTCTTTTGTCTGCAGCAAAGCCAGGACTCTATTTGAAAAAAATGCCGCCCCGATTTTGCATTTATCTGGCATGGATGTGACCGTCGTTAAGGTGAGAATGGCTCTGGTTGTTAATTTTGTCCAACTACCACTCCTTACGACATGCGCTCTTCTCTTGACTTCATAGCAGAAGTCACTTGCTACTAAGACAGGAGCAGAAGACTTAGTGGGGTGTCCCGTTCTGAGATTTAATGAGAGCCGTTTTGTTTTTTTCTGAACATTGTCACATTGTCAGCTTTTTATTTTCAGAATAGGACTGGCTGAGGCATAGAGCGCTTGATACATATCACCTGAGAGGCAGACTGAAGGGACATTCCTTGTGGAAGAGGGAAGTTTTTAAAACTAGGACTTCTTTTCTTGGGGTGGGTGATGGGACTCCGTGGGCTAGGCCGCCACCTGGGACACCTGCACCCCATGGGAGAGTGCCAATTTGTGCCCCAGCACCTCTGCTCCCAGGCCTTGCTGCTGCTGTGTCCTGGGAGGCGGTCGATGATGGCTCGAGGACTTGGACCACCGCCACCTACGTGGGAAACCCAGGTGGTGTTCTGGGATCCCGACGTAAGCCTGGCTGCTGTGGGCATTTGGGAAGGGAACCAATGGACGGAAGATCTCTCTCTGTCTCTCTGTCTCTTTCTCACTCTTCTTTCCAGGTGGATGAAAATAAAGCTTTTATAGAAGAACGTTTTTCCTGAGAATACAGACCTTCGTGATTGAGTAGTAACTTTCTTGTTTCACAAATAAGTACAAACTTTTCTCTCTGGTAAGGGGTTATCTCTGATGAGGAATTTAACATTGTAGATCTCAAGAGTTTGTGAGATTCGAGGCTGGCGTTAAGGCACAGCACGTTAAGCCACTGCCTGCAACACCGGCACCTCGTTTGGGTACTGGTTTGAGTCCCAGTTGCTCCACTTCCAATTTAACTCCCTGCTAATGTGCCTGGGAAAGCAACAGAAGATGGCCCAAGTCCTCAGACCCCTGCACCCATGTAGGAGACCCAGGTGAAGGGTTCTCTCTCTCCCTCTCCCTCTCCCTCTCCCTCTCCCTCTCCCCTCCTTCCCCCTCTCTCCCCTCCCACTCGGACCTTCACCCCTTTTCCTCCTCCATGTGTTTCTAACTCTGCCTTTCAAATAAATCTTCAAAAATTATTAAGATTAGAAAAGGCAACAAAATGAGTTAGAAGAAATTGTTTTATTTCAGTAGATGACTCAGAACACCACTTTGTTGAATTTTAATTGACTTACGTGTGGAGGTGTACATAGGAGTCTGTGTTTAGTGAAATTAGAAATCCCACTCTGTGGATTTGTCTGTTGCTCACTGTAGTTTTGTCCATTTTTGCTCCTTGAGAATGTTATGAGCTAAAGTTTTGATTTATTTGATTTTCTTGCATTTTGACCCTATGATAGAGTGACTCTATTTAGCATTAATACTAGCTTTTGCTGTCATTCTGTCTTTCCTGGTATTAGTATTAATTATATTAGCTTCTTGTATATTTTTTGCTGTTATAATATTTTTGAAAAAGGTCTATTTGAAAGGCAGAGTAAGAACTGGAGAGATGGTTCTTCCGTTGCTGGTTTACTACCCAGCCGGCCACAGCAGCCAGGTCTCGGCCAGGTTGAAGCCAGGAGCCAGGAATTCTGTCCGGGTCTCTGACGTAGGTGGCAGAGAACCAAGTCCTCGGGCCACCCTCTGCCTTCCCAGGCGAGCGGAAGTGGAGCAGCCAGGCCTCAAAGCGGCACTCCGGTATGGGAGCTGGCGTCTTGAGGCAGTCCGACCTGCTGCACCACAGTGCGGGCCCCACTGCGGTGCTGCGGTTTTGCACTCTTTTTCTTTCAACATTTTTATGGTCTGTATATTTAAGTTGCATCATTGATTAAGGCATGAGAACAGGATATTTTAAAGACTTGGCACACCCCTCAGTATCTAGCTAGGGAGTGGCGCCTCTGACACACCCCTCGGTGTCTAGCTAGGGAGTGAGGTCTCTCACACACCCCTTAGTGTCTAGCTAGGGAGTGAGGTCTCTCACACACCCCTCGGTGTCTAGCTAGGGAGTGAGGTCTCTCACACACCCCTCGGTGTCTAGCTAGGGAGTGAGGTCTCTCACACACCCCTCGGTGTCTAGCTAGGGAGTGAGGTCTCTCACACACCCCTCGGTGTCTAGCTAGGGAGTGAGGCCTCTCACACACCCCTCGGTGTCTAGCTAGGGAGTGAGGCCTCTCACACACCCCTCGGTGTCTAGCTAGGGAGTGAGGCCTCTGACACACCCCTCGGTGTCTAGCTAGGGAGTGAGGTCTCTGACACACCCCTCGGTGTCTAGCTAGGGAGTGAGGTCTCTCACACACCCCTCGGTGTCTAGCTAGGGAGTGAGGTCTCTCACACACCCCTCGGTGTCTAGCTAGGGAGTGAGGTCTCTCACACACCCCTCAGTGTCTAGCTAGGGAGTGAGGTCTCTCACACACCTCCCTGTGGCCTAGGTAGGGAGTGAGGTCTCTCACACACCCCTCGGTGTCTAGCTAGGGAGTGAGGTCTCTCACACACCCCTCAGTGTCTAGCTAGGGAGTGAGGTCTCTCACACACCTCCCTGTGGCCTAGGTAGGGAGTGAGGTCTCTCACACACCCCTCAGTGTCTAGCTAGGGAGTGAGGTCTCTCACACACCCCTCGGTGTCTAGCTAGGGAGTGAGGTCTCTCACACACCCCTCAGTGTCTAGCTAGGGAGTGAGGTCTCTCACACACCCCTCAGTGTCTAGCTAGGGAGTGGCGTCTCTGACACACCCCTCGGTGTCTAGCTAGGGAGTGAGGTCTCTCACACACCCCTCGGTGTCTAGCTAGGGAGTGAGGCCTCTCACACACCTCCCTGTGGCCTCGGTAGGCAGTGACGTCTCTGAGCGCCTCTTGTGTCTTTAGGGTGCTGCTCACCTCTGCTGGCCCTGCGGTCTCCCCTAGGCGTCTTTATATGGCCGTTGTGTTCCCTGAGGCTAATGTCATTATCTCATTATACCCCTTTGTCTTTTAACAAATAAGGATACAAATTATTTTAACAAATAAGGATACTTTATAACTTTTTCTGTATAACTGCAGTGGCGTTTTTATATCCAGTGAAAGTAACAATTCTTATGTCATCTTATGCTAGCTAGCCCGTGTTCAAATTGTCATGTGACCCATGTATTTGCAATTTCCCCATTTTAGATACTTATTACTTGCAAGTACTTAAGTATTATGTGTGTTACATGCACAGAAACTAGAAATTTAAAAGGATGCTGTTTCAAAATTGGTGTCCTCACACGTCCTCACTCCTGCATTTCTTCCTGGTGTAGGGTTTCTGATGCTATTTGCTTTTCTTAATTTTTTTTTTTTTGACAGACAGAGAGACAGAGAGGAAAGTCTCCCTTTTACCGTTGGTTCACCCCCCAAATGGCCGCTACGGCCCACGTGTTGAGGCTGGCACACCGCGCTGATCTGAAGCCAGGAGCCAGGTGCTTCTCCTGGTCTCCCATGAGGTGCAGGGCCCAAGCGCTTGGGCCATCCTCCACTGCACTCCCGGGCCACAGCAGAGAGCTGGCCTGGAAGAAGAGCAACCGGGATAGAATCCGGCGCCCCGACCGGGACTAGAACCTGGGGTGCTGGCGCCGCTAGGTGGAGGATTAGCCTCGTGAGCCGCGGTGCCGGCCCTCCGATGCCATTTTCTAAGAGGACGCTGTCAGTCCTGTGAGTTCAGAAGCTGAGAGACGGTTCTAATTTTGAGAGCTCAGACATAACCCTTAACATGGCGGGCTGTGGGTTGAGCCACTGATTGCAGTGCTGGCATTCCGTATTAGCACTTGTTGAAATCCTGGCTGATCCAGCTCCTTGCTCATGCATCTTGAAAAGCAGCAAAGAATGGCCCACGTGCTTGGGACCCTGCACCTATGTGGGAGACCTGGAGGAAGCTCCTGGCTCCTCACTTGGACCAGCTGGGCTCTGGCCATTGTGGCCATTTGGGAGTAAACCAGCAGATGGAAGCGCTCTCTCTGTGTCTCTGTCTCTGTCTCTGTCTCTCTCTCTCTCTGTAACTGCCTTTCTTAGGGAAGGAGAGAGAGGGAGATATCTTCCATCCTTTGGCTCACTCTCCAACTGTCTGCAACAGCTGGAGCTGGGTGGATCTGCAGCCAGGAGCTCACGGGTCTCCCAGGCAGGTGCAGGGCTCAAGCACTTGGGCATCTTCACTGCCCTCCCAGGTGCGCAGGGAGCTGGATTAAAAGTGGAACAGCCAGGATTCGAACTGATGCTTGTACGGGATGCTGGCGATGTAGGTGGCGACTTTACCCACTATGCCCCAGTGCTAGCCCCCACATTTAAAATATTTAAAAATAAATTTTAACATATAGATTCAAAAAAAATTTCTGAGGCAGATTTCCCATCAGCTGTTTCACTCCCCAAGTGCCTGCTTTGGCCTCGGGGTGGGAGTAGAAGCCAGGAACTCAGCCCGGGTCTCCCGTGTAGAGGGCAGGGACCCAGCTGCTTGAACCGTCTCTTGCTGGTTCCCATTAGCAGGCTGCTGGAATCAGGAGCTGGTTCCTGGTTCCTGGTGTTGAACCCAGGCACTCGAGTGTGGGACATAAGTATTCCCATTGGTGTTGTAACTGCGAGGTCAAATTCTGCCCCTAATGTAGTCTGTTGAATTTGTCAAGACCTCTTAAAATTTTGGTTCTTTCATTCATGTACTCATTCTTATTAAATTTTTTGTGCAAATTTATTGTGCCTACTATGAGCTAAACTCTGTTGTACGTCTTGCAGATACATTCTGAACAAAACAGACTCCTTATCTGTACTTAAAGGGCTTTCTTTCAAAGTTTGAAAGGTGGAACATAGGCAAGAAGCAAATGCATCCGTTGTCAGATGGTGACGAGTGCTGAGAAAGACGGAGCAGGGGGAGGGGGCGGGGCAGGGGGCAGGGGTGGGGGCGGGGCAGGGGAGGAGGGGAGCAGGAGGAGCAGGGGGAGCAGGGGGAGGGGGCGGAGCAGGGGGAGGGTGGCAGGGGGAGGGGGCGGAGCAAGGGGAGGGTGGCAGGGGGAGCAAGGGGAGCAGGGGAGGGTGGCAGGGGAGGAGGGGGAGCAGGGGGAGGGGGTGGAGCAGAGGGAGCAGGGGGAGGGTGGCAGGGGAGGAGGGGGAGCAGGGGGAGGGTGGCAGGGGGAGCAGGGGGAGGGTGGCAGGGATGCTGTTTTAGTGGAGGTGCTCAGTGAAGGCTGGGCTGACTGTGAACAGAGGCCTGAAGGAGACAAGTGAGCCATGCAGATGCTGGAAAGGGAACCCAGGCCAATGGTACGGCATGTGCAAAGGCCCTGTGGCAGCGTGTACTCGGTGTGTTTGGAGTGGAGTGTGCAGAATGCGAACGTGAGAGGGATGAGGTTGGAGGAAGAGAGGCAGCAGCAGCAGCAGCCTGTGTCAGTCACGGATTCAGTAAATTGCCTTCATCTCCCTCGCGTTACTTCAGGTGAGGCAGAAGAGAGAGCCTCAATGAAATGTCCCTGGTTATCTGCCAGCGCTTTGACCTCATTCCATTAAGCGTTTCACTGTAGGCAGGCGTAGTCATTCGGTAGCTGATCCACGTGACTGTCTCCTGCACACTGTTTCTAGATGTTTTTATAGCCTGCCCACAGGGCTGTCAGAGAACTTGCCAGGAGGAGCCTTGCTGAGGACCGGATAAACTGTCTCTGGTTTCAGAGACCCCTGATCCAGGCTCTGCCAAAGAAGGAAACGAGGATGGTCTGCAACGATTTGTTCTCAGCAGACCCAGGCTGATTCCTAGTGGCCGCGTGTGTGTGTTCAGAACCAACCTTTACTCAGGATTTTAAATTGTAGTCAAGGTATTCGCAAATATGTAGCTGGTGAAGCCAGTCATTGCGTCTTTAGAATAAAAGTACAGCTGTTCGTCGTACAGCTCAGCAGTGCTATGCTGGGGACTTCCCGCCTGCTGTCCGCTGTGAGTTCATGTCATGATATGCTGGGGACTTCCTGCCTGCTGTCCGCTGTGAGTTCATGTCATGATATGCTGGGGACTTCCCGCCTGCTGTCCGCTGTGAGTTCATGTCATGATATGCTGGGGACTTCCCGCCTGCTGTCCGCTGTGAGTTCATGTCATGCTAGGACCCCCTGTGGTGTGTTCTCATGCCAGTGGGCTGTCCAGCCCAGGGCCGTTTGCAGACCCCAGCACGGTGGCACAACACCTGTGCTGATGACCTGCAAGCCCCTCCTGCGCGCGTGGTGAGCGCTCACACGACTCAAGTTCACCGTCTGATCGTCAAGGACCAGCCCAATGGAACGATGCGTATTGGAAGGTGAGGGGCAGAGGGACTGGCAGAGAGCCCCGGTGCCCTCCTCGGCTGTGCCGGCCTCTCACCAACCTGGAAGCTCCCTGGACTGTGTCTGAGGGTTTATGGAGTCCTTGTTAAGTAGCCGTGGTTGAGTAAGTCAGGGGTGGCTGGCGAGCGAGCCTGCCTCGGGGCCCTCGCCCCTCTCCTGGGGATGGGGTTAGAAGTTCCAACCTCTAACCACCTTGCCGGCCCTTCTGGCCACCAGTCTGCATCTTGAGACCATGGAGGGGCCCACAGGAGTCAGCTCATTAGCACAAGCTCTGGTATGGCTGGGACAGGCTCGCCGTGAGTATTGAGAGGCCCTCTCAGCTCTCAGGAAAGCCCAGGAGGTGCAGGAGCTCTGGGCCAGGAACAGCGGACAGAACCCACGGAGATGTTTTATTGCAGCTCTGATGCCGCAGCCCAACTGAAAGCTGATCTTTGAGATTAACAATCTGAAAATTAATGAATAATCTTTGCCTATTAGTTTCTCTAGAGTACTGTCAATTGGAGGAAGTGTTTGCTATTTTAGAATTAGTTGCATCGTGCCTGTTAAAATGTAGGGTTTGGTTATAGGGGTGTGCACATCATTGGCGACATACATGCTTCATTTAGTCTATGTATCTGCAATGACGTGCTCTCAATAAAAATGATACAGCTGAGGTACTGTTTTGTGACCACGCAGGCCTAACTGTGTGCGATCAGAGCAACCATAATAATCTCTTTTTATTTTGTACAGCACCAATTATGAATATTTACCTGCTAGATGCTTTACATACTGCTTTTGTTTGTTTGTTTGTTTCGTGTATGTGTGTGTGTGGGGGGTGGTTTGTGTGTGTTTTAAAAGATTATTTATCTCATTTGAAAGGCAGAGTTGGGGCCAGCGCTATGGAGCAGTAGGTTAATCTTCTGCCTGTGGCGCCAGCATCCCATATGGGCACCGGTTCTAGTCTTGGCTGCTCTTCTTCCAATCCAGCTCTTCTATGGCCTGAGAAAGCAGTAGAAGATGGCCCAAGTGCTTGAGCCCCTGCACCTGTGTGGGAGACCAGGAAGAAGCTCCTGGCTTCTGCTTGGCCCAGCTCTAGCTGTTGTGTCCATTTGGGGACTGGACCAGCCGATGGAAGACCTTTCTCTCTGTCTCTCCTTCTCACTGTCTGTAACTCTACCTCTCAAATAAATAAATAATATAATAATAATAAAAGGTAGAGTTATGGAGAGAGAGAGGGAGAGACAGAGGTCTTCCATCCACTGGTTCACTCCCCAAATGGCTACAATAGCTGGAGCTGTGCTAGACTGAAGCTAGGAGCTTCCTCCAGGTTTCCTACATGAGTGCAGGGCCCAAGCACCCTGGCCATCTTCTCCGTTCCTTCCAGGAGCATTAACAGGGAGCTGGATCGGAAGTGCAACAGCTGGGAATCAAATTGGCACCCATATGGGATGCTGGCTCGCAGGTGGTGGTTTAACCCTCTGCATCACAGTGTCAGCTCCTACATACTGCTTTAACAGTATGATAAGGAAGCTATGATTACCCCCTCCCCCAGTATATAAATTGAAAAGGAAATGAAGATCCCGAGAGTTTAAGGCCATCCAGTAGCAGAGTTGAGATTGGATCTGGGTGTCTGGGGCTCCCGGATCTGGGCTGTTTGCATTACGTCTGCTCCTTGTTTGCATACACACTGGGCTTCCTGCTTCGGATGGAGCGCAGCGGGTGAGTGATGGGTGGGATCTGCAGTAAACGGGAAGAGCGTCCCTTGACGAGCTGGCTGGCTGACAGGCCAGTTGTCAGGTTTGAATTTTAAAGTAAGGAGCTGACTATGTGGTTTCTGAGGTTCTCGTTGGGCTCTGAAACTGTGAAAACTGTACATAATGATATGAGCTGTTTTCATATTGATCAGTTGCGTTCAGTTTAAGAAGACAGTCAGTGTAAAACTCTGATTTTTAGCCTTTGGCCTTGTGATGCAACAGCGATGGGTTTGATCAGGGCTTCCTCTGTATTTCAGACAGATTACGAGGGACAAGCCAAGAAACTCCTGGAGTTGATGGAAAGTACAGATGTGATCATTGTCGCTGGAGGAGATGGGACCCTGCAGGAGGTATGGCTGTCTTTCTCTTTGCAGCACTTTGAAGGTGAGAAAGCTAGAAAATTTAGAGCAGCAAGATAAAGTAGTTACAACTTACGGAAATGACCTTTTTCATTCTCTTAGGGTTGTTGCTCTGAGACTACAGCTGTCAGCTTTCCTTGTGTGCTTTTATTTCATTGCATTTTATAAACTCTCCATGCAGCACGCGGAGGGTTCATATGTTAATCAAATTTGAGTTTAATAAAACAGACAGAACGCTAGTGGGGGAATAAGCTTCTTATGTTTTGAGGATTCGTATAAAGTGGCCCTGCTTGTAATGGAATCATAGTTTTATTATGAAGATAATTTTTTTAAAGATTTTTTAAAAAAAATTATTTGAAAGGCAGAATTAGAGGGAGAGACAGAGACAGAGATCTTCCATTCGTTTGTTCATTCCCCAGATGGCTGCAATGGCCAGGGCTGGGCCAGGCTGAAGCCAGGAGCCCAGCTTCAGGGTGTCCCACATGGGTTTGGGACCCAAACGCTTGGGTCATCTTCCACTGCTTTCCCAGACACATTAGCAGGGAGCTGGATCAGAAGTGAAGCAGCCAGGTCCTGAACTGGCATGTGGGGTGCCAGCATCGCAGATGGCTGCTTAATCTTCTATGCCACAACACTGGCCCTGAGGAATATTTAGTAAAAATTAAGCTGAAGGGGCTGGTGCTGTGGCTTAGTAGGTTAACCTTCCACCTGCGGTACCTGCTTCCCACAGGGGTGCCCTAGTGCAGGCTGCTCCTCTTCTGATCCAACTCTGCTGTGGCCTGGGAAAGCAGTAGAAGATGGCCCCAGTGCCTGGGTCCCTGCACCCGTGTAGGAGACCTGGAGGAAGCTCCTGGCTCTTGGCTTCGGGTCCACTCAGCTCTGGCCATTGTGACCATTTGGGCAGTGAACCAGCGGATGGGAGATCTCTCTGTGTCTCTCCCTCTCTCTGTAACTCTGCCTTTCAAATAAATAAATAAATCTTTTAAAAAACTAAAAATTACTCGTAAGAAGATGGATTCGTCCATTCACACTTCGTTTCCATCATTTATCCTGTTATCACAGTGCGACATTAATAGGACGAGGTATGTAGGTGCAGAGTGTGCGTGCGTCTGCCTTTGTTTTAATGTTAGATAGCTTCAGTGAGGTAACACCACACAGCTACTAAGGTGGCCCAGATCCTGAACACTGACAGTATCAAGGGCTGGTCAGGCTGCTGGCCACAGTGCAGAACGGTGTAGACAATCCGGGACAGCTGGGTGGTTTGTTAAACTGAACGGATTTTACTGTGTCATCCAGCGAGCACGCTCGTTGATATTTACACAGAGGAGCTGAAAACCTGTATCCACACAAAGCCATACACATGGTTATTTGGGACATCTTTGGTCACAGTTGCCAACACTTGGAAACAACCGGCGTATCGTTGAGTGGTGAATAAGTCAAGTGTGGTACTTCCAGGCAGTGCCGTGGCACTCAGCACTGGGAAGGAAGGAGCTGTCTAGCCCTGGGAGGGTCGGGGGACCTGGTGCGTGTTTTAAGTGACAGAGAGGCTGATCTGGAAAGGCTGTACTGTGTGCGTCCAGCCTTTTGATGTTTGGGAGAGGGGAGGTGATGGGGACGATAGAGCGTGTTTGTTGTCGGGGGTCGGGGGTGGTGGATGGTCAGCACCCAGGGCTTCCGGGGCAGTGAGAACAGCCGTGAGGATACTGTAACAGGGGTGCGTGTCATCCTACATGTGTCAGAGCCCACAGACAGAGTGACACTTGAGTGAACTGTGGACTTTGGGGGCAGTGTGCCGGTGCAGGCTCATCAGGAGAGCAAGTGTGCGTCCACTCTGGTCAGGGACGCCAGCCGCGGGGGATCAGCCATCTGTGGCCGCAGGGGGACAGGGAAAGTCAGTTTCCCTTCCTCCCAGTTCTGCTGTGAGCCTACCGTTGTTTTAAAAAATAAGTCTCACTATAAAGAAATGTTACATGCTCGAAAAGAGAAGTGTACTTACTGATTAAATATCACACAGTGTGTACAGGTAATGAGACATAAATGTGCGCAGTTTCCTGTTACACTTTTTAAAAAATAAGAAAGCAGTTGAATAACCATGGCATGTCCTTGCTGCTTTGGTCCACCGTTCCCTGCAGATGTCCCCTTCTCACGCTGACACGTGCTGTCGTGTGTTGGAAACCCCTGGAGAGCCCTGCGCAGGTGGCCTTGCCCGGTGCTCAGTTCCGGGTCCTGTGTCCCACAGTGCGCATCGGTGCCTCCCCTCTGCTGGCCTCCTGTCTCTGATGGTTTCACTGGTGTCCAGGGATCAGATGCCAGCAGCACACAGGGCACTGTCCTAAAAATTCTGGGAGCCCTACTCAGCTCCTTTTTAAAAAGCTGTGCTAATGACCTTGTAACTGTTTGTATGGCTTTGTAATGAAGTGTGAACAGTACTGATGACACGCCGGACAAGAATGAAGTGGACCACTTGGTCCCTCACTTAATCCTGGGATCCAGTGAGGCAGGAAAAGATGAGAGATCTGCATCAACCTCTACTTTATAGGATGTCCTTAAAGATACCAGATTATGTTTGAGGATACTTCCAAACGTTAGTGAAAAACAACTAAAAGATAAGTTTATTTTTATGTAAAAGAAGTTTGAAATTCTTGTATCTTTTTTTTCTAAAAAGCATTTTTCATGAACTTTTTGGATATCCTGTAAATGCCTGGATTTTAAAATTCTCTACACCAAAATCAACTTCGTGTTTTTTAGAGTTAGATAGAAGGAGAGATCTTTTATCTGCTAGTTCACTTCCCAAATGGCTGCAATGGCCGGAGCTGGGCCAATTTGAAGCCAGGAGCTTCCTCCAGGTCTCCCATATGCGGGGACCAAATCCCTGGGCCATCCTCCACTGCCTTCCCAGGTACACCAGTAGGGAGCTGGATTGGAAGTGGAACAGCCGGGACACAAACTAGCCCCATATGAAATGCTGGTGTCGCAGGCCGTGGCTTTACCTGCTCCACCACAAAACCGGCCCCCAAAATAAACTTAATTCTATTGTCCATGGACTTTTTAAAGTAGCTTCATGTTTGGTAGAATTACAGTGATGTATTGCTTTATAAAAGAGGATTAGGGGCAAGGATTAGGGGCCGGTGCTGCGGCCCCTAATAGGCTAATAGGCTAATCAATAGGCTAATCCTCCGCCTGTGGCGCCAGCACACCAGATTCTAGTCCCGGTCGGGGCGCTGGATTCTGTCCCAGTTGCCCCTCTTCCAGGCCAGCTCTCTGCTGTGGCCTGGGAGTGCAGTGGAGGATGGCCCAAGTGCTTGGGCCCTGCACCCCATGGGAGACCGGGAGAAGCACCTGGCTCCTGCCTTTGGATCAGCGCGGTGCACCGGCCGCAGCACACTGGGGCGGCCATTGGAGGGTGAACCAACAGCAAAAGGAAGACCTTTCTCTCTGTCTCTCTCTCACTGTCCACTCTGCCTGTCAAAAAAAAAAAAAAAAAAAAAGGATTAGGGAGAAATATTCCAAAATAAAAATAAGTGATTAATATAAGTTAACTGTAGTGGATTTATGGGAACTTAATTCTTCTTGTATTTTTTAGTTTTCATAAGAATACTATTCCCATTTTCCTGCTCAGAATAAGAAACGTTTATTTACTGAGTACAGACTTCTCTGAGTATAGCAAGGTGGGTTTGTTTTTTCCTGTGTGACTATTTCATAATGTAAACTAGGATCTCTTATCTAATTGATATGTATTTCACATTTATATAGAGCCTAACATATAGATACCAGTAAGGTTATGTCACATAGAACTTAAAATACAACTTTAATAGTATGATGTAGAGTTTTTACAATTGTTGTGTCTTAGCCTTACTATTGATCATAAGTCGAGAATACAGTTTATTTTAGCTCTGACTGTAGTGGAGAATGCTGTCTGTTTTAAGATCTAATACATAATTTAAAAAACACTTCGTAAGAACTTATTGAGAGGCCAAGAGAGAGCTCCTGTCTAGTGGTTCGCACCCCACATACCAGCAGTGGCCCTGTCTGGGCCAGGTCTCATGTGGGTGGTTGGAACCCAAACACCTGAGCCAGTGCCACTGCCTCCCAGGGTGCGCATCGACTGAACTGGGACCCAGAGTCCAGCGCAGGCACTCGGATATGGGGTTCGAACGTCTTAACCACTAGGCTAAACACCCATTCCCCAGTTCATCTTGTAACATGGTTTCCAGGACCAAAACAAGGGTAAGTGTTTGGTCTGAAAATTGGGTCCATTTCCTTTGTGATGAAATACGTGTTTATAACTTTTTTATGTCTGCAGGTGGTTACTGGACTTCTTCGAAGAGCAGACGAGGTGAGCGTGAAGAAAGTAGTTGTGCTGTAGCTTTTCCTCTTCTGTTCCTTCACCTCTCTCCTTCTGTTTCCTCCCGCCACCTCCCTGGTTACCTTTCACAGCAGGCAGAGTTGGGCTTTCTTGGATTTTAGGCCAGAAAGTACGGCTGCCTGCGTCATAAAGGTCTCCATTCGCTTTGGTAGTCCATCGTATCCAGGAACTCTTACCAACTGTTGTTGGAATACAAAGTCTCCTGTGGACTCACGTGGGAATAGATTGTAGCCAGCCAGCAGTTGCAAGGAATGATGATGCCTACAAACATCAAACACGGAGAAGGCAACTTTCTGATTTTCCACTTCTACACAGTTTTAAAATTGAGAAAACAGTACTGCAGATTGTTAAGGAATGTCTCACTCTGTAGTGAAAGAATAATAACCTAGGTGAAAAGGAGTTGCACCGATCTCAGGATTGGGGGAATAGGAATGATTGGAACAAACTCCAATTATATCTGTAATCATTTTATTTCTTGAAATGTCTGAAGCAAATTGGCCAGTGTTAACGTTTGTTAAATGTGGTTTGTGGGCCCATGGCGTTGGCAGTGTTACTTTGTGCGCTTCCTACAATAGTGTAAAATAGTTCAGAAGTCACAGAAAGAGCCTTCTGGCCCTTGGTGCTCCAGAGTCTTGAGGCCCCTTGCAGTCCCGTAGTGTTGTGGCCTTAATTAGCTGCTGTGCCTTCTGCTACCTGAACGTTGGCGTCGTCTAACGCACTCGCGCCTCGCTGGGCACTCTACACGTGGTAGGCCCTCCCAGTTGAACTTCGTCTGCAACTGTGAAACACGGGGAACCGTGTGCAGTGGTCTCGTGTCTGCAAATCCTCGCTCTGTCGACCAGTTTTCCTTCCACTGCTTGTCAGTAGTGGGTACTGAAACCTCCCTCTGAACTGTAGGCCGCTTGCTGCATCGATTGCTGCTCACTGCGTGTTGTTGGATTGCTGGGGTAGGGGTGGGGCAGGGAGCGGGGAGGCACAGCGGGCTCAGTGCTGTCGCGGCGGGCACACCTGCACATCGGTGTGAGGGCTCGCTTTGTGACCCTAACAGTACAACCTCCTCCTCCTCCCCCAGGCGACCTTCAGTAAGATCCCCATCGGATTCATCCCACTGGGGCAGACCAGCAGTTTGAGTCCCACCCTCTTTGCCAAGAGTGGAAACAAAGTCCAGTAGGTGTTCAGTGTGGAGTATTAGCATGTGTGGGTGAGCAGGCCCGGGAGTGAAAAATGCATGCATGCATGCATGTGTGTGTGTGTGCACGTGTATGTGTGTATGTATGTGTGTGTGCACATGTGGGTGTGTATGTGTATGTGTGTATGTGTGTATATGTGTGTGTGTGTACACGTGCGTGCACTTGAGTTCCCTGAAACTTTACATATTTGAGAGAAGGAACTGTGTCGGAGTTCCACCTCTCCGTTCCTTGGAAAACTTCTCAGAACTCTGATAATCTGGTAGGTCCAGGGCAGGTGTGGAGATGAGTACTTCAGGTCCTGTGTCCGCTGTGAATGCCGTATCCCTGAGCCAAGCTCTTTGTGCGTTTTCATGGTAAGATTCGTCAGGGGAGACGGATTTGCACTATTTGATTGCTTTGAATAGACGTGGTGACAAGCAGCAGCAAGCTCCTTGTAAAGACTAAACTGGTAGCCTTGGCTTCATTACCTTGATATTGTGCTTGGCTAAAATAGTCCAGCCCTTGTGGGAATGCTGAAAGTGGTAGACAGTGTGGAAGAAGCGGACAGAGAAGGTGGTGTAGCTCTGATGGTAAATGAAATCGCCGTGAGTGTAACAATGCCGGCCGAGTTACTGCCACTGTTCTCCGTTCTTAAAAGCACTGGGTGGGTGCACTGAGCTCCAGTTTTTCAGGAGGGTAGGGATCTTGAATTAGAGGCCTGGCTCTCACGCTGGTCAGTATGCAGTCCTGGGCAGATCTGAATGGTCCCCGCTAGGAAGGTGTCTGAGGGAGCAGGTGCATCGTTCCTGTACGCCGTGAGACGCTGGAGGTGGTCAGGAGTGAACAGTAGTTGAATGAATCCGTTTTCTTTTCCTGATTATAGCCTATAAATGCCTATATTTTAGTTATGCTGTGGAATTCCTTGATTGGGTTAATTTTGTGACCTCGTTTTTCTTTTGATTTTTGGAGTCAGTTGTTATTTTTGACAGTTCTGTATTTTTCATATAAGCCGTGGTCCATATATCAAATACTAGGCATGCACTTAAGACGTTTATCAGACCTTCATTCAAACTCCTCTTATACTTAAGCTTTAATTTATCTACTCACCAACCATCCTGAGGCCTAACAGGAGAGATCATTTCAGCTAACCATACTTTTTATTTTTAGTTTAGAATTTTTGAGCAGCTATATATAATGACAATGAATTACTGAAATATTTGTGCTTATCTGAGATAAATGGTCCCTGGTTTGGCTTTTGGTTACATTAGAGAGCTTATTTTTCCCTTGGGTCAGTATAGATTATTTGAACTGCTTTAGTGAACATTTTCAAAAACAAATGTCAGTAATCAGAGAGATACCATTTTCCCTGGAGAATCCCTTGCCTGTCCAAAAGCCAACTTATGTGCAGTGCAGCAACTGTGAGAGCCAGAGATAGCATTCAGTTTTAGGGGAGCTGGTTTCCCCTGTAATTAAACTGCTGTAGTTGCTGCTTCTATTGATAATTTAAAGATTTCTGAAACAATTTATAAACATGCCACAGGGCTCTTAGGTAATTGAGTAAGCCTACCGTGGGTTCAGATTTTCTGTAGACTTCTTAACGCTGCAGGTGCCTAAGGCTGTTTACAAAGAACTAGGCTTTGCTCTTTGTACTGCTGTCAAGATTGTCGGACCATAATTACTACAAAGGAAGAAAGAATCCTGCATTTGGAGTGTTGGGGGTAAATAATCCTTAAAGTGCTGTTCGCTGCTCCATGTGGCTTTACTAACAGCTGTAAGTTACTGCCGGAGAGTGATAAGTCTGAAGTTTTGTTTTGGTTGTCTTCTGCTAAGCAATCTAGAAAAAAACTAACATAAAGAGAGTTTTCGAGTTGTGGTTTTCTTTTTCTAAGACCCGTCTTTCAAAGGCACTTACTAGACGTCTTGCTGTGCTGTCTACTCTGCAGGATGAGCCGGGCCTTCGGATCCTTTCAGAAGGAACCTGTTCATACATACAAAGTTCATCTAAACTGAATCTCCTTTTTAACTGCTTCCTACTTCCCAGGCAGCATTTGTATTAGAGGAAAACAATGCATGCAAATTTGTTGATAGAGAAACAGAGAAAGTATAACAGTTTGAACGTGCTGACAGAGCGAGTGTGAGAACCGAGAACTTGGGCGTTTGAGTGGCGTGTGTGTTGTGGGGATTTTAGTTTCTGAGGTTCTGCCTGCCTGGTTCACTGGCTCGGTGTTTACATGTTAAGCCTGGCCACACTGATGGCGGAGGGCCTGAGGACGACACAGCTTTTAGATGCGGCATCTCCTTTTGGGACTCCGTCGACACCCATTTGATGTGGCCACAGCAGCCTCACGTGAAGAGAGCCCCTCTTTGGAGTTAGACCGAAAGTCGAATTTCACTCTGCCCCATGCTCGCTCTGTCACTGTGGGGATTTAATTGAATCTCTGTGAACCTCACTTTCCTTGGCTGTGTTTATCAAATACACGATAGCAGTACCTGAGAAAACTGACAATGCTAAACGTCAGGACTGCTGGGCGTCCGTAGTTAGCACGGTGAGGGGCCTCACATTGAAGACTTCAGTTAGGAGGAACAGAAGCTGATGATACACAGATGAACTGTACCTTTCCTGATTCCAAATTTTGTAATTAAATGTAAACAAAACCAGAGAAGTTTCCATTCTACTGATAACTGATTCACCTAGAAAAGGTTTTCAAGAACATTTTATAGACATTCGAGTCAGGTGCCATGGAAAGACGACTTTTTCTCCCAAAGATACAGTATTGACTCGACCTGCACATCTTCTTTGAATGGAAATTACATAATTTCTAAATAACTCATATCTTATAGTATAAATTAAAGTCCAGACAGAATATTTACTTTCATTTCATTAATACAAATTTTCCTAAAATAATTATATAATGACAGTAAAGGTGGTGGAATAACAACATTGCTGAATATAAGAAACATTTGAAATATTTAAGGATAAATCTAACAAAATGTGTAAGATTTTTATGCTGAAAATGTAGAACTTGAAGGAGAGAAATCAAGAAGACCAAAATAAAGGTATTATCTGTGTTCCTGGATTGTAAGACTCAACACTGAGCTGTCAGTTCTCCAAATTGACCTATAAAGTCAGCACAACCCTAATCAGGTTTCCAGAAGGATTTTTGGTACGAATTGACAGATTGATTCCAAGATTTATGTAGAAAAATAGATTAGAATAGCCAAAAGAATTTTGAAACAGAAGCAGTTTGAGAGCTCATCAACTTACCCTGTTCTACCCTCTAAAGCTGTAGGGATTGAGGTAGTGTGGTGTTGACAAAAGAGACATAAAGATGCGTGGAAGAAAAAGTCCAGAATTAGGCCCACACATGTATGGGCAGCTGGTTTTTCAACAAAGGTGCCAAGGTAGTTCAGTGGAAAAAAGACAGTTTTTTCAAGAAGTGCTTGTGGGACAGTTGGACAACCGTATACGAAGAGAATAACCTTCGGCCTGTCCATCATATTATATATAAAAATTAACATGAAATGGTTCATAGACCCTATCTTTAAATCCTATAATGGTAAAGCTTCTAAAAGAAAACCTTCAGTTAATAGGTAAATGCAAATTGAAATAAATCCATGAAATGCCACTACACATCTATTAGAATTGTTTATACAAAACAAAACCAAAAATCAACCACCAAAACCTGGAGTGCTAAGTATACGCAGCAATTTAAGCTCAATTGAAGGTACTTCAAAAAGTTTGTGGAAAAATGGGATTAAGTGTATTCCTGGTACAAAAAAATTTTTGGAACCCATGCCTAGTTTTTTCATAGTACCATTTTCCATGAACGTTTTGAAGACCCGTTATTGATTTGCGGGTGTGAATGCAAAATGGTATAGCCACTATGGAAGAAAAGTTGACCGTTTCTTACACAACTAAACACATACTTACCATATGCACACCAGTGACATTTCTATATGTTTCCCCAAAAGAAATGAAAATGTCCATTTAAAAATCTATATATGAATATTTATAGTAGCTTCATTCCTAACTGCCAAAATCTTGGAACACTGCCAATCATCTGTTGACAAATTCATCAACACAAACAAATCTCAAACTCACACTAACAGAAAAAACTTGAATTTCTTGATTCTGATGTCTGACATTCTGGAAAAGTCAAACCAGGAGCTGCTGGTCGGGGCGAAGGATTGGCTACAGGGCGTCTGCACTGTTGGAAATGTTCTCTGTCTTGGTCATGGTGGCGGCTGCGTGACCGCGTGTGTTTGTCAAAGCGTGCGCAGCAGTGTGCTTCAGGGTGAATTTTACCGAGCGTAGGTGGTACCTCCCCAGGGCTGGCGTTAGAGGTCATGTGAGGAGCTTGGAAGCAGCCACTCTGCCTAACGCCAAGTAAAAGCTGAGCAACACTGAAAACAGCACTGCTCTGGGACCTGAAGGGGGGACAGGTTCAGGGCGGACAGCTGCCCTCAGGACTGGAGGCCGGCAGGAGCCATGGTTTGGTGGAGACTAATGGCAGAAGCCGCCGTGGGAAAGCCTGAACAGAGCCTGGCAAACGCTGGACATCAGAACAGTCGACTCTGACAATTAGACCTGCAGGGGGACCCCGCTGTTGTGAAATTTGCCTTCAGAAGCTCTCTCAGGACCCTGCAGTGACTAACAGAAATCTCATGCTTTTCACATGGGGAAGGGGAAGGGGAAGGAGCCATTTGAAATACGCCAGAGCAGATTGGTTTTCAGAGCCTACTCTCAGGAGAAACAGGTTGACCAGGGGCTGACCTAGTGGAGCGTTTTCAGGGCTTAAGCTGGGTGAAGGAAAATACCTGACTCCAGTCAGTTCTAGCCATCCTGTCGCACCTAAGGAGGGGGAAAAAGGAATTAAACTAGAAAGGTAACTGGAAAAATCTCCAAATCCGTTGAGGTTACACAACATGCTTCTAAGTGACACATAGATCAAAGGAGAAATGAAATTGCAAACAGGAAATCAGTAGGAAAAAAAAGCAAACCCAATGCTAATTATTTGAAAAGATTGATGGAATCTGTAGCCAAGCTAAGAGAAAAAAGACACAGATTCTCAGTACTGGTAATGAAAGAGGACATCACTACAGATCTTACAGAAATTTAAAAGGATGATAAAGAATAGGAAGGACAACTCTGCCCACAAATTCCTGGAAAGACGTAATTGTCCCAAACCCACACGAGAAGTGGGCAGCAGGTGAATGTACTAATAAACTGTGGTGTGTGCAGACTCTGGAATATGATTGAGCAGTGAACAGAAACGAGCCGTCAAGTCTGAAAATGCCTGGAGGAACAACCTCAGTGCCTCTCACTGAGTGAAAGAAGGCTCTCTGGAGAGGCTGCATCCTGTGATGGAGCCAGGAGACAGGATTCTGACGACCTGAGAGAGCATCCTGTAGGATCAGCGGGGGATGCACTGCACCCCTGCAGAACGTCCAATACCAAGAGTGGCCCTGGAGGCAAGGGTGAGTTTAGGGTGATAGTGAGGGGTTAAGGTAGGTTCCTCGTTGTAGCAAACGTACCAGCCACTCTGGCGGGAGATGCTGTCCGTGTGTTGGAGCAGGAGAAATGTGGGAGTCTATGCACTTTCCTCTTAGTTTGCTAAGAGAGCCTAAAACTTCTCTAAAGAAGTAAAGTCCAAAAAATAAGTTAAAAAATTAGTTTTTTCAAACTGAAGTAATTTGCCTTCTTAGTGTTAAGAAAGAACTATTAATTTCTTCTCAGTTTGGTTAACATCAACGTGGACTTTATGTGGCTACCCTTTGTTATAGTTCATTTCAATTATGTATTAACCCTTGTAGTCCATTATTAAAGTTCATTCATATGGGATAATTTGAGTATTAGGCTAATAACTATATTACATTAAAACATCAAGTGTATATTTAAATCTTTGAGCTGGTAAGGCTAAGAAAATAAAAGTGAGAAACTGGTGACTTTGGGATGATGGTAGGGAATCGGCTTATTTTGAACACTGGTTAAAATGAATTTATCCTGACATTCTTGTGTGACCTCTTCTTTAGGGTATCCAAATTAAGGATGGATGCAGAGACTCTTTGTAAGCCAGATGAGAAATTAGAAGGGGTAGCAGAATTGAAAGGTCACTGGTTAGTAACTGTTAATACGTGTAGGTAGTGATTTTCAGAGCTTGCCACAGTCGTGAGAATCAGCCAGGTAGTGTCTGAGCTGGCGCACCACCACGTATGGGGAGTGTTTTTCCCAAAACTCAAGAAGCCAAACCGGATGCACGTTTTCTATCCTAGGTACAAATTTTCAGAAAACACAAGAAATGTAGATATGTTAATATTATGGGATGCAGTCAGTAAAATCCAGACCCTCATATACTTAATAAAACAACCCATCTCTTCAAGTAGGAAAAAGTAAAGGAGAGAAAATGAACCTATGGGCTTCAAGAGACTTGAGACATATGAACTAAGTGCAGTAGATACATCTTTTTTGGATCTGCTTTGAACATATGAGTTCCTTGATTAAATGTAACCATTGACTAAATATCTGCTGCTATGAAGGATTTTTACTGTTTGAGGTGTGATAGTGACAACTTATGTTATTTTTAAGTCTGTCTTTTGAAACACAATGAACTATTTATGGGTGAAGGGTATCCAGGATTTACTGCGGTTGACACGGGATGGGGTGATACATAGGGAAAATGAAAGGAGATAAGCTTGGTCATGAGTTGGTAATTGTTGAGGAGTTCATGTTACTGGGCTCTGTGCTGTTTTATAGACTTGAAATTCTACAGCATATAGTCATCCAGCAAATAATTGAGAGCCTACTGTGTGCCGTGCACTGCTAGACTTAATTATATTTTGTTTGATAATTAGATGTAAATTATCACTAGCCTGGTGGAAATTTTGTTGTCCAGAAGGAGGCAGATAAAAAAGTAAAGAACCATAAACTGTGACGCACTGTGAAGAGAAAGTGATAGTTCCCTGGTAGAAAGTTAGAGAAGGGCCCAGGTCTGGGCTTGCTGGTGTGGGCCTCTGAAGGCACACAGGTGGTAGACTTGCAGGCAGGGGTTGGGGAGAGGACGTGGTCCTGTGGGTCTGCTGCTCGTCGCGGCTGTGAGAGAGGGTGTCTTCAGCCACGTCTGATGTGTTTCTGTTGTTGACAGCATTGCGGATTTGTGTGTCTAAGTTTGAACAAGCATGAACTCCAGAATTGAGTAGTTAACACACTGTGAATGGGTGTCAGTAGTAATGTGTTTTGATTCATCGTTACCTATAGATTCTTAAATGGCTATCCAGGTACAAATAAGAACACATTTTTGTCTTTGAATAACAGAATCATCAGTTAAAATGAAGCCTACTTCCTGGTAATCTTGGAAAATAAGGGAAATGTATTTTGGGTTCTGGGTTATATTTTGCTAAGAAAACTACAACAAATCCTGTCATTAGCTACCCTTCTGGCTGTTAGGGTAAAAAGAAATACTGTTTTTAGAAGTATGTCAGGTTCTAAAAATGAATAGAAGATTTTTTTATTCATTTAAGAGTCATATTTTCCAGTGTTAAATATGCAGGCACAATGTGGAGACCCAGCAGATGTTAAATAAGTAAGTGATATCTTGTATGAGCTTCTCCTCGCCAAGGCCTGCTCTCTCTGAGCCCCAGTCAGAGCCTTCTACTCTAGTTGTGCCCACTAAGTTTGCAGTTTTTGAAAATATTCCCTTCCTGACAGGGCAAGAGGGTGTGTGTGTGTGTGTGTGTGTGTGTGTCTATGGCTAGGTGTGTGTCTGCATGTGCATGTGTGTGTCTATGGCCAGGTGTGTGAGCGTGTGTGTGTACATGTCTATGGCCAGGTATGTGTGTGTGTCTATGGCCAGGTGTGTGTGTGAGTGTGAGCGTGTCTATGGTCAGGTGTGTGTCTGTATGTGCATGTGTGTCTATGGCCAGGTGTGTGAGTGTGTGCATGTCTGTGGCCAGGGGAGGTGTGGCTTGGTTTTCACAGCACCTGCTTTCCTTCCCGTTCTCTTTCAGACATATCACAGATGCCAC
This sequence comes from Oryctolagus cuniculus, assembly GCF_964237555.1. Classification (NCBI taxonomy): domain Eukaryota; kingdom Metazoa; phylum Chordata; class Mammalia; order Lagomorpha; family Leporidae; genus Oryctolagus; species Oryctolagus cuniculus. Next base: position 182,475,285 of record NC_091434.1, on the reverse strand, counting down.
GCTTGCGATTGTGAAAGGAGAGACAGTCCCACTTGATGTGTTACAAATCAAGGTAAAGTCTTCAGATTCTCAACAATTATCGAAGTGATACATAGATACTATTAAAGAAATATGGCAGTTGGAATTAAAGTGAAAACAGTCCACTTTCCCTTCCCATTCCAAGTCTTACCCCCAGGAAAAACTACTTTCCCTGGTAATTCTGGTTGCTACAACTAATTTACTAGTGTTACTGCTTTTTTAAAAAGTGGAAAAACATAAATCAGAACCACCACGTTAACCATCTGAGGTGTGTGATGCATTACTGTGGAGCCAAGAACGCTGTTTCTTGGTTTACCAGTTCCAGACTTTGATCCTGTGACTTCTTGATTGAGTGAAGATACTTGAAAAAGTTCATGGAAAATGTGTATTAAGAAAATGTATAGCCAGCGCCGCGGCTCACTAGGCTAATCCTCCGCCTTGCGGTGCCGGCACACCGGGTTCTAGTCCCGGTCGGGGCGCTGGATTCTGTCCCGGTTGCCCCTCTTCCAGGCCAGCTCTCTGCTGTGGCCCGGAAGTGCAGTGGAGGATGGCCCAAGTGCTTGGGCCCTGCACCCCATGGGAGACCAGGAGAAGCACCTGGCACCTGCCATCAGATCAGCGCAGTGTGCCGGCTGCATTGCGCCGGCCGTGGCAGCCATTGGGGGGGTGAACCAACAGCAAAAGGAAGACCTTTCTCTCTGTCTCTCTCTCTCTCTCACTGTCCACTCTGCCTGTCAAAAAAAAAAAAAAAAAAAGTATGAATTGGCTCAAATTTTTTGCTACCGAAATCTTTTAATTCCATTTGAACCAAAATGAACTTTTAATTTTCCCACAGTTTTTGTAATACTCTCGTAGGTAAGAATTCCTCTGCATCTCCTCCAGTCTGTTCACTGTTTTTGGTTCCTCTATGGGTTGCCTTTGAACTGTGAGGCGCTATCTGCCGCGGTGGCTGCTTTGAGCAGTGGCAGAGCTGAATAAATGCAGACCTGGGCGGTGACCGATTTCCTCTTCGCCCCTGCTGCCTCAGAGCTGGGACCTTTCCGTGCAGCCTGTCTTCCCGGAGTGCGGGTCGCTTGGTTGTCTGGTACCATCGGCTCTCTGACAAGCTTAAGAGAATTACGCTTTTGTGGATTTTCTGGCGTTTTTTTTTTTTTTTTTTTTTTTTTTTTTTGACAGAGTGGACAGTGAGAGAGAGACAGAGACAAAGGTCTTCCTTTGCCGTTGGTTCACCCTCCAATGGCCACCGTGGCCGGTGCGCTGCGGCCGGTGCACCACGCTGATCAGATGCCAGGAGCCAGGTGCTTCTCCTGGTCTCCCATGGGGTGCAGGGCCCAAGCACTTGGGCCATCCTCCACTGCACTCCCTGGCCACAGCAGAGAGCTGGCCTGGAAGAGGGGCAACTGGGACAGAATCCGGCGCCCCGACCAGGACTAGAACCCGGTGTGCTGGCGCTGCTAGGCGGAGGATTAGCCTAGTGAGCCACGGCGCCGGTGATTTTCTGGCTTTTTTAAAATATTTATTTATTTGTTTTACCTTTTTAAAATGGGAATGCTGTTCACGTAGCTTCTTCCATCCTGGGTGGGAACAGAGCTTCTGTTTTTCTGGTAGGCTGTCCAGTGTTTACTTGCTGACTTGTTGATGAACTCATGAATGGTTTCAGAAGTATACTTAGTATTCACTGATTATGCTCACTGAAGGCGGTCGGAGGCAGTAAGGCCCAAGAGCAGTGAGCATGCGCATCTGTACCGTTCATTCCTGAGAAAAATAACCGGGACGCCGTGAGGGGACGGCTTTCAGAGGCAGGGCAAGAACAAGGCAAAGAGGGGCCAGCGCTGTGGCATAGTCGGCTAAGCCTTTGCTTGCGGTGCCGGCATCCTCTATGGGCGCTTGTTGGAGTCCTGGCTGCACCACTTTGGGTCCAGCTCCCTGCCATGGCCTGGGAAATCAGCAGAAGATGGCCCAAGTGCTTGGGTCCCTGCACCTGCATGGGAGACCCAGAAGAAACTCCTGGCTTCAAATTGGCCCAACTCTGGCCGTTGGGGCCATATTAGAAGTGAACCAGTGGGTGGAAGACCTTTCTCTCTGTCTCTACCTCTTAGATAGATAGATAGATAGACAGACAGACCTTTTCTCTCTGTCTCTACCTCTTAGATAGATAGATAGACAGACAGACAGACAGACCTTTTCTCTCTGTCTCTACCTCTTAGATAGATAGATAGATAGATAGACCTTTTCTCTCTGTCTCTACCTCTTAGATAGATAGATCGATCGATCGATCGATCGATTTTTTAAAAAGGTGAAGAAGTACTCACAAACCTATGGGCATCACAGAGGCGTAGGAGCCAGCCCAGTGGTGTCCTACTCACTGATGTTAGGAGTTTGAATGTCAGAAAGAATAATGTGGTGGTTATAATGCCATGAATAAAAATAAAGGATCCCTGACCCCCGGTAACTTCTTCACAGGTTTAGCAGTGCTGCAGAACTTACACACACGCACAGACGGTCACTCTCAGGCAGTGTTGGGAACCTATGTGAAGGGTACAAATGCTCAGTGTACTCTTCAAGTATGTTTGATTTGTCCAGTAACCATTCCAATTCTTGATCAGAATCTTCTCTTTAAAAAATTTTATTCATAAAAAAAAAACACTTATTTGGCCGGCGCTGTGGCTCACTAGGCTAATCCTCTGCCTGCAGCGCCGGCACCCCGGGTTCTAGTTCCGGTCGGAGCACCGGATTCTGTCCCGGTTGCTCCTCTTCCAGTCCAGCTCTCTGCTGTGGCCCGGGAGGGCAGTGGAGGATGACCCAAGTGCTTGGGCCCTGCACCCCATGGGAGACCAGGAGGAAGCACCTGGCTCCTGGCTTTGGATCAGCGTGTGGTGTGCCGCCCACAGCGGCCATTGGGGGGTGAACCAACAGCAAAAGGAAGACCTTTCTCTCTGTCTCTCTCTCTCTCGCTGTCCACTCTGCCTGCCTGTCAAAAAAAAAAAAAAAAAAAAAAAAAAAACAAGAAAACAAAACAAAAAAACCACTTATTCATGTAAATTCACCCCCAGCCCCCAGAAAGACCAAATTCCTAAGTAGGCAGATCCATGAAGTTAAATAATCCTATGGATGTTGAGCCCTGTGTACTCTGCTCATATTTCTTATATTTCCGAGAGGAGTCCCCCCACCTTGTCATCATTCCAGACTTGGGTCCTGGAAGGTCTTGTGTATAGAGTTTGCTTTGAGCATATTCCCAGCTGGTGAACCCAGGAGCCCACAACCTACTTGCCTTTTATGTTCCTTTTTTCTTCATGCAGCAATGTCAGAACTGTCCATCACAACCTCCCTGGTCATGACAAAGTGATTTAATTTCTATTTGATCTTTTAGTATATAATAAAATTGTCCTCAAAAAATGGTACGGCTATGCTGAAAGATGTTCCAGCCTACGAAAGGTGTTATAGATGCTTATCTATGAAAATATTATTTTAAAATATTACCAAAGGAAAGCGGTCAGGATAAGTATCTTAGTAATGGAGTGACTTGCTGTTTCTTATACATACCTGAATTTAACTGGAATATCTTGCCTTGCTTATATTTAAATCTCTTGTCTCTCTCTTTCCTTCAAATATACTGACTTGGTGAACTGATGAAACCAGGGTTAAATTTACTACAGGCTCCGTATTTTCATGACAGCCCAGGAAACAAAGCTTTGAATCCATTCCTAGAAAATGTGGCGCGGCAGCCTCTAGTTTGGTCTCTGAGGAACCCAGCTAAGTCGAATTCTTGCTCTTTTTCCCCCTCTTTCTGGAAATTGCTTTCAGACATGGAGAAAAGCATTGTAAGCCCAGGCCTGATGCTGCATCCTTCACCTTGTGAACGATAGCCCCAACCCCATTGAACTGTAACACGAGATTCTCCAAAGAGAAGAGAAATTGTAACAGTGCCGTATGCTTAGCTTTTACACTGACCAGTGGTCACACCTCCAGCTCTGTATGTCAGCAGGAATATTTTGCCCTCGTAAATAGAAGACATCTGGTGATATGAGTAATTGTCCCGGAGACCGAACTAGGATCTAGGTTTACTGCCTCAGTCCGTTGCATTTTGCACTTCACGCCTTGTCAGGTGGTGTAACAGGTGGCACCATCCTGTGACTTTGAAAGAGCAGTTCTTCCAACAGAAATATCTGCACTGCCTAAGAGCTGGCTGTAAAGAAACTGCCAGAACAGGTTCAGAAATGTTTTCAACTTTTTTTTTAAATCAGATGTTTAGATGCTGCCAACCCACAGCCAAAGGGCCTATGCCAGAGAGGGGGTTGTGGGGGCTGGAGTATCTCCCTCTCCCCTGTCGTTCCTGGCTAGCTCCGTGGTTTCTGTTTTTTCAGACCCTGGCTTTAACCATTCTCTTCAGAGGTGCTTGGAGCCCCTTGAGAATTCCTTCTACCTCCTTCTTTTCTCTTGATCCCGGATCCCTGAAATTCCTAGAGGAGGCAGAAATTGTCTTCCTGTCCTTCAGTCTTTGCGTGGTATTCCAGCCAGCTCCTTCTGACTGTGTGCCTGTTTTGTTTTTTCTTTTTTCTTAAATTTTATTTAAGTTACACAAGTTTCATGTATTTCATCAGTACAGACTGTGTTTGTCGATTGACCTATTCATCTCATCATCTGATACCTGCCAGGACCTGATGTTTTGTCTCTTGGCTCCCCCTGTGTCCATCTGGCCTTGCTTGCCTTCACTGTGCTCGTGCGTACTCAACAGAAGGGACCGGTCTCTATCACTCACTTGCATTTCACGTCTGAACGGCGACAGCCATGCTCAAGTCACTGTCTGAAGATACACAGGTCGTGTGTGTCTGGGTGCTCACTTACTGTCCAGAGCCGTTCTTACCCTCCTCAGTGAAACCTTGGGGTTACAGGCTTTTCCCTCAACCCTAACAGGAAACCCCTGAAACACTTCTCCCAGACGAAGAAAGCAAACAGTGTTTGTTGTTGTTGTTGTTGTTTTCTTTGACAGGCAGAGTTAGACAGCGAGAGAGAGAGAGAAAGGTCTTTCTTCCGTTGGTTCACCCCCCAAATGGCCGCTATGGCCGGCGCACCGCACTGATCCGATGGCAGGAGCCAGGTACTTCATCCTGGTCTCCCATGCAGGTGCAGGGCCCAAGCACTTGGGCCATCCTCCACTGCACTCCCGGGCCACAGCAGAGAGCTGGACTGGAAGAGGGGCAACCGGGACAGAATCCGGCGCCCCAGCTGGGACTTAGAACCCGGGGTGCCAGCGATGCAGGCGGAGGATTAGCCAAGTGAGCCGCGATACCGGCCTGAAAGCAAACAGTGTTAGAGCTGTCAGCAGGTCTTGCCCGTAGCACACAATTCAGAACATCGTTTCTCAAGGAGCCGTAGTTGTGCTGAAGGGTCCTCCGGGGGGGCTGGCCCATTAGCTCAGGACCGCTTCTTTAAAAAAAATTATTTGAAAGGCAGAGAGAGAGGGAGGGAAGGAGAGGAGAGGAGATCTTCCATCCACTGGTTCACTCCCCAAATGATCACAGCAGCTGGGGCCGGGCCAGCTGAAGCCAGGAGCTTCCTCCGGGTCTCCTACATGGATGCAGAGGCCCACACGGTTGGGCCATCTTCCTCTGTTTTCCAGGCACATGAGCAAAGAGCTGGATTGGAGCAGCTGGGACATGAACCAAAACTCATAAGGGATGCCAGTGTCCTGGGTGGTGGCTTAACCCTCTGTGCCACAACACCAAACCCAGGAAAACTTATGTCTCTCTCCCTGTAGAATTTATAATGCACACTGACATATTAAAGACCTCAGTTTCTGTCAAGATAACTTGTTTCCAATTGGATAGCTTTGGTGTTTGCTAGCTAATTTCACCATGGCATCCTCTGTGGTACCTTCTGGAGTGCTTGTTAAAGTGCCTTAACCTTGAAATGTTCGTCCAGGGACACAAAGTTGCAGTCAGACAGGAAGGGTAAGCTTTGGGTCTGACTCACAATAATAAAAACATTTTAGCACAGCTAAAATTGCATTTCAAAATTCTCACCACAAAAAAATAAGGGAGTTGGTGGATATGTTAATTGGCTTGATATAATAACTTTGCATCGTGTATGTACATGAGGTCATCACATTGAATCCCGTAAATGCCAGTTAAGATAATGAAAGCAAACAGGTTTATGCTTCGTGCTGCCATGTGCAGTGCTTGCCCTGACCCGTCGTCCGTCACTGTCAGTACCGCGTCAGCTCTCAGTAACCGGCAGTCACCCCTCGCTCCGTGTCTGAACTGTTTGATTCCATCCTCCCCGCCCACCGCCTGCTGTTCCTAGCTCCTCTGTCAGTGCAGAGGAGGAGACTAAAGGAGAAGCTTCTACTTACCAAGTGCTCTCTCGCTCTTCCGGGTTCGTGGCGATTGTTGGGTGCCTCCCATGACGTAGTTGTCTGGTGTCGGAAGCCTTTCCTGGCTTCACCTCTAAGTTCCCAGGTTCGGTACCCTCGGTCCCTGGTGCAGATTCTGAGACGAGGCTGTCAGATGGCTCAGAGTCTGTTGCGTCTGCAGTGTCCACTTGGCGCAGGGAGGCAGAAGAGTCCTGGCCGTGCAGCCAGTGAGTTCCTCACACCCGTCTCCACGCTGCCCTCGAGTTCCTTCCTCCTCGCAGCGAGCAGAAAGGCACATCTGTGCAGGCAGATGCCCAACACTGGGACAAGAGGCCAGCATCTTTTTTTTTTTTTTTTTAAGTGTTGTTTTATTTATTTGAAAGAGATACAGGGAGAAGTAGAGACAGAGGTCTTCCATCTGCTGATTCACTCCCCAAATGGCTGCAACAACCAGAGCTGAGCTGAGCTGAAACCAGGAGCCTGGAGTTTCTTCCGGGTCCGTGTAGGTGCAGGATCCCAGGCACTTGGGCCACCCTCTGCTGCTTTCCCAGGCACATTAGCAGGGAGCTGGATCGGAAGTGGAGCAGCTGGGACTCGAACTGGCTCCCATATGGGATGCCGGCGCTGCAGGTTGGGGCCTTAACCCACTGTGCCACAGCACCTGCCCCAAGAGAGGCCAGCATCTTGTAGGTTTTCCTGTTCATGATTCTCCCTCACTTGGCTTTGGCAGAGTTGGAATGGGAGTACAGTGGAGTTGGAGGGCTGCACCCCCTTCCCTAAGGAGAAGGCGTAGAGTACTTCTCTTCCAGTGCCCAGGATTCTCATCAGTTCTTAATTTTCTGCTTATACTGGTTGTGGTGGGGCGATGACTTGGTTCTAGAAATTAAAAATGAGAGTGAGACAAAGAGTGCCCATCCACTGGTTTGCTACCCAAATGCCAGTGGCAGCCAGCACAGAGGGGACACTGGGGCCAGAACCTGGGAATGCAATCCAGGTCTCCCATGTGGGAGGCAGGAACCCAGGCACTCTGCTGTATTACTAGTTTTTTTGTTTGTTTGTTTTTTTGACAGGCAGAGTGGACAGTGAGAGAGAGACAGAGAGAAAGGTCTTCCTTTGCCGTTGGTTCACCCTCCAATGGCCGCCGCGGCCGGCGCGCTGCGGCCAGCGCACCATGCTGATCCGATGGCAGGAGCCAGGTACTTGTCCTGGTCTCCCATGGGGTGCAGGGCCCAAGCACTTGGGCCATCCTCCACTGCACTCCCTGGCCACAGCAGAGAGCTGGCCTGGAAGAGGGGCAACCGGGACAGAATCTGGCGCCCTGACCGGGACTAGAACCCGGTGTGCTGGCGCTGCAAGGCGGAGGATTAGCCTAGTGAGGCACGGCGCCGGCCCTCTGCTGTATTACTTGTATCTAAGTATTACTTGTACTTAACTTCCTTAAGGAAGGTTGCTTATGGAGTCCAAACTCTTAAACTCTGTAAACTTCATTGTTATGAATTGCTTAATTCACGATTTGCTGGAAACTTGCTGATTGGGATATGCAGTGTTTGACCACAAAGCTTTGGGCTAAATTCACCTCGGTTTTTTTATGGTGTGCTGTGAAATACTTGACTGAATTTTCAGATGTTCGAGTGCAATATTCTGAAGTATCAGGACTTGAGGGCTCTGGCCTTCCAAAAAGAACGCTGCTTAAATCATCTTCGTGCTGGACAAGTATGAGGCACTTGAAAAAGTTCATGGGAAAGTGGAATAAAAGATGCTTGTGTGAGGAGAGGAGTGGCTGCTGACCGAGCGCTCCCTGAGTGACGGTCTGCGGGTGGCAGTGTGTCCCCTCGCAGCAGGTTCAGGAGCTAATAAAGAACAACTTCTTGCATGGCTTCTTCATGTCCTCCTGCTGGGCACTCACAAGGTTCATTTCTTCAAAGTTGGAACGTGCCTTGTAGAGTTCGGGTCTGATAGAAAGCAGGCCGTGAGCGTTTGCTGGTGCCTGCCCATAGAGAGTTGCCAGTTGCCGTACTTGTTAATCTAAATGAAGTGCATTTAACTTCCAGGGTGAAAAGGAACAGCCTGTGTTTGCGATGACTGGCCTGCGCTGGGGATCCTTCAGAGATGCCGCTGTCAAAGTTAGCAAGTAAAGAACGACCATCCCGATGTGTGACTGTCTTTAAGATGTCTTTGCTGTCCTGGTCTTTGAGGTTTTAATGTGCAGTGATCTGCTGGGGATAAGTCTGGTGGGCCTGGAGTGGAGTTGTGTGTGAATAATGAAGGTCATACAGGTAGAGGTTGCAGAGGTTATAGAGGTCATACATAAGAAGGTAGAGGTTATACCCTCGGGGAAGACACTCGCTTGCTGGGAGTTGAAGAGAGAAGGGTGTGGCGCTCTCTTCGGAGGGCAGCCTGCGGTTGAGTGTAGCTTAGGCTCAAGCTAGACTGAGCAGAGAACGGGATTTCCTGTCCTGCTTAGCTGGGCACCAAGCCAAAGGCGTGCCTATGCCATGGCCTCCTGGAGCTCACAGACTATTCCAGAGGGGTGGTGTTTTTTCTTTCTTTTTGAAAGAAAAGCTTGAGAGACCACATGCTGCCCCTCTTAAGGAAGGGAGGCAGATAGCAGCTGTGTTATGGAATAACAGGCCTGTTGAGTGGCCGTCTTTTCCTGGAAATGGACTTACTCCTGGAGATCCATTGCTTGAAATGAAACTTGGCTTGGAAAGAGGGTGTGAGCAGGCCCATTGATGTGTGTGAGAGAACAGGGACACTGTGGGTTCACGTCACACCTGGGGGCTGCTGTTCATCCCTTACTTTTCTTACAAAATGAGGGCTTCCAGTTTTAGTTACAGTTTAACTGAATTATGACTGATCTCCCACAGCTCTCATCAAGAAATCCCTCTTCGTGTCGTGGGCCAGCCTGCCACACGGATTACAAAAATGTCTCACTTGTGTCATTTTATCATTTCTGCTAATGAAAGCCCCGACAGAAGAATGTCAGCGGGAGACACTATTGTGTTATATTACACCCTGTATTCTTAAATACTCTATGTCTTTATTTTCAAATGTGCTCTGGTATGTTGATGCCACCAATTGCTTTGTGTTCTATGCACAACCTCAAATTTCAGGAGCTCATCAAGAGGAGTTGTTTAGCATTCCCTGAAAAAGTCTGTGAGAGCAAATTGTTTTCCAAATGCTTTAATTAATAACTAAACACACGCACAGGTCGGCGTTTTAGGAGTATCTTGCCCTTTATTTCAGTTTTTTCTGAATGGTGAATTCTAACATTTTAGTGATGGTTGTAATGCCCGGCTAGTGCTGTCTGCCGAGTTGCTTTGTGTTAAGGAAGAAACAGTAAGGACACAATAAATCATTTCTTCACTGGCCATGGGAAGACTGCAAGCATAGTGTCAAAATGTGCTGCTGGTGGAGATGAAAGACCTGCCGACAGTATAGAAGGTAGTTAGCTGCCTGAGCTGGATGTGTTTCTGTTTGGCTAACTGGTTTAAAAAAAAAAACAAGCAAACTCTAAGGAAACACACACACACACATATATATATAGGGGGAAAATCATATGAGCAAGGATCTCATTAGTAGCATCAACTTGAATAATAATTTAGAATGGTTCTACATTGCCCATTGGATTTTTTTTAATTTATTTTTTAAGGAATACAAATTTTATAAGTACAACTTTGGGAATACATTTATTCTTCCCACCATACCTGCCCTCTCACCCACACTCCCATCCTCTCCCTTCCTCCTCCTCCCTCTCCCCTTGCCAGTCCCATCCTCCATTAAGATTCATTTTCAGTTAACTTTGTGCACAGAAGACCAACTCTATCCTAAGTAAAGATTTCAACAATTTGCACATACATACACACCAAAACACAAACTGTTTGAGAACTAGTTTTACGGTTAACTCATAATACAACTCATTGAGGACAGAGGTCCTGCATGGAGAGTTAGTGCACAGTGACTCCTGTTAATTTAACAGTTAACATGCTTATGTATGACATCAGTGCCCACGCAAGGCTCTTGACATGAGCTGCCAAGGCTATGGAAGCCATCTGAGTCCACAAACTCCATCAGTATTTAGACAAAGCCATAAGCAGAGTGAAGTTCTCTCCTCCCTTCAGAGAAAAGTACATCCTTCTTTGATGGCCACTTCTTTCCGCTGGGGGTTCATGCACAGAGATCCTTCATGTAGGACATTTTTTGCCCCAGTGTCTTGGCTTTCCATGCCTGAAATGCTCTCACAGGCTTTTCAGCCAGACCAGGAAGCCTTAAGGGTTGATTCCAAGGTCAGAGTGTTACTTAAAGCGATAGTCATTCTGTAAGTCTGCTGAGTGGACTGCTTCCCATGTTGGAACGTTATCTCCTTTTTAATCCTATCTACTATTATTGCCAGACACTTGATCCTATTTGTATGATCACTTTAACACTTAATATGATCACTTTAACAATTAAGATGGAATTTTTAGCACCAAGCTTAATGGGATTTGGAATCCTATGACAAGTTTTTTAACTGTACCTTTAGAAGTAACTCTGTAGAAATGTATGCAGAACTATACAGCTTTACAGTTACAAACTTCCTCCTCCCTCTCTTATTCCCACTCTTATTTTTTATTGAGATCTACTGTAAATTGACTTTATACACATATGATTAACTCTGTATTAAGTAAAGAGTGCAACAAATAGTGTGATGAAAAAACAAAAAACTGAAACTTGTCAAGACAAGGGTAGCTCAAGTCATTGCTTCTCGGGGCCAGTTTCACTTCTGCAGGCTCCCTTGTAGGTGCTCTGTTGGTTCTCACAGAGCAGGGAGAACATACGGTATTTGTCCCTTTGGGGCTGGCTTATTTCACTCAGCATGATGCTTTCCAGATTCCTCCATCTTGTTGCAAATGACCAGATTTCATTTTTTTTTTTTTTTTACTGCTGTGTAGTATTCCGTAGAGTACATATCCCATAATTTCTTTATCCAGTCTTCCATGATGGGCATTGAGGTTGATTCCATGTCTTAGCTATTGTGGATTGAGCTGCAGTAAACTTGGGGGTGCAGATAATTCTTTTTTACTGATTTCATTTCCGTTGGGTACATTCTGAGGAGGGGGATTACTGGGTCATATGGTAGGTCTATATTCAGATTTCTGAGGTATTTCCAAACTCTCTTCCATAGTGGTTTTACCAGTTTACATGCCCACCAACAGTGGATTAAGGTACCTTTTTCCCTACATCCTCGCCAGCATTTGTTGTTTGTTGGTATCTGTATGAGAGCCATTCTAACCGGGGTGAGGTGAAACCACATTGTGATCTTGATTTGCATTCCCCTGATGGCTAGTGATCTGGAACATTTTTTCATGTGTCTGTTGGCCATTTGGATTTCCTCTTTTGAAAAATGTCTGTTTAACTCCTTGGCTCATCTCTCTCTCTTTTTTTTTTAAAGGTTTATTTATTTATTTGAATGTCAGAGTTAAACAGAGTGAGAAGGAGAGGCAGAGAGAGGGAGAGAGGGAGGGAGGCAGAGAGAGAGGGAGGGAGAAAGGTCTTCGATCCGCTGGTTCACTCCCCAGTTGGCCGCAATGGCAGGAGCTGTGCTGATCTGAAGCCAGGAGCTTCTTCCAGGTCTCACACACGGGTGCAGGAGCCCAAGGACTTGGACCATCTTCTGCTGCTTTCCCATACCAGCAGAGAGCTGGATCAGAAGTGGAGCATCTGAGACTCGAACCGGCGCCCATATGGGATGCCGGCACTGCAGGCAGCAGCTTTACCTGCTACGCCACAGCGCCGCTTGGCCCATCTCTTAACTGGGTTGTTTGTTTTGTAGTTGTGGAGTTTCTTGATCTCTTTGTAGATTCTGGTTGTTAATCCTTTATCAGTTGCATAGTTTGCACATAATTTCTCCCATTCTGTCGGTTGCTTCTTCACTTTCCTGTTTCTTTTGCAGTATGGTAACTTTTCAATTCGATGTAATCCCAGTTGTTAATGTTGGCTTTCACTGCCTGTGCCGCTGGGGTCTTTTCCATGAACTCTTTGCCAGTGTCTTGCAGAATATCCCTGATGTTCTCTAATAATTTGATGGTGTCGGGTCATAGATTTAGATCTTTAACCCATGTTGAGTGGATTTTTGTGTAAGGTGTAAGGTAGGGGTCTTGCTTCATGCTTCTGCACGCAGAAATCCAGTTTTCCCAGCACCATTTATTGAATAGACTGTCCTTGCTCTAAGGATTGAATTTAGCTCCTGATCACATGTAAGTTGGTTGCAGATGCTTGGATTGACTTCTGCTGTTTCTGTTCTGCTCCATTGGTCTATCCATCTATTTTTGTAGCAGTACCATTGCTGTTTTAATAACAACTGCCTTGTAGTATGTCTTGAAATCTGGTATTGTGATGCATCTGGCTGTGTTTTTGTTGTATAGGATTGCTTTAGCCATTCGAGGTCTCCTGTGCCTCCATATGAATTTCAGCATCATTTGTTCTAGATCTGAGAAGAATGTCTTTGGTATTTTGATTGGTTTTGCATTGAGTCTGTAAATTGCTTTTAGAAGAATGGACATTTGATCATATTGATTGTTCCAATCCATGAGCATGGAGGATTTTTCCTTTTTTTTTTTTTTTTTTTTTTTGTATCATCTTCTATTTTTTCTTTAGTGTTTTATAATTCTCATGGTAGAGATCTTTGACCTCCTTGGTTAAATTTATTCCAAGGTATTTGATTTTTTTTTTATTTTGTAGCTATTGTGAATGATATTGGTCTTAGAAGTTCTTTCTCGGCCAGCGCCGCGGCTCACTTGGCTAATCCTCCGCCTGCGGCGCCGGCACCCTGGGTTCTAGCCCCGGTTGGGGCGCCGGATTCTGTCCCGGTTGCTCCTCTTCCAGTCCAGCTCTCTGCTGTGGCCTGGAAGGCAGTGGAGGATGGCCCAGGTGCTTGGGCCCTGCACCTGCATGGGAGACCAGGAGGGGGCACCTGGCTCCTGGCTTCAGATTGGTGCAGTGCACACTGGCCATAGCTGCCAGTTGTGGGGGGTGAACCAACGGAAAAAGAAGACCTTTCTCTCTGTCTCTCTCTCACTGTCTGCTTGTAAAAAAAAAAAAAAAAAAAAAAAAAAAAAAAAAACCTCTCTCAGACATGGCATTGTCTGTGTGTGTTTTGACTATATATCCTGCTACTTTAGCAAAGTCTTCCCTGAGTTCCAGTAGTCTCTGAGTGGGGACGTTTCGATCCTCTATATGTAGAATCATGTCATCTGCAAATAGGGATTGCTTGACTTCTTCCTTCCCAATTTGTATCCCTTGGATTTCTTTTTCTTGCCTGATGGCTCTGGCTAAAACTTCCAGGACTATATTGAATAGCAATGGTGAAAGTGAGCATCCCTGTCTAGTACCGGATCTCAGTGGAAATGCTTCCAACTTTTTCCCCTTCAATAGGATGCTGGCTGTGGGTCTGTCATAAACTGCCTTGATTGTGTTAAGGAATGTTCCTTCTGTACCCAATTTGTTTAGAGTTTTCATCATGAGAGGGTGTTGTATTTTATCAAATGCTTTTTCTGCATCTATTGAGATAATCATATGGTGTTTGTTCTGCAGTTTGTTAATGTGGTGAATCACATTGGTTGATCTTCGAATATTGAACCATCCCTGCATACCAGAGATAAATCCCACATGGTGTGGGTGGATGATCTTTCTGATGTGTTGTTGGATTCGATTGTAGAATTTTGTTGAGGATTTTTGCATCTATTTCATCTGGGAAATTGATCTGTAGTTCTCTTTCTCTGTTGCATGTTTTTCAGATTTAGGTATTAAGGTGATCCTGGCTTCTTAGAATTTGGGAGGATTCCCTCCCTTTCAGTTGTTTTGAATAGCTTGAGAAGAATTGGAGGTAGTTCTTTAAATATCTGGTAGAATTCAGCTTTGAAGCCATCTGGTCATCGGCTTTTCTTTATTGGTAGGGGCTTTATTACTAATTCAATTTCTGTCTTGGTTATGGGTCTATTTAGGTTTTCTTTGTCTTCATGGCTCAATTTAGGTAGTTTGTATGTGTCCAGGAATCCATCCATTTCTTCTAGGTTTCCCAGTTTGTTGCCATACAGCTCTTTCAGAATGGACTAGAAGGTTTTTACCCGCTACGCCACAGCATCGGCCTCCCATTCACAATTTTTGGCCCTTCTTAATTTCCCTTACCAGTAAAGAGTCATCAGTTTATACTGTGTCATATATAGTCACTTTCTGTTACCTCTTTTGGTCTTATTTCTTCAAATCATAAGCACTCAAGGATAGGGATCTTATACTGTGAATTTCTTCTGTTTCATTCAGGTACATAGTTGGTGCTAAGTAAATACATAATGACCAGAATCACTAGTGCACAGTTAAGGTGGGGTGATTGGTAACAGATAAATCTAGGAGAGGAATCTACTGTATGGTAGTGTCTAATTCCAACCAAGCACCTTCCCTGTATTCAGTATCTTTTATGTATTTAGATTTAGCAAAATGTAGAGATCCTGTTCATTCCCATGCAGCATTCGACATCTCAGAGCTTCGTAACGTGAGTGACGTGAAATGGCCTGTGTGTATGAGAGGAGACGGAGGAACGGACCCAGTCAGAGAGCTCAGGCTCGGCCCCGGGTGACGCAGCCTCCAGCAGGGAGCTCACGCGCGGCCCCGGGTGACGCGGCCTCCAGCAGGGAGCTCGCGCGCGGCCCCGGGTGACGCGGCCTCCAGCAGGGAGCTCACGCGCGGCCCCGGGTGACGCAGCCTCCAGTCAGAGAGCTCAGGCGCGGCCCCGGGTGACGCAGCCTCCAGTAGGGAGCTCACGCGCGGCCCCGGGTGACGCGGCCTCCAGCAGGGAGCTCACGCGCGGCCCCGGGTGACGCAGCCTCCAGCAGGGAGCTCGCGCGCGGCCCCGGGTGACGCGGCCTCCAGTCGGGAGCTCACGCGCGGCCCCGGGTGACGCGGCCTCCAGTCGGGAGCTCACGCGCGGCCCCGGGTGACGCAGCCTCTAGTCAGGGAGCTCGCGCGGCCCCGGGTGACACAGCCTCCAGTAGGGAGCTCACGCGCGGCCCCGGGTGACACAGCCTTCAGTAGGGAGCTCACGCGCGGCCCCGGGTGACGCGGCCTCTAGTCAGGGAGCTCGCGCGGCCCCGGGTGACACAGCCTCCAGTAGGGAGCTCACGCGCGGCCCCGGGTGACACAGCCTCCAGTAGGGAGCTCACGCGCGGCCCCGGGTGACACAGCCTTCAGTAGGGAGCTCACGCGCGGCCCCGGGTGACGCAGCCTCCAGCAGGGAGCTCAGGCGCGGCCCCGGGTGACGCAGCCTCTAGTCAGGGAGCTCACGCGCGGCCCCGGGTGACGCGGCCTCCAGTAGGGAGCTCACGCGCGGCCCCGGGTGACGCGGCCTCTAGTCAGGGAGCTCACGCGCGGCCCCGGGTGACGCGGCCTCTAGTCAGGGAGCTCACGCGCGGCCCCGGGTGACGCGGCCTCCAGCAGGGAGCTCGCGCGCGTCCCCGGGTGACACATGTGCGTCCTGTGTGACTGTCCCATCCTCTTTTGTGGCTCTGTGGGGTGAGGGGCACTCCACCATGTTCTGTGGTTGGAGGTCAGTACTACAGCAATACCTGCCAATCTGAGGGCTCGGGAGACTGGTTGTATATCCCTTACAAACTGCAAGAAACTCTTCTGTCTAACTACGTACTATTGGGCATTGTGTTGAAACGCAAATCAACAGTTCACTCTTGTGCTGAGCCGTGATCTCGAAGCCTCCCAGAGCAGCCCCTCGCAGTAGAGGTGCAATCTGATGTGTTGTGTGTCCTGGACGGTACTGATCACCGTGATAGTTACTCTCATATCCTAAGCTGTGCTCATCTTGTCTTTCTCAGGTACTGGTATCTCGGACCTTTAAAAATCAAAGCAGCCCACTTTCTCAGCACTCTTAAGGTAAATGCAGTTTGCATGATCAAGACTTGCTGTGTTTGCTTTGTTGTTTCTCTGTGATGTGTTTATTTGCGATAGTTTAAGGGTTCTTGCTACAGATGCACATGATATACTCCAGCTCTAAAGTGCGGTATTTTGGTCACATGCAAATATGGAAAACATTCCTGTTTGAAAAGCATCAGCCCCCAACTGCCAACTCACCCCCCCCCATGACCAAACCCATATTAATCTCTCAAAATGATGTATTTATGTATTTGGTTTTATTTGGAAGGCAGAGGGAGACACACATGTACACACACATGCACATGGCGCACACACACACAATCTTCATCCATTGGTTCAGTCTCCGTATGCCTACAATAGCCACGGCTGGTCACAGGCAAAGCCAAGAGCCAGGAACTCCATCTGTGTCTTCTATGAGGGTGGCAGCAACCCAGCCCCTGGGCCATCATCCACTGCCTCCCAGGCACAGCAGCAGGGAGCTGGGTGGGATGCCCAGAGTAACCAGGGTGGCGCTGGCACTCCTGTGTGAGATGTGGGCATCTCGAGAGGTGGCTCCACCCCCTGTGCCACGGCAGTCACCCCTGGGTTTCTCCTTAGCAATCTACTTCTTTGTGCTATTAATTCACACAGTCTGCTCGGACTTTGAGCAGAGTAACATATGTTTCGTCAGTTATTTGTAGTGTGTCTGTATTAGTAGCTGTAAATGGAGTTTATATCAGAATACATCTAATTATACAGGCTCACCTATAATATATTTCAAACTTTTCTTGCTAAATGTGGATAATGGTTACTATATTGGATAGTCCATATATAGAATATTCCCATTATCAGAGAAAGCTCTATTGGGCATTGCTTCTGTGTTGGTATAGAGAAAAGTGTAACAATTTATATGAATGAAAATGCTAATGAAGTCACCTGTGACTGTGGACTACATATTATGTTCCGCTTTTATGCAGATCAAAGTAGTGTATTCCCAGTTTGTCATCTGGAGGTTGGCAGATAAAGTTTGAATGTAGTGAGAAGTGTGGCTCCAATGTTACTATCCAGAGTTATCAGACTTTTTCTTTTCTAATTATAAAAGTAAGATCTGTCATTATAAAACTTTTTGGAATAATAGTTCCCTTTACCTGCTAAAAAATTCCAGTTTTAAAAACTCAAGTGTAAAAAGCAAAAAGTACTAGAGGTAAACCTGTGTGAGTTTCACAACAGATTTCCGAGAACAAGACCTTTCTGTATCTGGGGTCAACTGGGTTAATAAATGTATTTCTCAGGGAGCAGTTCCACTGGGGGAAGAGTGAGTGGATTCTGGAAGAAACAGGAGCTATGTGTTTAAATGTTAGAGTCCAGGAGAATGTAAACTGCTTTCATCCGTTTATTTAGCTAACAACTGTCGATATATTCTTGAGACACAAAAATCGAGTAAGACAGCTTTGTTGCCCTCAGGAAGTAGTCTTATGCTGGGGCAGAGGTGCAGGTAAGGAGATCCGTGGTTTGGCAGGTGTGGAGAGAATGAGACGGAGTGGAGAGGAGGGCCGTGTACACCTGACTGCAGGTCAGAGAGTCTTCCTGGGGAACGTGGTGCTTAGGGAACTTGGAATACATATGCAGGACCAGATAAAGGGCATCCCAGGCAGGAGGCAGGACGTGTGAACTCCCAGTGGTGTTAATATGGTAATTAATTGCTGTCCACACAGTAGGCTGGCAGGCAACAAAGGTAGAGGGCCAGAGAGTGGAAGGGCAGGGCAGGCTTTGAGGTGCCCTTGGACTTACCCCCTTAAAGCACTGGGGAGTTAGTGAGTCTTGAGCAGAGGTGTGACGTGAGCAGAGGTCTGACGTGAGCAGAGGTCTGACGTGAGCAGAGGACTGACGTGAGCAGAGGTGTGACGTGAGCAGAGGTCTGACGTGAGCAGAGGTGTGACGTGAGCAGAGGTGTGACGTGAGCAGAGGTCTGACGTGGGCAGAGGTGTGACGTGAGCAGAGGTCTGACGTGAGCAGAGGACTGACGTGAGCAGAGGTGTGACGTGAGCAGAGGTGTGACGTGAGCAGAGGTGTGACGTGAGCAGAGGACTGACGTGAGCAGAGGTGTGACGTGAGCAGAGGTGTGACGTGAGCAGAGGTGTGACGTGAGCAGAGGTGTGACGTGAGCAGAGGACTGACGTGAGCAGAGGTGTGACGTGAGCAGAGGACTGACGTGAGCAGAGGTGTGACGTGAGCAGAGGTGTGACGTGAGCAGAGGTGTGACGTGAGCAGAGGTCTGACGTGAGCAGAGGACTGACGTGAGCAGAGGTGTGACGTGAGCAGAGGTGTGACGTGAGCAGAGGTCTGACGTGAGCAGAGGTGTGACGTGAGCAGAGGTCTGACGTGAGCAGAGGTCTGACGTGAGCAGAGGACTGACGTGAGCAGAGGTGTGACGTGAGCAGAGGTGTGACGTGAGCAGAGGTGTGACGTGAGCAGAGGTGTGACGTGAGCAGAGGTGTGACGTGAGCAGAGGACTGACGTGAGCAGAGGACTGACGTGAGCAGAGGTGTGACGTGAGCAGAGGTCTGACGTGAGCAGAGGTGTGACGTGAGCAGAGGTCTGACGTGAGCAGAGGTGTGACGTGAGCAGAGGTCTGACGTGAGCAGAGGTGTGACGTGAGCAGAGGACTGACGTGAGCAGAGGACTGACGTGAGCAGAGGTGTGACGTGAGCAGAGGTGTGACGTGAGCAGAGGACTGACGTGAGCAGAGGTGTGACGTGAGCAGAGGTGTGACGTGAGCAGAGGTGTGACGTGAGCAGAGGTGTGACGTGAGCAGAGGTGTGACGTGAGCAGAGGACTGACGTGAGCAGAGGTGTGACGTGAGCAGAGGTGTGACGTGAGCAGAGGTGTGACGTGAGCAGAGGTGTGACGTGAGCAGAGGACTGACGTGAGCAGAGGTGTGACGTGAGCAGAGGTGTGACGTGAGCAGAGGTGTGACGTGAGCAGAGGTCTGACGTGAGCAGAGGTCTGACGTGAGCAGAGGTCTGACGTGAGCAGAGGTGTGACGTGAGCAGAGGACTGACGTGAGCAGAGGACTGACGTGAGCAGAGGTCTGACGTGAGCAGAGGTGTGACGTGAGCAGAGGTCTGACGTGAGCAGAGGTGTGACGTGAGCAGAGGTGTGACGTGAGCAGAGGTGTGACGTGAGCAGAGGTGTGACGTGAGCAGAGGTGTGACGTGAGCAGAGGACTGACGTGAGCAGAGGTCTGACGTGAGCAGAGGTCTGACGTGAGCAGAGGTGTGACGTGAGCAGAGGACTGACGTGAGCAGAGGTGTGACGTGAGCAGAGGACTGACGTGAGCAGAGGACTGACGTGAGCAGAGGTGTGACGTGAGCAGAGGTGTGACGTGAGCAGAGGTCTGACGTGAGCAGAGGTGTGACGTGAGCAGAGGTCTGACGTGAGCAGAGGTGTGACGTGAGCAGAGGACTGACGTGAGCAGAGGTGTGACGTGAGCAGAGGTGTGACGTGAGCAGAGGTCTGACGTGAGCAGAGGTGTGACGTGAGCAGAGGTGTGACGTGAGCAGAGGTGTGACGTGAGCAGAGGACTGACGTGAGCAGAGGACTGACGTGAGCAGAGGACTGACGTGAGCAGAGGTGTGACGTGAGCAGAGGTGTGACGTG
The DNA here is from genome assembly GCF_964237555.1 of Oryctolagus cuniculus. NCBI lineage: Eukaryota > Metazoa > Chordata > Mammalia > Lagomorpha > Leporidae > Oryctolagus > Oryctolagus cuniculus. The sequence continues at coordinate 182,455,361 of NC_091434.1, read as the reverse complement.
AGCAGAGGTGTGACGTGAGCAGAGGTCTGACGTGAGCAGAGGTGTGACGTGAGCAGAGGTGTGACGTGAGCAGAGGTGTGACGTGAGCAGAGGTCTGACGTGAGCAGAGGTGTGACGTGAGCAGAGGACTGACGTGAGCAGAGGACTGACATGAGCAGAGGTGTGACATGAACAGATATGCAATTTATTTTTTTTTTATCTTTGACAGAGTGGACAGTGAGAGAGAGAGAGACAAAGGTCTTCCTTTTGCCGTTGGTTCACCTTCCAATGGCCACCACGGCCAGCGCACCGCGCTGATCCGATGGCAGGAGCCAGGTGCTTCTTCCTGGTCTCCCATGGCGTGCAGGGCCCAAGCACCTGGGCCATCCTCCACTGCACTCCCGGGCCACAGCAGAGAGCTGGCCTGGAAGAGGGGCAACCGGGACAGAATCCGGCGCCCCGACCGGGACTAGAACCTGGTGTGCTGGCGCCGCAAGGCGGAGGATTAGCCTAGTGAGCCGCGGCGCCGGCCAGATATGCACTTTAAAAAATTGTTCGGCAACAGTGTGGACGAGAGATTGCATATGAGTAGCTAAAGGTGAGGGCATGAGATAGAAGATTGCTGTAACCGCAGGGAGAAGCGATTAGGTATAGACTGAAGTGCTGAGTGTTACCAGCAGAGGGTGCATGAAAGAGCTTACGGAGGGGGAACGGGCAAACGCTGGAAGAATATGGGTTTGCCAGAGTTTGGTGTGAGGCGCTAGAGTTTTGTAACTAGAGTTTTCTATCAGTGTGAGGGTTAGAGTAAGACCAAGTGTGTGCAGAAAGACGAAGTTTTCAGTTTGGTTCACACTGAATTTGTCAAGCCCACGGTACAGACAAGTGTGGGTAGAGTTGTGATTCAGGCCTGGAATTCGGCAGAGGTCTGGGCTGAGGAAATCCATGTGGATGTCTCTGAGTGCAGCTGTGGCATTGACACTGTGGGGGTGGTGAAGTTACCACTGCTAACAGCTGGCCAGGAACAGCCCTGAGGAATATGAGCATTTAAAGGGCCAGAAAAGACGACGAGGGCGTACTAAGAGCAGATCTAGGAGGGGGCGCTGACATAGAAGCCCACAGAAGTGAGAATCCCAGGAAGCAGCAGCAAGTGTGTGACTACAGACAGGACAGTGTCCACTGACTCGGCAGCCTCCAAGCTGGTGGCTTCCAGACTGGGGAGGCTGCAGCCATGTTTAAGAACGCTCAGGAACGTATGGGGGACGAGGCGGCGGCAGCGGCAGCGAGCGGAGGCCTCTCAGGCCAAGGAGTTTGATTTGCAGAGAAGGCGAAAGTTCTAAGTAGGGGTCGGTGGAGTGTTGCTTTTTTGATTGAAGAAATATCCTTGCCTTTACACTCCTAAGCACAAGAATAGAGTGGGAAGAGGTGAAGAAAAAGGAGAGAGGAAAGCATGAGTGGTTTGGTAAGGCCCACGCCAATAGAAGTGTGTGGGAGGGATCTTAGCCCTGGGCTGTCCCAGGACAGGAAGGGACACCTTCCTTGATGCAGGAGAAATAGAGAATAGGTGCTACAATCTTGCTTTCATCTGCAAGTTACGGAAGTTCTCTCCTGTCCCTGCTACTCTCAGGGAAGTGCTGAGAAGGAGGTGGGCGGTGGCGGGGGTGGGGTTGGGGGAAACATGAGAGAGCAGGTTCAGGGGGATGATCAAGCGGCTCTGAAGCCCTGAGACCAGGGATCTGTGGGGACCAAGAATTTGGGTGACTGGACGGATTCCCGAGCCGTGACGTAGTGACAGGTGTCTCCACAACTGGGCTTCTTGGCAAGTGCATTATGAACGAAAACAAGGGCCAAGGAAGCAACAGGAAGTAATTAACAAGGCGCTGAGAAAAACAGAATGGCCAGCGAGCGGAATTCCCAGTGGGGTTAGCATCTTCAGGGGCCAAACAGTAACATCCCTGTCCTCTGCCTTTGCATTCGGACCGAATCATGCAGTCGTTCCTAGGAACCCGGCAGATGGGGATGGAAAGTGTCAGTTTTATGCATGTCGCAGGAGGGAGGGACACAGTTTCGATGCAGGGTCACAACCTGACTTCCTGGTGCCACAGACTGGACTCGTCCACTGGAAGTGGCTTCTCCAGGGCAGAGACCACCGCAGTGAGCTTCCTGTGGGAAGCCGCAGCAGAGGCGTGCCTGGAGGACAGCTGCTGGCAGAGGGGCGGGAGGAAGGGGCGGGGCCGTGGGGCAGAGGGGCTGGAGGAAGGGGCGGGGCCGTGGGGCAGAGGGGCTGGAGGAAGGGGCGGGGCCGCGGGGCAGGGAGGAAGGGGCAGGGGCCGTGGGAAAGAGGGGCGGGAGGAAGGGGCGGGGGCCATGGGGCGGGGGCCGTGGGAAAGAGGGGCAGGAGGAAGGGGCGGGGGCCGCGGGGCAGAGGGGTGGGAGGAAGGGGCCAGGACCATGGGGCAGAGGGGCCGGAGGAAGGGGCGGGGGCCGTGGGGCAGAGGGGCGGGAGGAAGAGGTGGGGCTGTGGGGCAGGAAGAAGGGGCTGGGGCCATGGGGCAGGGAGGAAGGGGTGGGGGCCGCGGGGCAGGGGGCAGGAGGAAGGGGCTGGGGCCATGGGTCAGGGAGGAAGGGGCAGGAGCCGTGGGGCAGAGGGGCGGGAGGAAGGGGCCGGGGCCATGGGGCAGAGGGGCGGGAGGAAGGGGCCAGGGCCATGGGGCAGAGGGGTGGGAGGAAGGGGCCGGCCGGGACCATGCCTCAGCCCTCTGGACGTGGGCAGGAGTAAGTGGTGAAGCTGAGACCTGCTTCTTACTGTTTGTAATTCACGCCATGGAAGCTTGAGAGGAGGGAGAAGTTTACCCTGAGACTCTGGGTACGTGGGATGTGGGTGTGACTGGAGAGTAGGAGATCAGAATTTTCGCTTTTCAGGATGTAAGGGCCAGGGTGTGGCCACGGGAAGGGCTGGCCTGGTGAGTCAGAGCCGCCGTCAAGGGGTGAGGCGCAGACACCATCAGGTGACTCAGGACGACACTGGGCCGGGGGCTCCCAGAAGTAGAAAACAGACTGCAACCTGAGGCTGCTGGGCTTTGGAGCAGAGGCGAGAAGCCTTGGGCCGACTTGCAAGCCTGACCAAGCCTGGCTGGCCTCTGTGATGTGGGTGCAGAAGTGAAGTAAGTGCCGGATGCAACTGGCTGATTTCATTGTTGCGTCACCACGGATAGCGTTTTTAGGGGATGACTTTATTCATGGGTTTTTGGACCAGTGTAAGCAGTGGTTATCGGTCCACTTGGATTTCCTGCTCTGTGGTAGAGCGGTGGTGGCAACAGCCACGGGGTCTGTGGTTCTCAGAAAGGAACTGTCGCAGGAAACGACACTTGAGTCCATGCACCGAGAGGTGGCCCCAGCAAGTAGAGCTAGAATATCGATGTTTGCAGAGACAGACTCCCAGAATGAAGAATCGTGTGTGACGAAAGCTTTTCTCTTCTCATTTAAAGGAGTGGCCTCAAACGCATCAAGCCTCCATCTCGTACACGGGTCCTACAGTGAGACCACCCAGTGAGCCAGAAGGGACCCCTCCCCGGCCGTCTTTGTACAGGAGAATATTGCGAAGGCTCGCGTCATACTGGGCACCACCTCCGGAAGGTGAGCAGCGTGGTGACGGAAGGGAGATGAGAGCGCCCGAAAGCAGACCCCCAGAAATCGGTCTAGAGCCTTAGCTAGCACCGAGGTGGACCTGAAGGGTCGTTGAAGGCAGCCTTCCGTGTGCCACCAGGGTAGGCCCAAACGAGGCCCCAGCGATGGGCCCAGGAGGCTGTGCACTCTCCCTGACACTGACGCTGACGCCAGCACAGCTACTTTTGGTGTGGGTGTTGCAGACACATCCCACTTGGAGCCTGGCTCCTTACCCGTTGTGTCTAAGAAGGGTGAGGGACGGTCAGTAGAAGGGCTGGTGGAGCTGAGTGGACTGTGCTGCTAGTGGGTGGTGAGTTGTTGGTGCAAGAAGTTGACTTGTGCCTGTGCGTCTCCCACAGCCCTCTCCCAAGAGGTGAGCCTGCAAGACTGGAAGGAAGTACAGCTGTCCACCATTGAACTGTCCATCACAACACGGAACAGCCAGCTTGACCTGACGGTGAGTGTGCTTTTGCTTGAGAAACATCTGGTGTCTGGGAAAACTGACCAAGGCTACGTGTTCTTGCACTGATTGATTTTGACCCTGTGCAGACAGAGAGGAACCGATCAGGAGAAAAGGGGTGTGTGTGGCTGTCAAGGAGTGCAGAGGTGCCGGGGAAGCTCCGTGGGCTCTGAGTTAGAGTTCTGGCCGTTGCGTAGTGGCCTGTACAGATGAAAAGTTACCTACTCCTTGGGGCCGGTGCTGTGGTGGAGTGGGTGAAGCCGCCACCGGCAGTGCCGTCATCGCATGTGGGCACCAGTTCATTTCCGGGCTGCTCCACTTCTGATCCAGCTCCCTGATGATGCACCTGGGAGAGCAGTGGAGGATGGACCAAGTGCTGGGGCCCTGCACCCACGTGGGAGACCCGGAGGAAGCTCCTGGCTCCTGTGCCGTTTGGGGAGTGAACCAGTGGATGAAAGTGCTCTCTGTCTCTCTCTTGTTCTCTAACTCTGGATTTCAAATAAATAAATCTTTTTTTTTTTTTAATTTATTTGACAGGTAGAGTTATAGACAGAGACAGAGAGAAAGGTCCTCCCTCCTTTGGTTCACTCCCCAAATGGCCGCCATGGCCAGCACTGCACCAATCCAAAGCCAGGAGCCAGGTGCTTCCTCCTGGTCTCCCATGCAGGTGCAGGGCCCAAGCACTTGGGCCATCCTCCACTGCCCTCCTGGGTCACAGCAGAGTGCTGGACTGGAAGAGGAGAAACTGGGACTAGAACCCGGCGCCCATATGGAATGCCGGCACTGCAGGCGGAGGATTAACCAAGTGAGCCACAGCGCTGGCCCCATCAAATAAATAAATCTTAAAAAAAAGTCCTACTTCCATTTGTCACTGGGATAAAAAAGGATGCAAATTTTACTTATGTCAATACTTTATTTTTAGATACAGTCCTTTTTTAAAAAAAATTTGAGCCAGAGCTCCCATCTACTGGTTCAGTCCTCAAATGTTTGCAGTGAATTCAATCCAGGTCTCCCCTGTAGGTAGCGGGAATCAGTCACTGAAGCCAGGGTCCACCTCTCCGCTCTGGGTCCATGGCAGCAGGAAGTCGGAGTCAGGACCTGGAGCTGGAAATCAAACCCAGGAGCTCTGATACGGGAGCAGGCGTCTTCACCACCAGGCCAGAGACCTGCCCCAGCAGCCATTATTTTTGTGATGGTATTGAATCATAGCTTCAGAGCCCCGTAAAAAGAAACACACACATACACATGCCTGTGTTTGTATTCATACATGGTTTTGTCTTAGTCCTGTCTATAGACATGCATTGAACAACATGGTATCCAGTAGCCATATGCTAGCTACCTAAACTTAAACTAATTACGATTAAAATTTGAAACTCAGTTCCTCAGTCGCATTAGCTACAGTTCAAGTGTCCACTCTCATGCGTGGCTGTCAATACCCTGTGTGTAAACCATTCTCATCAGCATAGACAGCTACAGCGGATAGGGCTGCCATAGACAACACACCAAAGACAAGTTCAAATAAGGCAGGAGTTGGCAAACTGGTCTGCCATGTGTTTTTGTATAGTTCATAAGCTAAGAATTGATTTTCTAATTTTAAATGGCAGAAAATGAAAAGAATAATGTTTTGTGATACAAAGATGTCAAGTTTCAGTATCCAGAAATAGTTTCACTGGAACACAGCCGTGTTCATTCCAAAACAGATTCTCTGGCTGCCCCAGTGCTACAGTGGCAGAGCTGGGGACTGCGCAGAGAGACTGTGTGGTCCAAAAGCAAAAACCATTTACCATTTGGCCATTTACAAAAATCATTTCTGACCCCCATATAGAGAAAACTTTAGTAAATTTATGTTAATGAGACTGCAAGTAGAACAGCCATTCATAACTGTGGGTTAACAGGTTTTTTAATAAAGATTTTATTTCATTTATTTGAGAGGAGAGGGAGAGACAGAGAGAAAGGTCTTCCATCTGCTGGTTCACTCCCCAAATGGTTGCAATGGCTGGAGCTGCACTGAACCAAAGATAGGAGCCAGGAGCTCTTGTCTCCCATGCGGGTGCAGGGGCCCAAGCACTTGAGCCATCTTCCACTGCCTTTCTGGGCCATTAGCAGAGAGCTGGACTGGAAGAGGAGCAACTGGGACTAGAACCCGGTGCCCATATGGTATACTGGTACTGCAGGCAGAGCCTTAGCCTACTATGCCACAGCACCGGCCCCTAATTAATCAGATAGTATGTGCACAGTTGTCCTGGCCACTTGGAAAACTGGCAGATGGAGCTGGAATGTGGTGAGGCGTTTGATTCCAGTATTAAGACTCAGAACAGTGAGTTGTTTCTAATTGTTCTCAGGAAACACATGTCCACTGCAAAGCACCTGGAAAGCATAGCTCTCCCATGAAGAAATCCACTTGAATTAACTAAAAATAAAATAAATAAAGCTGTGAACGGGCTCGTCAGTATAAACCTGGCAGGACAAGGTCTTTTTCTTAGCACGGCATCTAAGGCAAAACGCGTATTAATGCATTTGTCTACGTGTTAAAAGACACCATAAACAAACTTTTTAATGAGAAATTGGCTGACTAGTAGGATGTGATAGACTAAGAACAAATGGCTTTCCTTATAATAAAGCCTTAGTGTAAACTAATAAGAAATAGGCAATGCGGTAATGTGAAAATGCACAAAGGAAAGCGTGTGACATGCACTCACAAATGATGAAGCTCCCAAATGCTTCTATTTGCTGAACTTGTACAAGCTAGGCCCTGTCCTAAGAATTTTTCGTGTGTTAACTTCTCCCTTGTAACTGCATTATTAGATACAACTTTTGTCTGAATTTCAAGGGAAGGACAGAAAATGTGCTCAAGGTCAAAGAAATGTGGATTAGTGACTGGAATTGACATCCAAGCTGGACGCATGATGGATAGCACTCGCTGGAACAAGCAGCCGCCTGCGTTTCTGATGGAAATGCCAATGGGACGCCTTTCTCAGTGGCAGCTTGCTTGTCCTATCAAGTGTATTTCTAGGAATGTATCCTACAGAAGCGATCAAATGAATCTATAATGCAGGCAGTCCTTTATTTCTTACATAATGAATTTGGAAAACATAGGTAAAAGTGAGATTACGAAGGTTTAAAGAAGTAGATTCTGTCCCAGAAATACTTTAAAAAGAAAGATAAAATTTCTAATTACACATTTCCCCTCATCCATTCTTTGATACTGCGTACTTCCCGTGTTTTGCTCATGTTCTTGTCTCTGATGATTGAATACCAATGAATGGACTGAGTTTAATGAGTACATGATTGTGGCTTGAGATTAGTTATATTGAGAATTCAGTCAGTTTTATCTTTGTCCCAGTTATAAACGTCTATGATACTGTGCTGCTTATCACTGATTTTCTTCCCTCACATTTCTTTGTAAAAATAAAAGCAAATGCAATAAAATATTCAAAGAAAACGAGGCTGCATGTAACAGTCCAGAATGTTCATTTATCATGAAAAGCAGCACATTTGGAGTCTGAAAGAAGCTGTATGAATGTGGATTTGTGAGAACTGAGTTCCCTGTACAGCTGTGTTCACAGTATCTGATAGCAAAGGATAAGGAGCAAATGCGTCCGTTTAATGAACTGGTATATGTAAGGTTATAAACGTGATTCTATATTGGTTTGCATGGAAGGATGCTGATCATATATTGTCAGGTTAAGAACAAGGTTACAATAATTTGTATGAAATGACTGCGTTTTTTATTTAAAAGGAAATTCTAAAACTGGATTTCATGGATGATGGCGCTGAGGCTCCAATTTGACGTTCTTTCCAAATGGAAAGCCAGCTGTCCAAACACCACTTCTGCAAATGTCCCTTCTTTCCCACTGGTCTTCAGGAAACCTCCGTGTACGTCAGGTGTCCATATACATGTAGACGTCTCTAGTCTGTTGCTCTCTTTATTCTGGTACTAATAATCTGCTTCTCTTAGGATAGTATTACATTCCTCTGTTCTGTTCTTTTTCCCTAAAGAGTCTCCTGGCTATTCTTGGCTCTTGGACTTCTATAAATACTGTAGAATGTTTATTAGACTCCACATAAAAGCGCTGTACTGATCTGGGTTGCATGTGCGGATAGATGAGTCCTGAACCATGCAGCGTGTGTCTTCACTGGTCAGCCTCAGTCTCTGTCAGTGACGTCTGGGAGTTTTTTATGTAGGATTCTGTTGGGACCGGCACCGTGGCTCACTTGGTTAATCCTCCGCCTGCGACGCCGGCATCCCAAGTAGGTGCCGGGTTCTAGTCCCAGTTGCTCCTCTTCTAGTCCAGCTCTCTGCTGTGGCCCGGGAGGGCAGTGGAGGATGGCCCAAGTGCTTGGGCCCTGCACCCCATGGGAGAGCAGGAGAAGCACCTGGCTCCTGGCTTCAGATTGGTGTAGCTCCGGCCGTAGTGGCCATTTGGGGGGTGAACCAACGGAAGGAAGACCTTTCTGTCTCTCCATCTATCAAAAAAAAAAAAAAAAATCTGTCTTCTGCTGGATGTATTTCTTGAAAATAGTTTCTTAAAATGTCATTTTCTATCTGATTTAGTAGATAGGCATGTAATTGGTGTTTACATTGATGCTGAATTAGCAGTCTAAATTCTTACTGATTTTAGTTTTTTTGTGTGGATTCTGTTGGATTTCTTGGCGGTTCCGTCAAATGAGACTGCAGACGGTGCCCGGTTTTGTTTCCTGCTCGGAGTTCTCAAGTTCACACCTTTCATCTCACTCCTGGACAGTGTTGTGTAGAGGTCATGGTGGTAAGGGCCATCATCTGCCTGATTAGAGAAGGGTTCCCGGCCTCATTCTCCTTTCTCAGGTTGAAGTTGCCTTCCATTCCCAGTTTGTTAATAGTTATTATCTGTTATCGTAAAAATCTTTCCAGCCTCTTCTGAAATGGTCAATCTTCCCATTTAATCTGTAATAAATTTACTTTTGAACGTTGATATGAGACTTTTGGCCAAGCTGAAGCACCAGGTTTACCTTTGCACCTTACAGTCGGGGCAGAATCTGAAACAGTGTTGACAGACAGTGGTCTGAATTAAGCAGCGAGGGACTGACTCCAGACAAAAGGGAATCAAACAAGACAAGCCCTCTGCTGGTCCCAGCCTGCTGCTGGAGAGGCTGCAGCCTGGGTCAGCTAAGGCCCCGCGGGGTCCCTTTGTGACCTGAACAGCCCGCGTCTGGACTGTGGAGGAACAGTGTGTGTTTCTGTTAGCATGAGAAAGAAAAAGAGGAAAAACACAAAGTGTTGAACTCTTTACCTATAATAGAGTTATAGATGTTAATAAAAAACAAGACTGGGAAGCGGAGGAGGGTATGGTGGGAAGAATTACTATGTTGCTAAGGTTGTATTAATGAAATCCATGCAGATAAATTTTAAAGAAAGGCCTTTGAGAATTGAGGGTCATCGAGACAGCCAGCAGAGCATGAGAGCCGCGCCAAGAGGGAGCCGGAGACCTGCAGGTTTCCTGTGGCGTCGCCGGGGAGTGCCTGCTGGGACAGGCCCGTGGGAGAGCCCCCAGGCTGGAGAAGGAACTGGCCGCCCTGCACAGCCAGAGGCTCCGTCCCGTCACAGGGCCGGGGCTCCGTGTTCCCGGCAGCGGGTCCTGTCAGACTCAGGGTTTGAGGAGCTGCTGCAGGAAGCTGGCGCCTCAGCAGTGGGCGAGATTGGCTGAGGCTGCCTGCGGTCTCCTAGCTACGCGCAGGGACTGAACTCCAGGGCTCCATGGAGGGGGCTGTCCCGCTGCCTGGATTTGTACGGTCTCCGAGCTAAGCATGGCTGTTACAGTTGTGGAGTTTTTTAAAAAACAGGAGTGTTCTCTTGTCACACGTGAATATTGTTTAGAATTTGCATGTCAGGGTGTGGAAGGCCATCCTGGACCTCAGCCACATGGCTGCATGGCCGCTGGTGCGCCTCCATGGCAGAGCCGAGCGCCCGGGGCGGGGCCTCCTGGCCCTGGATGGACGAGGACCGCTTTCCCCACCTCCACTCCCGGTGGCCGTTCCGCCTGTGCCCCGGACGCGCGGCCTGCGGAGGAGGTGCTTCACCGCCTCGCTGATGCTGCTTTGGACCGACTCCTCCGGCCCCCCGTCACCGCATCACATCCCTCTTCCTGCGTTCCCTGGACCCGGGCCCCTCCTGCTGCTTTCCCTAGGCTGCTGTTTCCTGGCTCACTGCCGCCCCCCGCGCCATCCCTACTCCTGCTCTGATTCCCAGCCCAGCAGCCTAAGGATCCTATTAAAATGAAGCCTGAATGGTGCCCCTTCCCCTCTCTGGAACCCTCCCGTGGTTCTCCGCATCACTCAGTCTAAGAGCCTGATTCCCAGAGAGGTCTACAAGGGCCTCCTGACGGAGCACCCCCGGTCTCTGTCCCAGCATGCCACTGCAGCCGCACTGGCTTCCTGGCACAGGTCAGGCACACTCCACGGCAGCCCCCTTTGCAGGGATACCCCTCCCCCGGGGCCAGTGGCTCTCCAAGTGTGGCCCCGACACTGGTAGCATCAGCCATGCCTGAGACTTGTTTGCAATGAAGTCTTGGGCCACACCCCAGATCTGCTGAACCAAAAACGGGGGAAGAAGCCAGAGTCTGAGTTTGGTTTGGAACCCACAGGAGCAGGCCTTGAGTGCTGTCAGGCCCTTGGGGATACCTGCTAAGGTCTGAGGCCCCGGGGCTGGGCGCCCGCAGTGCTGGACCGCTTCCCCTTTCAGGCTCAGCGGTACTCTTCCAGCTGGCCCCCTCTCCCGTCAAAGCCACCTCGCGCTCCTCGTTCTAGGTCTTTGGTCGCATTTCCTGCTACGTTGCAATACAATTCCCGCATACTTGCCTCCAGATAGCCTCTGTAACTCAGGATTTTATTACAGTTTTTCATTTCCTCCGTTCCCTACAGTTGAATGTAAGCTCTTTGCAGGCAGAAATTTGTGATTTTGCTGATGTGACCCGGGCTCTTCTTGGTACGTGGTTGGTGCCCATGAAGTTGCATACGAACCCTTGAGCAGAGTGTCCCACTCTGTGTCTTGTAATTCCTAGTTAAGGGAGGTGACTGTGCTTTAGTTGTACCCTTTAGCTTTAGGCATAGGCTTTAGGCTCTCAGAAGGCTGTGGGTTGTCTAGGTTACCGAAAAGAATTCCATCTGAAGCTCACAACGCGTTGGTATTTATAAGAGGCTGGGTTTGTATTGCTAGGCACAGACTGGTAGCAATTGTGAGGAGTGGTGCAAGAACCAAGTAGGTTTTCATACCCACTTCCTTGCAGCTCAGCTCTTTCTGTGGGTAGACATGGAGAGGTCTCAGAACATTATCATGGACTAAATGGATGCTGTTTCCAACTCTGGTTGCATACAAGTTTGAGAGCATGCTTGAAACCCAGACACCCGAGCTCTCCAGCCCACGCAGCTGGCGGTGGTGCGGTGTGTGCTGTGTTCAGTGGGCACTGAGAATCGCTGGCACGGGTGGGCAGAAGGCATCCTAGGGACTTTAACAGCCACGATTATTACTGAGTGGCAGAACTTCAAAAACCTCTGGGGTCTTATTTTGTGTACATGGTACAAAGCAGCAAATGCATTGAAGCAAGCCGTGCAGATGAGTCTGATGTAATTCTGCTTCAGTAAAGCCCTGGGGGAACTAAAGGACTAAAAATCTATTCTGGATTCGGCCACTAGAAGTGCAGCTTCCCAGTGGGAACCTCGGGAGACGACCGTGCGCGGGCCCGGGGTACTGACGCCTGTTTGCTTGCCTCCCTCAGAGCAAGGACGACTTCATGAACATCTGCGTGGAGCCCGACACGGTCAGCAAAGGAGACTTCATAAGCATAGGGTAGGTGGGCGGGGCCCTGGGGGAGGGCGGCTCGGGGCTGCGGACTGTCCGCAGTGCCCACCGCACGCCCCGGCCTATGTGGGAATTGTTTCTCCTGGGCCCCTCTCCTGTCCATTTCAGAAGATCAGAATGGAAGAGCAGTTTTTGCCTTTTAATTCAAAGTAGGAAATTCAGTGTAGCCTGGCAGCAAATCGAGAACTGTGGTTCTGGGGTCAGAGACGTGAATGCAAGTCCTGACTCTGGCCTTGGGCCTCAAGTCACTGAACTCAGGGTCGTTTCCTCTCTGGAGCGGGGTGTACAGTCGCCTGTGCTGCCTCTGGCCTGCTCTCCAGCCTCAGACAATGGGATGCGATCGTGCAGCACTTGAGTACCCCTTACCACTCCTGTCCTGCTCCCAGGCATGGATGAGAAGCTGGAAGGCGTATGGAGGGTTCTGGGGCCTTTCCCAGACGGCATGGCCTTCCCGGGCCAGCCTGATTTGTTCAGCCCTGTCTCTGCCAGAATCTCATTGGCTGAGAATACCGTAAGCTGCACCGAGCAGCTGGGGAGTTGCCATGCCGACTGGCAGCTGCTCAGCCCGTCTTCCTCTGCTTTGTCTCGGCGCTCCCCCTCGTGCCCGTGCCCACCGAGGAGGTGGACGTTTCTGGGGCAGTGGCCGGTCGCCATGGCTACGTCGTTAGCTGCGGCAGCAGCAGGAGGGCGTGCATTGGGCGCTGCGGCCTGTTTACTGGCTGTGTCTGGTGAGAGGAGCAGAGCCTGTGCCGTCTCTTAAGGGAGTCTGCTCCCTCATGCTGACGTCCCCACCCAGAAAACCCATCAAGTTCATGCCTGAACTTCACCGCTCTCTGGTACACGGGCTTGCGAGCAGCAGCAAGTCTGCTTTAGGTCCTTGAAGGACGTGAAATCCAGTGACGCACGCAGGCTTCCTCCGCATGTCGGACTGGGGCACTGGCGAGTTGCTCTTGGAAGCTGACACAGTTTCGTCGGTTGTCCATTAGTGCTAAGTAGAGGACTGACTGACGGGGTCACTTCTACCTCCTCCTCCTGACCGTGCCTAGCCACCGCGGGTACATGTGCGTGTGCACGGTAGCTGTACGCCACAACCATTTAGTCAAAGATAGAAGTAGACTGTTAATATAAGTGTAGGGAATTAGAGACCTTCTAAGACTGGTGGTTCACTTATATAAAAGAAACGTGTACCTTAAATTAGAATAAAAATGTTCTCCAAGAATCAGAAGAATGAAATAACAGAAATTCGGTACTTTCTCTGAAGAATTTCATTTCATTCTAATTTTTGCATTTAATTTAAAATAAACAAGTCAGAGAAAGCTGCAGTTTGCTTTCGCAATCTTGAATGTAGCAGCGCTGAGCAAGCGTCACCGGGAGACAGTCTATCACAGGACCCCACGGCTCACAGGCCATCTGTGTCTCTGCTCTCACACAGAGGAGGAGAGAACCTGCTGTACCTTTGGTCTAACGTGGTTGCCATTACTGGTTTAAGCTTGCTTTTCCTGTACCCACAGAAGCAAGAAGGTGAGAGACCCCAGGCTGCATGCGGATGGCACCGAGTGTCTGCAGGCCAGCCAGTGCAGCCTGCACCTGCCGGAGGTGAGGGGCAGCGGGCCGCGGGTCCCCTCTCGAGGCAGCTCGCGCTTGCCCGGGCTTTGTCAGCTCCTGGGTCACGTGAGGGAGGCAGACCTGAAGTTTGCAGTGTCCTCGAGCAAGGACCCTGTGGGCGCCGGAGCCTTCTGGGTGCGAATGCGCAAAGCTTCCTAGGCTTGGGTTAGGACGCACGGAGAATTCTCTAGCTGCAAGAGCTAACAGTGGGTTTTATTTTAACGTCTTTTATTGAGGACCTGGAAGTGTTTTTCATTTTGGCACTGAGTTTTTCTTTATTGGGAAATGACCCGCGTGGGAAGAGTTGGGAGTCTAACCTGAATGCTGAGGGCACTGACAGCCCCGGCGAGGCAGCTCGCCTCCACAGAGCAGGGAGGACCAGCGTTTCTCCACGGCTTACAGAACAGGTTTTTACAGAGAATAAGGAGGAAAATAAATCAGTGGATTTAAAGGCTTTCCCAAGAAAATTAAGCTTTCTTTTCATTTGAGAAAGATTAGGGCCAAGAAGGGAGCTTATGTTCATGAATCCCTTAAAGATGTATGTTTTAGTAAGTGTTTGAAGGAGATATGGAAAACTACTGGATTGGGGGATCTGGGTCTTCCCACAACCGGTGCTGTGGCCGGTGCAGTAGGCACTGAGAGAGGTCTTCCATCTGCTGGTTCTCTCCCGATTGGCCACAATGGCCAGAGCTGCACCAGTCCAAAACCAGGAGCTTCTCCCTGGTCTCCCACACGAGTGCAGGGACCCAAGGACTTGGGCCATCTTCTACTGCTTTCCCAGGCCACAGCAGAGAGCCGGATGGGAAGTGGAGCGGCAGGACTCGAACCGGCACCCACATGGGATGGTGGCTTTACCCGCTGCGCCACAGCGCTGGGCGGAGATGTTTGGAAAGACCAGTAGGCTGCATCCCCGGGCCCGGCGTCCCCCCAGGAGCTGCGCTGCCGGGTCGCGGGCGGGCGGGCGGGGCCGTCCTGAGCGCTGCTCTCTCTCCAGGGCACAGGAGGCGCTTTCAGCATCGACAGCGAGGAGTACGAAGCCATGCGCGTGGAGGTCAAGCTGCTCCCCAGGAAACTGCGGTTCTTCTGCGACCCCCGGAGGAGGGAGGAGATGCTGCAGGGGGCAGCTCCGTGAGCGGCCGCGGCGGGGGCGCCCGAGACGGATCCCCAGGGCCTGCTCGCGGCCAGTACCCTGCGCGCCGCCCGCAGCACGCCCTGCCCCGAGCGGCGATCCGTCCTCCGGGCTGATTGTCCCTTGTCTGCCCCGAGTGGACGGAGAGGACTCGAACTTTCTGCCCAAGCACAGCCGCCGCAGACTAAGTCCTCAGTGTGTTGTCGCGTCCAGGAATCCCGGGGCAGTGCCTGCCTTCCCCGGCTCCCGGCTCCCATTTCTAGGCTCTTCGTGGGTGTTGCTACCGTGGGGCTTTGGTTCAGTTTGTCCTCAATCCAAAAACAGTTGTGAGGCCATGTCCCTAGTCAGCCACCGCTAAAATACGGTAAAAGCCGAGTTGTTTCAAGCTGTCCTTTAACTGTTGGTCTGCATGAGAGCCTCCCGGGGTGGGCCTCACTCCCAGGCTGAGCTAGCAGTTTGAGGTGAGCGCCAGAAACGGCAGCTTGCCACGCTCCCCGGTGACAGTGTCCCCCACCCGTTCTCGGGAGAACGTAGCCGGAAGCGGCGGTCACCGCCTCTTCCACTCCCGTCTCCTGCAAAGTATTTTGAAAAATCATGTACCCCTCACCCATCCCAGTCGACGTCTGGAGTCTTTCGTGGGAAGTTGTCTAGTTGCCCAAGTCTGTACTTCCTGGTGTCATGTAAATATTGGTATTTTAAAATAAAAGCTGTTACATCACTCTTTTAAACATACTCAGTGTAGTTTAAATTCCACAGCAATTATTTATGAATGAACTAGTTCCTCAGTAGCTACCGTTTTTAAGTTGGTTTTTCTCCTGGTGTGTGTGAATTTTGTCATAATGTGATCTATTCTTACTGCTCACCCCAGCTACTTGTCAACAGCAAACAGCAACACTCACTCCCAAGGCTGACACAGCTGCTGGTATATAGCTCATGTTCATGTTTAACTTGGAATTTTTCATTAGGATATTCCTTGACCAAGAATACACATGATATTCATAGCTGAGATGAAGTGCAATGTCAGTTATATTCCTTGCTCCATTGTCACACGTCAGACTTCGCACACTGAAAATCAGTGCTCTACCAAGTGTCAGTTGAAAGCAGAGCACTAGAGCCCGCCCGACTGCTTCCTTACCATCTGATGCCACCACGGACTCTGTCCACAGGGAGGTGGAGATGTGTCCCTCTCTTTCTGGAAGGGGAGAAGTAGGGAGGCAGAACAGGTTCATTTTCAAACAGCTCAAGTTAGAATTAGAGGTATGAGTTTATTTTGGTGCAGAAACAATTTCGAAAGCCATGTGTGGTTTTCCACAGTAGACACTTTCACCTGGAAATTCTGCACTGAAACAAACTCAGTTTTCATTTTTTTTCTGGGAAGACCACTGCAAGAAATTCCTGAATGATGATCACAAAAAAATAAGGCTTCCGTATCTGGTATTGTAAGGAAGGAAATCCCGTCCCATGGAAGGGAGAGGGGAGGCCCCTGGGGCTGGGCATCTGGAGTAGCCGTCAAGAGGGCTCCTGGCTCCAGCTTCCTGCCCAGGTGCACCTGGGAGGCTCTGGGTCCTTGCCACTCACTGGCTCTGTCCCAGCCCTGCTGCAGGCACCTGGGTGATAACTGCTTGAGCGAGGGTTCGGCACCGCCTGGGCCTGCAGCAGCGTGGGAAGGCCCAGCAGACGGTCGGGCTGCCTGTGCGGGGGTTCCAGTCACAGCGGTGTGCTTTGTCTCCTCATCCAGATCACTGCCTGTGAGCACTGGGCTTCTCGCTCGTTCTCTGGATCCTTGTCTGCAGAAGCCCGACTGCTGATCTGTCTGGAGAACCTTAGTGCCTCTCCTCCTGTTTAGTGCAAATCATCTCAGCTCTTAGTGAAAGTTCTATGTTCTTAAATGTAAAGCTTATTTCTTCGCCCCATGGCTGATTGGCATGCAAAGTTATAATTAGTGAGTGTCCTTGCCTTACACCTGCAGCTAACCCTCAGGCCCCACCACCACAGGAAGCAAAGGCCCGAAGTAGGAAGGTGACTGAACACAGGTCACCTGATCCCAGAGCCACCACTGTCAGCCACCTAGAAACCCCCCAGAAGGTTAAAGATAGAAGCTTAGTGTATAATCTGTCCACACAGGTACCTACTGGCCCATACGTTTTACCAAAGGTCCATGTGGGGTTCTAGAAGCTCCCTGGTGTGGCTCAGAGTGCGCAACCCTGCCTCTTCGGGACGGGGACGGTACCTGCTGACTGTCCAGACCCTGGCCGCCTCGTCACCAGCACAGTCCGTGGGCAGCCCTGCCGGGAGTAAACCGCGTTCCCTGGACCAGGTGAAGGACT
The DNA here is from genome assembly GCF_964237555.1 of Oryctolagus cuniculus. NCBI lineage: Eukaryota > Metazoa > Chordata > Mammalia > Lagomorpha > Leporidae > Oryctolagus > Oryctolagus cuniculus. Next base: position 182,438,364 of record NC_091434.1, on the reverse strand, counting down.
GCAGCACACAGATTCGTGTTAAAATGCACTTTAATTGTAAAAATCGTTTTGTGTAAATATAGTTATACATCTACCAGTCTGCACACGATTCTTTATGTATACAGATATGATGCACACGTCCTCCGTAGCACAGAACAAACAACCTCAGCTGTAGGGTTAACGCTGCCTTTCACTGGGCCCCTCCAGGACCACCATCAAACACAACAGCTGTGTGCAGGGCTCCAGGGCAGAACTGAGAACTGTCTCGCTCATTCTGTAATATGAGGTAAACACTTAGAAATAGATTCAGTTGCTCTTATTGCTATAAAATCATGCTGGGGTGTTAATCAAAATAGGGTTTTTACATTTAAGGCGACAGGGAGGCTATGTTGATCCTAATTTGGAAAAAAACAAAAATCAAGAAAACAGTTTTTCCAAGGAAAAACTTTTCAGGAAAGGTTCATTTTCCAGACCTCTATGGAAATTGAGTCAGCAAGGTCAGCCCAGGCTGCACAGAGCACAGAATTCCCCCCGGTCTTCACTGGGGGCTCTGGGACGTGCTAGACTCAGACCTTCCCCTCCTACTGCTAGTGGTACCCGAGCATCCCTCCGTGGAGGTTTCCTTCTGCCGATCACCTCTGGCTGGCTGACAGCGCCCTGTCTCGTCCCTGCATTCCCCACCCGTACTTAGAAAGCCAATCTACTGGTCTACACAGGTACTCTGTAGCAACATAGGTCACTCACCTCTCCTCCCTTGGGGTTAAATACGTCCTCAGAATTTAGGGCCACACCAGCTCTAAAAGCCCATGCTATGCTGGAATTCTAGAATAAATTCCAAAAAAACTGAAAAGAAGGCTTTCTTTCTTCATCGTTCCCTTCCTAAATCTGTAATTTCATTCAATGGCCCCAAGATTCCAGCTCCAGAAGTGGATTAAAGTGCCAGTCAGCAAACTACCTCCAGCTCGCCTCCGGTTGCCCCAGAGGCCCAACAATCATAATGGTCATGCCTCCCTGTTCCGCACCAGAGCTCTGCTTACGGGGCACCCGTCTGCCCCATTAGGACTGGCAGGCTTGGCCTCAGAAGAGCCCAGGTGGGTATCACAGAGCAGTCTGTTCACTCCAGCACACTCAGAGTAAAACTTCTCTGGGGTCTCAGCTGCTACCCAGTTACAGAACTTTCCCTTCCTTCTAGAGTCGTGGTTTGAACTTCCCCTGCATTTAACATCTTCATACTTGGCTCAGCACATAGAAACAGCAGTATAAAAATAAACTTCCAATGCTCGTAAGACAGACATTAACTTATTCACAGTCAGCCCTTCCCACAGCACTCCGTGCGCCAGCTGCTCCTGGGAACAGAGGTAGATTAGTAAGGAAAATGGAATACGAAAAACCCACGACTTGGGAGTCAGAAGAGGTTTTCCTGAAATGAGAGGGGTGGGGCCGGGCCTGCAGGACCCCCACCTCAGGAGTGGGGAGGAGGAAGCCCACACAGGGCGCGCTGGGCCCATTGGGGAGCTGTCCTCACACCAAGGCAGTCACTGCCAAGCCCAACAGTGTCTAGTGATTGCACTCGCCCCAGGCTCCACCCCCCTCCCTGACCTCCAAGGATGGTCCGCCTTGGGCCTGGAAGCAGCTCAGCCCATTCCCTGGGCCACCCAGGTCGGAGGGGAAAGCAGGCTCCGCCTCTCCTGGGGCGCCACTGCCCTCCCTCCGAGGGGCTGATCCTCTCTGCTCTTCACAAAAGGTCGCCCCCGGCCCGGTCAAAGGTGAGTCACTCGGTTGTGTTTGGAGGGCTTTCAGTGCACCCAGACAGACACCAAGTAGTCACCAGAATGACAAGCAGTGAATCAGCTGTGATTCTCCTGCTAGCTGGAATGTCCTGGGTGCTGTGTGACAGAGGACGCCACTGTGGCTCCTGGAATTACCCACCCCGCCTAGAGCGCTAGGTGGAAGAGAACAAGGTGCGCTCCAGCGGCAGGTTCCAAGGCAGAACTCCGGTCAGAACGTCAGAAAATCCAGCACCCCCGCCTCCCCACACACACGGAAGAGGAGACGCACAACAGACGCCGCATGTGGCAGGCAAGTGCCTTCCAACTCACTGCAGTCCTAACTTAGAGACCCTGCGGGCCCGAGCTGGGACGCCGACACCGGGATGGATCTACGCCAGGCATATGGAAGGCGTCACGTGTCACTACAGCCACAGCTAACTCTAAAATCATTTGGCCCATATTTTTGAGTCTGGTGGCAGACAAGGCCCTACCATTTCTGACTCCTTCTAAACAGAGTCCGAAGCCAGGCAGCAACTGGACCTCTTCCCAAAGGCTGAGAGCTGCCGTCCGCTGAGCCCGCACTTGGAAACATCCACGCCAGCGGGCCTTTGTCACATCCTGCCTGGACAGCAATCCCCACAAGGAATCGTGACACCTGGCGTTTTCTCCAGCTTACACAGGAGTGATAGGACAGGCCCAGTGTCATGGGTCACTCGCACTTGGGCAGGGACGGCAGAAGGGAGCACACCCTCGGTTTCCAGTCGTCAGAGTGCCCACCCCTACAGAGGGTGCACACCCGGACCGCAGCCACCAACTTCGAACAACGGCAGCTGGCGGGTGAGCGGTCAGTGGACGCACCCAGCTCAGCTTCTGCCACGACTGCGGAGGCCCCCATCCCTGCCAGGGAGCGGGCAGCTGGGCCAAGGCAAACCTTCAAATGGGGACCTTGCAAGCAAGAGGCCGCACTCGCCGACTCAGCAAGACACGCGCCGTTTACCCGTGTTGGTCAGCCAGGCCGGGGTGCCCCGCACCAGGCTCCTGCCCCTTGAGGAAGCTGACGAGCTGGGCAGAGACTCAAGTTTTGCTTTAGGGTCAGCTGAGTGCAGACCCCCTAAGGTGTGACACCGCCTCACTGGTCCATTGCCCTCTGGGACACCCGTGCCTCGGGGCTATCTGATTACGAGGCGGGGACACACACAGACACCAGGAGGACAGCAGGGAGACCCAAGGAGCCCGGAAGCCCCGACTCACAGCGGCAGTGAAAACAGGACCTCATTGCCACCCTGCTAACCCTCAGCACGAGAGGGCTCAGGTGCACAAGTGCTTCAACACTGTCCGTGCAGCCCCGTCCCGGTTCCAGGAAGTGAGGGTCTGCCCGTGCCCTCCCCCTCCAGGAGTCAGGCCCCGCCCCTCACCCCTACCCCTGCCTCTAGCCACCCACTGAGCCCTAGGAGACCACTAGAAGCAGCCATTACTTGACCCAAGTAAGAAAGTCCCTCCCTCCAGAGAGGCAGCGCGAGACGGCCACTCAGAAAGGGGACAGCTACACACAGATAGCTACACACAGTGGTTTTTCCTTTTGTAAACACACATCTTACTGAAATGATGGCTGGCCCCACACTGCAGAGAAAAGTGTTATTAGTTGCACATTTCAGTAACCAAACCTATTTATATATTTACATAAGTAAGATGTCCCCTTGATTCAGTGTCTGCACTTGTGTGGATTCCTTCAGTCTTAAACTCTTTAGCAAGGAGCAACAGCGGAGATTTTTTTTGATTAAAGCAGTTAAGCCCTAAGAACCCAGTCTTGAGACAGAGGAGTGAGCCTTCCGTTCGGAGGTTACTTCTCTCTGCTGTGTCCATGCCTGGCTGATCCTGACCACAGGCACGGCACACGGGTGGCATTTCCAGGTCGGGCGGGGAAGTGAGAGACGACTTATCACCAACCACCGTATCCCAAGCCGAAACCCTCCACTAGGGCGAGACCCCGACGACTCGGAAGAGCTGGCTTTCCGAGTACGAGTAACAGTCGCCCTCTCACTGCGGCTGCCAGCCTCAGGGCACAGGGTGGGCTAGGGGCCCGCGCTCCCCGCAGCGTCTCGGAGCAGGCTGGTACGTTCACTGCAGACACGCGGGCTTCCTGGAGGAAGGCACTGTCAGATTTCCTAGCAAGTCCTGTCTTAGGTCTCTGGAGCCCGCTACTCGGCCTAAGCGTGTCACTTCCACGGGAGACGCGTGTGAGGCCCGACACGCACACAGGCGCGTCCGCCGCAGGCTCCAGCCTCTGCGCACTCGGCCGCTCTCTGTCCTGCACGCGTGCCAGGGCCCCGCCCTTTACCACCACCCCGTACTCCAAAAGCACACTCAGCCCTGCGAGTCCATTTGCTTGCAAGTTCCAGGTCCAACACCGGCCCTTAGGAATTTGCCGGCTCAGCCCAAGAGCAGGGGACTGCGACAAAGGAACAGGACACCGAGTGGCCACCATGACCTGCCTCTGAGGAGGACGTCCAGGCTCCACTCTGACCTCAGGCAGAGCAGTGAGCAACCTGGCCCTGCCGGTCCTCGCAGAAGCCGGGCTTGGGCACATCCTTCTGCCTCTCCTTGTGGCCCCCACTCCCGTGATTCCCCACCGAGTCCTAGAACCGACTGAAAACCCTTGCAAGGTCTAAGGCCACACTGGACAGCTGGCCGTCTCGTTCCTGAACACATCCCGCGACAGAGACCAAGGCCACTTTCCGAGCAGTCACCCTCGGGTGTCCAGAGCTCAGCCCGCTCCTGGCGACGCAACTCCCGACACCACAGCCAAGGAGCAGGCAGCTCCGGGAGACAGTGGCGGAGTCCTCATGGCAGGACCCGAGCAGGGCACCCTCCCCTCCCCTCCGGAGAAGGAAGGCAGGAAGTCACGAAGCGGACGCTGGCTGGGAAGCAGGAGCCGTCAGAGGCGAGGCCAGCTCCGGCTGCCCGGGCCCGCGCCCTCTGCCTACGGGCAGCAGGGGTTGTCGATGACCAACATGACGTCGATGCCGTAGGCCTCCAGCAGGTCCATGAGAAAGCCGCGGTCGCCCTGGGGGTCGAGACCCATGCCCCGCGCGTGCTCTGCTGTCAGAGTTTTGTCCTGACTGGCGGACACCTCCAACAAAGTCTGAAATATCCGGTTGTTCTGCTCCAGGAAAAACCTGCGTTTGTAAGACAAGACACAGGGCAGGGAGGAGAAGACAAGACAGAAAAGCTCGCCAGAAAATCCACACACGGGGAACCAAAACTCGACTGCTTTGGGGCCGGCGCAGTGGCGTAGCAGGTAAAGCTGCTGCCAGCGTCCCATATGGGTGCTGGTTCAAGTCCCAGCTGCTCCACTTCTGATCCATCTCCCAGTGCCAGGAAAAGCAGTGGAAGACGGCCCAAGTGCTCGGGCCCTGCACCCACGTGGGAGACCTGGGAGAAGCTTCTGGCTTCAGCTCAGCTCCAGCCATTGTGGCCATCGGGGGAGTGAACCAGCGGATGGAAGACCTCTCTCTCTCCCTCTATCTCGATATAACTCTGCCTTTCAAATAAAAGAAACAAATCTTAAAAAAAAAAAAAAACTATACTGCTTTGTGTAATACACGTTTAGATGACTTCAAAACAAAAATATTTTTAAAAAAGAAAAGGACACAGGGTGCAAGTTCAAGTCTCATTGCAGTGCTTGGCGCGCCTCACAGGACGGCGAGGGCGGTCTCTGAGCGCCAGCCTGCTGATGCCAGCACTGCACCTGCTGGGTAAGAGGGGAGTGAGGAGGGCCTTCCGCCCAGCTCCAGGGCCCTGGGACGGGCAACATCAGCCAAAGCAACCCGCTAACCCGGGTCTGAGGCCAAGGCTTGCAGGGAGAGACTGAAATCTACTTTCCAATCCAGGACCTCAGTTAGGAGCAGCAGCTGAGCCTCACTGGAGAAGAGGCGGGCCCTGCAGTGCGCCACCCACATGGCCCTGCCTGACCCCACCCACGAGGTCCTGTAGTGCGACACCCACGCAGCCCTGCCCGGCCCCACCCACGCGGCCCTGCAGTGTGCCACCCACATGGCCCTGCCTGACTCCACCCACGCGGCTTGCAGTGTCCCACCCACACGGGAAGGGCGGCCCCAGGAGGGGGCAGGCGCAGCGACCTCGTGAGCCCGGGGTCTGGGGCTGGAGGGGGAAGGGGGAGGCAAGGCGCAGGCCTGGCCCTGGCACGGCACGCCTGTCCCCCAGTGAGCACTGCTCGAGTGGACAGGGATGATGCACAGCCTGACTCTGCAGTCGCTGCGTCAGAGCCCTGGCGTATGAATGAGCCCACGAGGGAGGCAGCAGCGCCCGCAGAGCCCTTGGCTGCAGCCTTGGGCCCAAAGCCGCCGTGGGCGCTGAGAAATCGAGACCACACCGGGGTCCAGCCCTGACACCCACACACCTACAGGGCGCCGTGTCAGAAAGGGCTCTCAGAGTCAAGTCTGCCGCACCTGCGCACAAACGGCCACAGCCCAGCCAGAAGCCGTCCCCCACCCAGCCCACCGCACCCCGGACCTGGGGCAGGAGGACCAGGCAGGAAGAAGGCGGAGGGGGTGGGGTTCCATCCTGCGAGAACACGATCCGCGCCTAAGGGCTGAACCACGACTCTGCCCCCGCGCCACGGGAAGCAGCTCATCTGACTCGGGCGCTATGTTTCAGATGGTCCCCTAATGTCAGTGCAGGCACTGCCCCCCTGGGAGGAAGCGGCAGCTGACAAGTCCCGGTCCCGAGGGACACACGGAGGCTGTGTGGTGGCTCCAGGCAGTGAGCTCCACAGAAAGGCACGCGGGACCCTCCCATTCCTCCACCGACATGCCCCTGCCTCCCCGCCTCCCCTGGGGTCCCCGCACGGCCTCGCTACAGCGCCCCGTTCTGAGTGTCCCTGGACACAATGAGGGACATCCTGGGCCGCAGCGGGGACAAGGGAAGGGGCCGGGTCGTCCTCCGCAGGGCGTGCCGCCGCCCAGGGCCACTCACAGCACAAAGAGGTCCTCTTCGCAGGGGCTGTAGTCTTCCTCCACCTCCTGGGAGTACAGCAGCATCTGCCTGTGGGCGGGAGGCAGGTCAGCGCCCCGGGGGAGCCCAGCCACGGGCTCAGCACCAGGCTGCACCGGCCACAGCAGGCCCCTGGGCTCGAGGCACGGAGGGAAGGGACAGGAAGGGTTCGGATCCTACGTCCAGGGTCCAGGGCCAGCTGTGCCCCAGGTAATCCCAGGTGAGTGACAATCTCCCCTACCTGTCCATGAAATGGGGACGGTGACACGTTCAGCTCACAGGACAACTGGACTGAGATGGTGCACAAGCCTGTTTCTAATGCAAAGTAGATGCTGCACACTCACAACCAGACCTAAGGGTCGCCTGGGCAGTTTCTGGACGCAACTGCCTTCCCTGGGCTCCACAGGTTCCCAAGTGCATCGGGAGGAAACGGCCCCCAGGGACGCGCCCCTCCCATCAGGGCAGCAGGCAGGGAGCCTGCCCTACCCCACTGCAGCGCCCCCTTCAGGTCCGGCTCCGAGGCAGCAGGCCAGCCGGCAGGAAGGCCCCGGGAGGGACGGCTGGCAGGTAGGACAGGCTTCGTGGAGAGGCACCCCCAGCCTGGGGCCAGCCAGGCCTCTCTCCCAGTGTGGCAGGTGCCAGTCTAGGCTGTGGCCACCAGCACCCACGGCACACGCGGCATGGCCCCGGGAGGGACGTTGGGCAGGCAGGACAGGCTTCATGGAGAGGCACCCCCAGCCTGGGGCCAGCCAGGCCTCTCTCCCAACGTGGCAGGTGCCAGTCTGGGCTGTGGCCACCAGCACCCACGGCACACGCGGCATGGCCCTGGGAGGGACGGTGGGCAGGCAGGACAGGCTTCGTGGAGAGGCACCCCCAGCCCGGGGCCAGCCAGGCCTCTCTCCCAACATGGCGGGTGCCAGTCTAGGCTGTGGCCACCAGCACCCACGGCACACGCGGCATGGCCCCAGGAGGGACGGCGGGCAGGCAGGACAGGCTTCATGAAGAGGCACCCCCAGCCCGGGGCCAGCCAGGTCTCTCTCCCAGCGTGGCGGGTGCCAGTCTGGGCTGTGGCCACCAGCGCCCACGGCACACGCGGCATGGCCCCAGGAGGGACGTCAGGCAGGCAGGACAGGCTTCATGGAGAGGCACCCCCAGCCCAGGGTTAGCCAGGCCTCTCTCCCAGTGTGGCAGGTGCCAGTCTAGGCTGTGGCCACCAGCACCCACGGCACACACGGCATGGCCCCAGGAGGGACGTCGGGCAGGCAGGACAGGCTTCGTGGGGAGGCACCCCCAGCCCGGGGCCAGCCAGGCCTCTCCCAGCGTGGCAGGTGCCAGTCTAGGCTGTGGCCACCAGCGCCCGCGGCACACGCGGCCCGGCCCAGGGCTGCCGCTACCTCTGCTCGTTGAGCCGCCGGTACTTCTCCCTGTCAGCGCTGTTGAGCTTCAGCAGGGGCTGCAGGTGGTCGTGGTGCGTCCTCACGTTCTGGTTATCCACGTAGACGTCGTATAGCTCCCGCTTCTCCTCGAATATCTTCTCTGTGGTGCCTGTGGGCCGAGGTCAGGGAGGTGGCAACCCTGGGGCGGGACCTGAAGGGAACTGGCCCAAGCCCAGTGGGAAACAGAGCAGGAGCCCGGGTGTGAATGTGGGAGGGGGCTCAGGCACGTGGGCAGGCGGGGTGAGGCCGGCCGGTACTCACAGGCCACATAGGACACCTCCACCTCCAGGCTCTCGATGTCGGCCACGTTCACATAGAAGAAGGGCTTGGACTCGGGAACAGTGCCCCCAATGCCGGGCAGTGACACGTTGGCCAGGCAGCAGCAGCAGTACACTGCGGGGAGGGGGGAGGGGGGCGGTCAGGAGAGGCCTGCGCCCCCCCCAGCCCCTTCCTCCTTCGAAGCCTGCTAGTCAACACCTTCTCTCCACGGTCAGCAGGTGGGCTGTCCCCACCCGAACTCATGCTGAGGGGCCAGCGTTGTGCTGCAGTGGGTTAAGTGCCACGTGCAGCACCGCCCATAGCGGAGTGCCAGTGTGGGTCCCGGCTGCTCCACTTCTGATCCGGCTCTCTGGGAAAGCAGAAGGCGGCCCAAATGCTTACGATTCTTGCCACCCATGTGGGAGTCCTGGATGGAGTTCCAGGCTCCTGGCTTCAGCCTGGACCAGCCCCAGTAGTTCTGGCCATCTGGGGAGTGAACCAGCAAATGGAAGATCTCTCTCCCTGTCACTGTACCTTTCAAATAATTCATCTTGAAAAACCAGCACAAACTCGTGTTGAGGCTTGGTCCCGGATGTGGTGCTGGGCTTTTAGGAGGTAATTGGGTCCCAGGGCTCCACCCTCACGAAGGGGTTGATATAGCTCCCTAGAGTCCAGGATCTCGAGAGCAGCTTACACAGGGGGCCCCTCAGCTCCCCTCCCCTCCACACATGCCTGTCGTCTGCGTGCACCCAGCCTCCCACCACGAGGCCCTCACTGGAAGCCAGTCATGCTCTTAGACGTCTAGAACTGTGCGCCAAGATAATCCTCTCTCTGTATAAAGTTACCCACCCTGGGGGGTTCGTTTCAGCTACGGGAAACTGACTACGGCAGGAGCCGGCTAGTGCCGGCATGGGCGAGCCTCCTCTCCTTGGGGTCACACCAGCACCCTGCTCACCGACCCACTAGGCACTTTTCAGTCTTCCTCTGGACGCTGTGGCCTCTCCCCTGCTCCAGGCTGGCCTGCTGGAACCCTTGCCTCTTCTGGCTCTCCCTTCCTCTGCCCGCCCCATCTCCGTCTCTGTCCTGCTACCCTGGGTGCTGCACCTGCTGTGCCCGCATGCTGCCCTCCCCCCACCCTCTCCCACCCTCCGAATCCCTTTTGCAGTGCAACTTTGCCCCAAAGGACCTGACCCAAACCTACGAGGGCCTGGCACACAGCCTCCTGCGCAGCTCTCACAGGCAGCACACCCCGTCATGTCCCAAGTTAGCCCCACACCTGTGCCTCCCCAACCACCCCAATCCTTGTCATCTTGGACTCCAGGACCTCACACAGAACAGCACCTCGAACACCACCACCCGCCCCCGCTGCTGCCCAGGGCATCTCGGGCCTGCTGGGGCCCACCGTGCCTGCTCTAATCCAGACCCCCACCTCTCACCAGAGTACTGAGGTGTCCCCAGCCCCCCAGGGCCCACGTTGTGAACACAGACCCACGCGGGCCACCGCTCCGCTTCCAGCCCCTGACACGGCCCAAACCCTCGCAGCCGCGGTCAGCAGTGCGGAGCCTCTGGAAGAACAGCCCGCCCCCCGCCTTGCTTTCCAGTCACCTCTATAGCACACGACGCCTACGGGCGGCGGGGAGAAGATCAGGATGCGCTTTCGAAGTAAGGCAAATTTCCAGAGGATGAGGATCTGTTCGCCAAAGAACTTGATAAACTGAGACATGCAGCCAGCTGGGTGTGTGATCTGCAAGAATACAGGGGGTTGGGAAGGAGGGAGGGAGGGACAGCTCGTTAGGATGATTGCAAAAATACACAGTGCAGCTGAGTGCTCAGTTCTGCTGCACTCCCCAAAACACAAAGCACAGCCACACAGCTCTGCTAGGGGGTGGGTATTTCCACATAAAATGACACTTGTCACCTTAACCGTCTCAGGTTTAAACCGGACCTCTGCACTACAACAGCTCCCCTGAGACACAAGTTTGAGTGTAGGGATCATTACCCACTTTTCTGGGAAGAGGTACATAGGAAGACTGCTCAATTTAACATTATAAAGGATCTCTGAAGAGACAGGGCACATGAATGAGAAAGTGCAACTCAGGGGCCGGCGCTGTGGCACAGCGGGCCACGGCCTGCAGCGCCGGTACCCCGTGTGGGCGCCGGTTCGAGTCCCAGCTGCTCCACCTCTGACCCAGTTCTCTGCTATGGCCTGGGAAAGCAGTGGAAGCTGGCCTAAGTCCTTGGGTCCCTGGACCCGCCTGGGGGACCCAGAAGCAGCTCCTGGCTTTGAATCAGTGCAGCTCCAGCCATTGCAGCCATTTGGGGAGTAAAGCAGTGGATGGAAGACCTCTCTGTCTCTGCCTCTCTGTAACTCTGCCTTTGAAATAAATCTTAAAAATGTGCTATGTATGTATATATATGTGTGTACATACATACATACATACACACACACACACTAGAATATTTGGCCATGAAAAAGAATGAAATCCTGAGACTGCAGTGAAATGGGTGGCATTGGAAATCATTACACTAAGTAAAATAAGCCAGGCCCAGAAAGACAAGAACCACATTTTCTCTTTCATATGGAAATTTACTTACATTTTTATATACCGTATTCTTTGGTACCTAAGCGGGCATACATGTCGTCTTCACTGAGTTACACATATTACATAACACACCCTTCTTTGTTCATTTTATATCTTTGCCATGAACCCCACGTTGCGTGTTCTTATGTGTATGTAAATGTTCATATACGAAGTGAACGTGGCAAAGCGCTGAAAACTGGCAAATCCATGTGTCCCCACTGAACTCTGTATACTTCTCTGTCCTGAAGTGTTCCAAAATAAACATCCTAAGAAGAGCCACTTGCCTGTCCTGGCCCTGCCACATAGCAGCAGGGAGGCCTGGGAGAGGGAGCTGCTGTTTCCGGGGCACCCGCCTTAGCTGGGAGGTGGGCGGAGCACCACCACCTCACACCGCCACTGAGACCAAGGGACACAAGACGGGGCGTGCTCGGCTTGTCGCCCAGGCCCACGTGCGGGGACCGCTGCTGCCACTGACCAAACAGGGGTTTCCAAGCGGGTGCCTCGTGAGACTTTTAGGGACACGGGCCAGAGCTGCTGTGACAAAAGGCGCCAACACCAAGGCCACCTGCTGTGATTCAAGCAAGGGGAGCCCTCGGGAGCCCTGAGGCAGCAGTGCACTGTGTCTCCTGCAGCTGCAGGAGGAGCGCCCTTCCCTGGCGTCTCCCTGTCCTGAAGCCGCCGCCCAGCACGCCCTGGCCCTGGCCCTGGCCCTCTGCCTCTCCTCAGCCTCCATCCAATTCCTGAATCCCTACGAGAGGTACCGTGGCCAGGCCTGCTCAGGCCTCTTTCACGGAAGTCGGACAGGAAAGGGAGCCCACGCACATCCCAGGTCCACCGCGCCCTCCCCATGCCCATCTTCCAGCCCTTAACGTGCGCTTCCAGGGCACCAGGCCCTGGCAGGGCTTGTACCAGTGTGTCCTGGGCATCTGAATCTACAAGGATCCATTCAGGTCGTCCTCCTCTGCCCGCTCATGGATGTAGTCATTCAAGAAAGACGTCTTACGGGCTCACTTTGTATTCTAGTCCCAACAATGAACAGAAAAGCCCCAAGCTCTCCTTGCTGTAGTTCACAGGCCAGCAAAACAGACAATTCCAACACAGCCCGAAGGCAGCGGGGATGGGAGGCGGGCAGGAGGCCAGGGCGGCGCACGGGAGGGTGCCTCACCCCTCTCTGGGAGTGATGTCTACATCAGCTCACACAGAGGCCTGGAGACAAGGGGGGACATGCCACTTGCTGGGAACAGCGAGCTCAGTGCTTGCCGAGCCCAGGTCTAGGGCTGGAAAGTGCCGGAGGAGCCAGGGCAGGTGCCGTCTCCTCTCCTCTGAGTGTCAGAGAGACTCACACCCTCCCTCACTCCCCTGTTCAACTGCACAGCGCACAGACACTTCTTGTGCAAACCTGGGGCTTCTCCTCCCATTTCCCAAGCCGGCACACCATCCCTCCCACGCCCCTGGACCCCACCTGACCCATCCGGGGGCTTCTCCCTCCCATCTCCCAAGCCAGCACGCCATCCCTCCCATGCTCCTGGACCCCACTTGACCCACCCGGGCCGCACCCGAGGCTCTGCCCCACAGCCCCCTGTCCGTTGCACTCCTATCTGCCCGGGGAGCAGTTAGCAGCCACCATTGGATCTCTGCCTCTGTCACCCCTCCCACCTCTGCCTCAGTCTTCCCTCTCACTCCTGTACCAAAAACTCACTTGTTTAACATTTCCCCTTACAAACTGTGTTTATTTTGCAATAATTCACTGACTACACTTGGGATTTTTGAACTTGTTCCCATGAATGTCATATTTCAATAAACAGTCTGAATAAAAATTCTTTAGTATGTGCACGTGTGTGATTTTCTATAAATGACAAATGGATTCATGTCATATATGCCGTTTTTTAAAAAGTCGTGGCATTTTTTTCTGGTCCCATCCTTGTTTATATGGATAGGCACTGTCTTTCCCACACCCTCCCTCTCAATAACCTAGTATGTGCATCCACGCACGTTTTCCCATGTTCATGTATGCATGTGTGTCTACCCATATCGATATTCAAGGCTGTGATAATTCAAGAAAAGCATGATCGTATCATACAGAGTTTCCTGTACCAACAGCCCTGGGAAATCTTCCACATGGATTTCTTATGCTCCACTCATCTTCATAATGGTCATGAGAGTTGGGCATCTGGTTTTTGATCCTTCAACAACTGGATGTGCTTCACACACATCATGTATTGTGTGCTACACACACATCATGTGGTAGTCTTCTATCTGCAGAAGTACATCATTGTGGTGGGCTTCTACCTACAGAAGGGACTGACACACAAGACTGCTGGACAGTTTAAATACGTTGGCATCTCGTGGTGTTTCAAGATTCTCCACATTTGTATTGCAACCCATGAAAGCACCCTTCTCCCTGCGGCTCACAGGATGCAGCAGGTGGGACTGAGCGGCCCTCAAGCAGAGCAAAAGCATGTGGTGAACCTCCCTTTTCTGTGCTGTTTGGCCTCTCGGGAGAGGGTTCCAGAGACAGTCGGGTGAGCCTGCTCATCTCTATAGATTGGGAGACAGTCCTGGAGCAATTTGACTCAGCAGGAAAAAAGGGGCAGAGTTAGGAACAGACAGAGGCAGGGACTTGTGTCAGTACAAGCCCGGAATCCCCCAGATGCCTACTCTGACCACTGGATTGTCCCTCAGCCCAGGCCAGGTGGGGGGAGAATCTGCAGACCAAGTCTCCTGGGCTCCCACACCAACAGGCTTCCCTCAGGCCCTCTCAGCGGGAGGCAAGGACGGGAGCTGGGCGGCAGGAGGGAGGCAGCAGGAGCTCCCTTCCATTTCCAGCCCTGGAAGTCCCTATGGCGCCAGCCTCCAGCTCTTCTTAGTTCCCTCAGCACACGCCGGGTCACACACCGAGAGGGACCAGCATCAGATGCGCAGCACTTCAGAGGCTGGGCAGTGCACAGCCCCTCTTCAAGCTCCTGTGTTTTTTTGTTTGCTTGTTTTGACAGGTGGAGTTAGACAGTGAGAGAGAGACAGAGAGAGGTCTGCCTTCCATTGATTCACCCCCCAAATGGCCGCTATGGCTGGTGCACTGCACTGGTTCGAAGCCAGGAGCCAGGTGCTTCTCCTGGTCTCCCATGGGGTGCAGGGCCCAAGCACTTGGGCCATCCTCCACTGCCTTCCTGGGCCACAGCCGAGAGCTGGACTGGAAGAGGGGCAACCGGAACTATAACTCGGGATGCCGGCGCCGCAGGCAGAGGATTAGCCTAGTGAGCCATGGCGCCGGCCAGCTCCTGCGGTCTTGATAATGCCACGTCCCCGTGTTGTCACTTCAGCCCTCGCACGTGTGGCAGACTGCCCGCCCCCGGTATTTGCAGCCTTATGGGATCCATCTTCCTCTTGAGCTGCTCGCTGCTAACCAGGAGGATACGGCAACACTGCAGGGCTTGTCACTTCCAGGATTAGGTTACAAAGGATTCTCTCTTGCACCTTTCTGGAAAACTGTTGGCGAGTGTTGATGAAGCAAATGGTCACCTGCTAAGACCCACATGGAAAGATCTCAGGGAAGCCTCCAATAACCAATCAGCGGGGTGCTGAGGGCCCCCAAGAAACGCAGCCTTGCAACGCCCACAGGGGCTTCCCAGTGGGCCCTTCCCCGCCAAGCCTTCAGACGAGGCCTTGCCCTGGCTGCTCCCCGACCACAGTCACGCGAGAACCCGTGAGGCCCGTGAGGCCCCGGCTAAGCCCTGCCAGGATTCCCAGTTCTCAGAAGCTGTGAGATGATGCAGACAGAAGGCTACAAGCCGCCATTCTGGGCAATTTGTGACACAGCAATAGATGACTAATATGGGATGGCAGCTGTGTCTGAAAATTAGTAATAAGTGAGTTACCTCATTCCCTCCTCACTCTCTGTCTATATTACCCGTTCCTTGTACTGAATTACTATAAAATACCCAATACGGCTTCTGTTTGCCTAATGAGAATTTACTTACAAGGTTCTCTACAACCTGATTTCAACCTGTTTTTCCAATCCTTTATCATGGAACCCCGGTCACAGTAGTTTGCATGTGTCCCGTGAATGTCTCTCCCCTGTGTTCACTCTGCAAAGGCAGTGAGCTGGGGTAGGGAACACATAGTGGCTTTGCTACCAGGCCCAGGTTTAAAGCCCAGCACTCTCTCCTGCTAGCTTCGAAGTCTAAAGCGAATCACGGACCCTCCACGCCTCTGGTGCCCTAGCTGGAAAGCAGGGATTAAAGAAAACACCCCCCCGTAAAGAGGGGGCAACAGGTATCGATGAACGGCCAGCATCAGAAGGCGCGGAGAGCGGCCGACCACAGATCCACCTGCTGCTTAGACCTCCCGCAGCCTGGAACTAGCACTCCTCACTTCCCACCGGTCAGGGACCAACTGGTCTTCCGAGACGCCGCCTCAGAGCTCGCCCCTAAACCCGTGGCGCCACTTCTGCGCCAAGGGAGCCCTGCATGTCACAGAAGCATCCTGGGACCCACACGGGACGCGGGACGCGGGGAAGATAAAGAGGAGGTTCCCATTCGTAGTTGTCTTTGTGCTCGACCAGCACTGAATGCCTGGCCCCGTGTTTTGTTAACCGTAAACAACACATCCTAGCACTGCAGAAAAAATACAAAATAAAGCAACATCAAAACTATCGTAACTGGGGCTGGTGCTGTGGTGTAGCGGGTGAGGCTGCCACCTGCAGTGCCTGCATCCCATATGGGCACCGGTTCGGGACCTGGCTGCTCCACTTCCAGTCCAGCTCTCTGCTATGGCCTGGGAAAAGCAGTGGGAGATGCCCAAGTCCTTGGGCCCCTGCACCTGCATGGGAAGACCCAGAGGAAGCTCCTGGCTTCAGATCAGCACAGCTCCAGCTGTTGAAGCCAACTGGGGAGTGAACCAGGGGATGGAAGACCCCTCCTTCTCTCCCTCCCTCCCTCCCTCTCTCTCTCTGCCTCTCCTTCTTCCTCTGTGTACTTTCAAATAAATAAGTCTTTTAAAAGAAAAAACTGTCATGACTAAGAAATGCCATACCTGTTCATCAAACTCTCCATTTTTATTTCAAAGGTCTGGTTTTCAATCAGTTGAAGCCGGACACCCAGGAGTCTAGCACGACTGGCCTGTTTGCCACCCACGGCTTCACATTATGATCATGGAAGTGTCTAGAACATGTACTGTTTAAGACAACTTGCATCATGTTGTAAATGAACCCAGATGCTTATGTTATAACCCTAACTGTCGAGGGCAGCCTTTTGACATGAGCCCAGGACATGCATTGCTCGTTAACGTTACCAACAACAACCATCCCATCACCAGTCCAGCTGTGCGTGGGTCTGGTGGACCTCACCTTCATCTCGGGGTACATGTAGCGGTGGATGGAAGGCAGCCAGCACACAGGGGGCAGGCTCCCGCCTCTCCCAGGACCAGCATGCAGCACTCCCTTCTTGTCCTCGTAGAAGGCGGCCAGGTGAGAGTAATGCCCCGGCGTCTCCAGCTGGTGTCTGCACAAGACACACACACAGTCAGTGCAGCTCTGTAACTTACTCCCCCTCCAAAAGCTGCAAGGCAAAGGCCCCGATGGGCTCAAAGCATGGCCACGTAGAAGATCAGTAGGAAAGCCCCTGACAGCATCCTGTAACACACTCCCCTGCCCGTGGGAACAGCCGGAACCAACAGAGGATGACTAATGCCTATTGTTCGGCAGCAAGGTATGCGAAGGCTCTGCTGCCGCTTGTTTACTCTGGGAAGGGGCGGCTGGGAAGACTACAAATCCCTGCTTTCATAAACTCGGTCTTTGTTTGGAACTCATGCTTGCTGGCTTTGTTACTACGAAAGAGTAAGGAGACACTCGGCCCTGGATGTCTCAGATACGGGAAACCAGTTATTATTAGATCTCACTGAGGGCTGCTCATTTCTGCAGCAATCAAGAAGAAATACAAAGCATCAGGATCTGTTCATTCCCAACCCTCCCCCTGCTCCGGTTAGAACTGTGGCTCTGGGTAGACACGCCTAGCGACCCCCAGAGAAAGCAGCATTGAGGCCCCAGACCACGTGGACAACAGGGAAACCCGCCTCCAGGGCACATGCAGCTGTGTTGTGAGGCTGTTAGAGCTAGTTTAAAGCGTTGTTATGGGTTGAATTGTGTCCCCCCGAAAGATATGCAGGAGATACCCCAAGTAACGTGGAATGTGGCCTCATCCGGACAGGTTCTTAACAGAATTAACCAAGTTAGAACGCCGTCAGTAGGGTGGGCCCTGCGGACACACACACACAGAATGCCATCTGAACACGCAGGCAGAGATTAACATGATGGTCTACAAACCAAAACGCAGCAATGCTAGCAATTCAGATGTGCAAAGAGGAACCCAAAGTGCTTCCTTTACGTGCAAATAGGACCGTCCTTGAGTGGCCTGCCGAGGCTGCCAAGACTGACGGTAAGGACAAAGCCATCTGTCAGTTACGACAAAGGACAAACAATCCGTGCTTGCGAGCTCTGATGTGGCACCTGAAACAGCGCCTGACAAGCATGACTCGCTCACGTGGAGACGGCACTACACGTGTGTGTAGGCATGTAAAGGAGAAAACATCGTACACACAGCGCTCAGTGGGGGTCTTGGAACCCACCCACTGTGAGTAGGTGTCGAGTAGCAAATGTTACTACTAGACGTGGCTGGCTGGACTTTTCAACGTTTTCTAGAATATCTGTATGTTAGTTTTATGAGTAAACTCCATCTTTTAAAACTCTGCACTATGGAAATTTTCAAACAGAAAGTAGAACAAACCCCACGTATTCATCACCCAGCTTCGATGACGGTCAGGATTTGATCCATACGTTGACATCTATCCCCCTTCTACTACCACTGCCTCTCCTGAAATGCCCTTAGCAAACTGCACATCGTAACATTTCACTCATCTCGTTATACTTTTCTGATAGTCTGCTTAAAAAATATCACAGCACGTAACCCCCACGCCATCACCCCACCTAGCAGAGTCAGTGACGACGCCGTAACACAAACTGATCACATCAGATGGAGCTGACGGTGCCCAACGTGCCGTGTCTGCACTGGTTTGTCTGAACTGACACCTAAGCAAGACCCCAGAATGCAGCTGCCTGTCCCCTTTATGCCCTAACAGGTGCTCTTCGCTTTTCTAATTTAATGCTTTCATTTCTATAATAGTTCTCCACTCTCTTCTGGTTAATACAAAATAATTATAGAAAGGACACCCTGGAGAGAGATTGACTAAAGTGACAGAAGAAATAACGACAAGTTAGCTTGTGACATTGAAGTCTGAATGAATAGAAAGCAGACACTCATGTTGGAGAAACCAGGTCTAAATAAATATCAAAGCCACTGCTGTGTCACGAAATATCCTTGCCTGCACCCGGGCCTATGTGAACTCCACCGCTCGCTTTCCTTACTTTCTGTTGAACAAGTGCCTTTTCTCACCCAACTCCCCAGTCCTCTTTAATTACCAAGCTGGAACACCTTCCTTGTTATGACTAAAATCCAGAAGCCACAGATGATTAATGAATTCAAAGAAGAAAAACATGTACACGACAAGAGAGTAATGTTAAAAGAAAAATGATGAGGTGGAAACTATTTTCAATTTATTACACAAAGAACAGATTTCCCTATTACACAATAACTAGAAATAAAAAAGGCCAACAAAATGTAGCAAAGGCTGGAAATGGTTCACAGAACAGAAGATACAAATGACTCAAACATTTACAAAAGCGTTCAACCTCCCTTATGATAAGAAAAATGCAAATTAAAACTATACTGATGTGCTCTTCTGCATCCATCAGAATGTCAAAACCTCAAAGCTCCCCTATCTGGATTGGCAGTGCCGTAATGGAACATTTTCCTGCATTAACGTTGAGCACCCAAATGCACAGCCTCACAGATGGCAACGTGACAGCACCTGTCGAGATTACAAAGACACACACCCTTTGAACTGCCAATTTCATTTCGGGAAATTTAATGTGCAGATACACCACTCAGGTGTGAAATCACACTGTTCCTAAGTGCAGTGTTATTTCTAACAGCAAGACTGGAAACAATCTAGCAGTCCATCAATGATGACCTGATAAACAAAGTGCTGCTCTATACAAGGCATGAGACACAACTGTAAAACCTAACAAAGAAGGGGGTCAGTGCTGGGGTGTAGCGGATAAAGCCGCTGCCTGCAGTGCCAGTACCCTATACGGGTGCTGGTTCAAGTCCCGGCTGCTCCACTTTGGATCCAGCTCTCTGCTATGGCCTGGGAAAGCAGAAGATGGCCCAAGACCTTGGGCCCCTGCACCCTCGTAGGAGACCCAGAAAAAGCTCCTGGCTCCGGAACACCCCAGCTCTGGCCATTGTGCCCACTTGGGGAGTGAACCAGTGGATGGAAGACCTCTCTCTCTCTCTCTCTGCCTCTCCATAACTCTTTCAAATAGATAAATCTTCTTAAAAATAGTTAAGAAGTTTCCGTGTGAGCTCTCCCACACTGTGGGGAAGAGAGAGCCTAGATGGAAAGCAATGGTATGACGTGCTGTCTTTTGCATGAAGAGAGACTGTAAGGGTCCACATCTGTATTTCTGTATGCACACACCCAAATTCCAGCAAGACAAATGAGACACTGAGAGTGACCACTGCGATGGCTGAATGGGTGTGGCACCTGGGTGAGGGCGGCTCCTGTGAGGCCACTGGTACCGACCGCCACTCTCCTCCTTTAGGAGTAGGCCTTCCAGACTGTAGAGGGTCACGTGGACACCCAACGCTCACAGTTGCCAGACTCCCTTGACAGAAGGTACAGTGGGTGGCCAAAAACGGGCAAAGTCTCCAGCCCTCTGCGATCTCCGGTCTTTCCTGTCCTGTAAAGGGTGGCACATGAGCTGGTAGCAGTCCCAGCCGCCTCCTCACACGGGACTGCTTCTGTCGGAGACTCTCGCCAAGTAAAGCTGCCATCCACTACCTTGCTCGAGCCACGGCACTTTGGTTCTCTGCTTTGTTACAGCCACGCAGCCGGTATTCTAGCTACAGCAGCAATGATATCCAGAAACGAGTTACTGCAGTATCAGAAACCGCACTGTGGGGCCGGGTGCTGTGGTGCGGCGGGTTAAGACACTGCTTGGAATCCCCACCGAGTGCTGGTTGGTGTCCTGGCTGCTCTGTTTCTGATCCAGCCTCTTGCTATTGCATCCGGGGAAGGCAGCAGATGACGTCCCAAGTGCTCGAGTCCCCGTCACCCATATGGAAGACCTGGATGGAATTCTGGGTTCCTGGCTTCAGCCAGGCCCAGCCTGGGCTATTGTAAGTGTGGGCAGTGAACCACTGGATGGAAGATTCCTGTCTCTCCTTCTCTCCCTGAACCCTGCAATCCCCACCTTTCAAGTTGATGAAAATAAACTTTTTAAAAACCGCATTGTGGTTTGGCATTAGTAGCTGGAAGTGGAGGGTGATAACAGGCTGTCAACCACGATGCTGGTAACCTGTATATTGCTGCACGACATTTGGCTACAACTTCTCTACTTTGCATAACCGACCCTGTGTGACCTGCAAACACAGCTCCAGGGGAAGCGATTATAAACCGAACGTGAGGGGCACGGGGGCCGGCGCTGAGGTGGAGCAGGTAAAGCCGCCGCCTGCAGTGCCGCCATCCCATATGGGTGCCGGTTCAAGTTCCGGCTGCTCCACTTCCAATCCAGCTCTCCGCTGTGGCCTGGGAAAGCAGTGAAAGATGGCTCAGGTCCTTGGGCCCCTGCAACCAAGTGGGAGACCTGGAAGAAGCTCCTGGCTCCTGGCTTCAGATCCGCACAGCTCCAGCCATTGCAGCCAAATGGGGAGTGAACCAGTGGATGGAAGACCTCTCTCTCTCTCTCTGCCTCTTCTTCTCTCTGTGTGTAACTCTTTCAAATAAATAAATCTTTAAAAAAAATAGAAAGGTAACGTGAAGGGTGTTGACTGCCTGTTGGTGCTCTGAGTGAGCTACTGTAAAAGACGAAGCAGGCAAGACGTGGTCAGTCCGTGAGCAGGAAGTCAGGGGAATACAACCGAGTGAGGGTGACGTGTTCCAAGTTGTCCAATTCACTTCGGTTGAGACTCCAAAAATCTGGGGTTCCAACCAACTAGAAAACCCACTGCCTCTGTGTCCCAAAAGTAGGAGACAAGAGCCCCTCTCAAGGTTGCTAGGAAAGTCTTAAGTATTCTTAGGCAGACAGGAGTGTCTGCCTACTTGCAAAGATCAAATTTATGGTACAGCCTCCAAGGAGCTGCTCTGAAAATACGGGAAAGACGGGCCAGGAATACCAACCAGCAACTAACGTGGGATCCACTGACCTCAAGGGCAGGTAGGCGGTGGATGGTTTCACCCAGGATTGACTGAACACAAACAACCCAGAGGCCTGCTTGGTTTCTGAGGGACAGGTGTTGGTACACGCCTGGCCTGCAAACGCCTGGGACTCCTTAGCCCTAAAGAAACCACTGGACCCCTGAACCTATGCAGCAGGAGGCGTGCTGAAGGCTGTCCAGCCTCAAGGAGGACATTGGCTCCAACGCCTGCTTCACACAGAGGAAAAAGGAGAAAGAACCGGCGAGAGAGCCAAGCCAGGAGCCACAAGGAAACAGAGGGCTGCGCACGGCGACACAAAGGCTACCGAGAGCATCCTGCACTGCTGGAGCCTCCGTGCTGGGCTGCAGTTTCAATGCCGTGACTGGTGAACGGCGGCCTGCGTTTCCCGCTCTGCACCGCGGTTCCCACGCCACCTTCAGTGTTGTCCTTGGAAGGTGGGCAGTGGAGAGACTGGTCTCTGCTCTTGTAGGCTTTCAGGGTAAGAACCGTGCCTGCTGTAATACTGACCACTGCTGCAGGCCA